>NW_012115132.1:3604077-3747136 GCF_000951035.1 Colobus angolensis palliatus
ATAGATAGATAGATAGATAGATGGCTGAGTAGTATTCCATGGTGTGTGTGTGTGTGTGTGTGTGTGTGTGTGTATAGATAGATAGATAGATAGATACACATACACATCCCATTTTTTTTAATCTACTCATTGGCAATTGTGAATTGGGCTGCAATAAACATGTGTGCCTGTGTGTTTTTCATATAATAACTTCCTTTGGGTAGATACCCAGTAGTGGGATTGCTGGATCAAATGGTATATCCACTTTTAGTTCTTTAAGATATCTTTATACTGTTTTCCATAGAGGTTGTACTAAATTACATTCCCACCAGCAGTAAGTATTCCCCTTTCACCACAACCACACCAACATCTATTGTTTTTTGACTTTTTAATAATGACCATTCTTACAGGAGCAAGGTAGTATCTCATTGTAATTTTAATTTGCATTTTCCTGAAGTTTAGTCATGTTGAACTTTTTTTTAATACATTTTTTGGCCATTGGTACATCTTCTTTTGAGAAGTACCTGTTCATGTCATTTGCCTGCTTTTTGATGAGATTATTTGTTTTCTTCTTACTGATTTAATGCAAGCAACTTAAGAGATGAAGGACTCTTGCCCACTTTTCTTTATCGAAAATCTCCCTCTAAAACTTCTTCATTGAAGTATAACACAGGAAAGTACACCTATATTAATTGTACAGTTCACCAAACATTTACAATTTGAATACCTATGCAACAAGCACCCAGATCAAGAAATAGAACATCACTAGCACCCCAGAAGCCTTTCTTATTGTACCCTTCCAGCTATTATCCCCCAAAGATAAATGCCAGATTCTAATAATAAAGAGTAGCTTCAACTGTTTTTGTACTTTATATAAACAAAATTGTACATTATGTACTCTTTGTATCTTCCTTCTTCAACAATTTCATCATGAAATTCATTTATGTTGTCTGCAATTCTAGATCATTTATTCGTTACTCAAAATTATTCAACATGTGAGCATCCCACAATTTATTTGTGCATTCCTTAATTCTGGTATTTAAGTAGTTTCCAGTTTGGGACTACTTGACTATAACTGGACATGTCTTTGGGTGAACACATTTATGCATCTCTGGTGGCACATACTCAGGGTAGGTTTGCTGGGCCACAGGTCAGGTAGATTGTATTAATGCTAATTTCCTTGGGCTACCACAACAGAGTACCCTAGACTGGATAACAAGAGACATTGATTTTCTTACAAATCTGGGAATTGGAAATCTGAGATCTAGGTGTCTGTAGAGGTGGTCTCTCCTGAGGCCTCTCTCTTTTGCTTGTAGATGGCCGTCTTCTCCCTGTGTCCTCATATGGCCTTCCCTCTGTGCATGTCTGTGTCCAAATTTCCTCTTCTTATAAGAACATCAGTCATATTGGATTAGTGCCTATCCTAATCACCTCATTTTAATTTAATTACCTCTTTAAAGTTCCTATCTCCACCAGGCACGGTGGCTAACACCTGTAATCCCAATGCTTTGGGAGGCCAAGGCAGGAGGATCTCTTGAGGCCAGGAGTTCAAAACCAGCCTGGGCAACAGAGTGAGACTCCATCTTTACAAAAAAAAAAATTTTTTTTTTAATTAGCCAGGCATGGTGGACAGAGCGAGACCCTGTGGGGGTTAGGATTTCAACGTATGAATTTTGCAGGGAGTGGACACAATCCATTCCATAACACATATGTTCAGCTTTAGTGGATTCTTCCAGTGCCTCCAAGTGGTTGTACCAATTAATACTCCTTCCAGGAGTCAAAGGGAGTTCTAATAGTTCCACATCCTCCCCAAATACTTGATATTTTGTGTATTTTAAATAAATCTTCCTTAAACATAAACTCCCAACTTTTTTTTTTTTTTTTTTTTTGAGACAGAGTCTTGCTCTGTCACCAGGCTGGAGTGCAGTGGCATGATCTCAGCTCACTGCAACCTCCACCTCCTGGATTCAAGCAATTCCCCTGCCTCAGCCTCCCAAGTAGCTGGGACTACAGGTGTGCGCCACCACCCCTGGCTAATTTTTTTTTTTTGTATTTTCCTAGAGGCAGGGTTTCACCATGTTGGCTAGGATGGTCTCGATCTTCTGACCTTGTGATCTGCCTGCCTCGGCCTCCCAAAGTGCTGGGATTACAAGCATGAGTCACTTCACCCAGCCAAGCTCCGAACTTTTATATGCTCTTGATATGGCTGAGGGTCAAGATAATGGAACTGGTTTTCACACTTCCCTTGCAAACCTTGTGTGGTAGTCGTCTACCTCCTTTCAGTATGTGGCATCTGTTGCCTTCAAGTATCAGGGAAACTTTCCTTTTAACAGCACGTGAGATAGTTCTAGAATTTTTGCTTATTTTTTATGCCATTAGACAGAAAAATAAGCTGACAATATTTGTGTCGTTCATTTTATTTTTGAAATTTGTCCCTTCTCCAGCGTTTCAAGAGTAACTCACATCAAAAATAAGATGGTAACAGAAATCTCTAAGCAGTTAGATCTCTTCATTCTGATGTTAGGACTGCAGCTCTCAGGGGGAAAGCTGGTAATAACTCCATTCAGCAGATGCTGCCCCCAACAACCAGCACCCCCTAGGAGTTTCTAACAGTCCCACAGTGGTGGACGCTTTTTCAGCCTGCAGTAGTTTTTCCTTCCTCAGCCCCTTCCTAGGTGGGTAGTTCGCTTTGGGTTCCCTGCACTGTCCCTAATGGGAGGCTTCTGGAAGGTTTTTTTTTCTAACCTTCTGATGGCATCTAAAATGCTGTGAGGTTTATTCCAAAACAACTATTTTAGGACACTTATCCTGAGTCCTCAAGGAACCACATATGAGTTACAAGTCTATGGTTCATCACTCTCACTTCCCATGATCCCATTCCCAGTGCCTAATTCATGACAGAATCCATGGCTCTCTCTTGGCTCAGAGAAACTTCTTCACCCAACAGATGCCTTACAAAGGGTAGGGTGATGGATCTTCCACTCTCTCCTGGGAAAATCTAAACTCAGGAATACAGGAGATCTGGGGGAAGCTATTCATGCAAATTAGGGTAATAGCCTATAATTTCAAGGTGAATATATATATTGACCTGATATTCTGGTTATGTGTGGTTAAGTTTATCTTTAGGTTTCAGAATTTTAAAACTCGAACACAGGAATAAGACTTTCCACTTTTGGGGAGTCTTGTTATTGTTGTTTCAGATGAGATACAAAAAGCAGTTGAGAAATTAACAGCATTCACCAAGAGTAAATAGCAGTGGTTCCATGTGAGCATGTCTCCATGAGAATGAAACACCAAATCAGTCTTCTAAGGATTTTGGTCAGAAAATAGAGGACAAGAATCTTTCCGAGAGGCGAGATAACATAGTTATCAACTAAGCATGGGTAGGAAGACACTTGGTAAATATGTACATGAAATTAGTTTTATTATTCTACTTACTGCATAAGGCAGAAATAAAGTTTTTAAGAAGTTTCTTTTCTTTAAAAAGAATGCTGTTGGGCATTTGTCCCAGAAAAATAAAAACCTATGTTCATACAAAAACCTGTATAATAATGTTCATAGCTGCTTTATTTGTAATAGCCAAAGACTGGAAACAATTCAGTCTCCTTCAGTGGGTGTAAGGTTAAATAAACAGTGGTACATCCATACCATGGTGTACGATTTTGCAACAGAAAGGAACCAACTACTGAAAAATGGCAACAAACTGGAAAAATCTCACAGGAACTATGCTGAGTGGAGAAAAAGCCAATTTCAAAAGGTTATATACTCTATGATTCTATGTATATGACATTCTTGAAATAACAAAATTATAGAGATGGCAAAAAAAAAAAAATTATTGGTTGCCAAGGGTTAGGGATGTTGAGTGAGTGAACTATGCTGAGTGGAGAAAAAGCCAATTTCAAAAGGTTATATACTCTATGATTCTATGTATATGACATTCTTGAAATAACAAAATTATAGAGATGGCAAAAAAAAAAAAAAAATTATTGGTTGCCAAGGGTTAGGGATGTTGAGTGAGTGATGGATGTGGCTATGAAAATATAGCACAAGGAAATCCTGTAGGTAATGGAACAGCTGTGTATCTTGATTACACAAAACCACATATGTGATAAAATTTCGTAGAAATACACACACGTACACAAACACACACACAAGTGCTTGTAAAATTGATTGATTATACAAATGTGAGTTTCTTCATTTTGATATACACAGGACCTCCCTGTACATTTATCTGCAACTTCCTGTGAATCTATAATTATTTCAAAATAAAAAGTTAAAAAAAGAAGAAAGCTGGTGTATTTTATATCTTCAGGTTTCCACTGGCAACCACTGAGTCACATTACCCTGCTTAACAAATGGTATTTCAATTTTATTTTATGCTATAGAATTTATGAATTAAAATAGTTTAGCAGATACAGAAAAAAATATATAGAAAATGCCAAGCCTATATTTGTTCCTTGATTTTAAGTTAATGAGGATAGTGAGATCTGGAATTACGAACATTTAAAGACGTTTAGAATTACACTTTATTTTACATTTGAGCAAGATTAAAGACACAAATCACCTCCTCAAGAACCTTCACTTTAAATCTCTTTCAAGTAAAAATTCAGAATTATTCCTCAGCATGAGATCCCCCTCTGTCTCCTCTCTCTCCTCTACATACACACACATGCACATGTCAAAAAATAGCCAAATTTCAATACTAGATAATCACTAAATTTCTATCAGAAATGAAAACCTTTATACATTTCAGTGTTTGTTCTTTCCATTAAATAATAGAAACCAGGGTAAATATTTAGGACTTAGGAAAAAATGCAAAAATGAGATCACAGGAGATGTTCTCTTCAGAGGTGTATAAACTATCTCTGGTTCACTTCTACCCCCAGTCACCACTTTCTGCTTGGAGGAACCATATTGCTTTTTTTAGTCTCTTGTTATACATTCTGTCTGCTGTACCAAAAGGTCCCAATATAGCATGCTTTCTATAGACAGAGAGAATTCTTTGTTAATTTCCACATACTTCTTGATAAATTTTAGCACTTTGGTGTTGCCAGTAGAGTCACTGCAGGCAGGTACCCGCAGGAAAGAAGTAGGGAAGATTGGCAGGTCTCACATTCACATCCTGGAGGAACTCCAAAATGACCACTGCAGCTGTTGCTTTGTACTTGGCCAAGTGGAGAGATATAAGTGAAGAAAATCCAGAATAAATTCTCTCAAATTATAAATTAGCAAGTTGCCATCAGATGATCTAATTTTCCTGCCTGATGCTCTCACAACTGCATGCTATCAGAGTTTTGAACTAATATGTCAATACAGGGGCATAAAGTGGCTTATATTCCACATGGATTTCTAGTTTGGATGTGTGAGTGTTTTGAAGAGAAAATACCTTCCTTAAATCCCACAGCAGATATGTGACAGAGAGGGCATCTCTTAAATACTTGCATTAATGGTTTTGTACCAGGGGCTCTTGATGGAGGGAAAACTCCCATTTTGAGACCTATATAATATAATCTCCTCTTTGTGGATGCAAATTCTCAGTTTTTTTCTATGGTTGTCTCCCTACCAATGTGGTTTAGTCATCTTAAGAAAGGACAAAATTCCTTAGTAGTAGCTATGGAAATACTGTTATTTCATTTAATACCAAGTCAAGGTAAATAAGTTTCCCTTGCTTAGTCTCTGTGTTATCTGTGAGTTTAGTCTGGAAAGATCAGAGATTTTGAAGTTAGCCCTTTGGACCCAGCTCTGATTCTTACTAGATGATTCTTACTTCGACTCACTATTAACCTTTCTAAACCTCAATTTCCCCAATTACACACTTTAGATAAAATCATTATCAAAAAGGTTGTTGTATTAGATATAACACATGAAAAATACACAGAGCATGTCCTGCATGGATATTCACTCTACAAGTGGTTTAATAAAAGCTGTAGTTGCAGATGGTCATGGTGGGGATGGTAGAAGCATATTTAAACGAGGAGGAGAAAAGACTACCCCATATCAAATGATATTCTAAGACAATATATAAATAAATGTTGTAAAGGCTATAAGAGTTTAGACAACAGAACAAAAGAGAAGAGGAAGAGGTCCTGTAAATACTCATAAGATGGGACGTGATGTGGGCCTGGAAGAATGTGAAGATCAGAGGCACGGAGGGGATGAGGATGGCCTTTCAAGTAAAAATCGGCAACAGAGGCTGGAACTGACAGATTTTGTCTATGAAATTCTGAAGCATTCAGAGACAGGCGTAGTGTAGAGCAGCAGTCAGAGGGTATTTATATTTGATGCAAGAACAGAATAAACAGCCAAAAGCTCTGCAAAGCTATATAACATGATAAAAGTAGCAATTGCTAAAGATTAAGAGAGCACTGCAGGGTGTGTAGGGAAAGGGAGAGACCTCTACAAGGTGATTAAAATAATCCAGATATGAGATGGTGAAAATGTGTAAAGGTGTAGTGATCCCAGGAATGAAGAGGAAATAGCAAGATGCAGGCACATTTCTAAGGCAAAATAAGATGGAGGAGGCCAACTGATGTCAAGCCCAAATATGAGAAGAATCATAAGATGGCAGTAAAGACAGAACACTGAAGAGAAGATACATAATTAACTGCCTTTTGGACCTATTGAGTGTGAGGTCATAGTAAAATATAAAACCAGAAATAATTGACACACTGTTGGAGATATGATTGGAGGTGTTTAAGGGAATTAATTAGAGAAAAAGCCTTTGTGGTCAAAAAAAAGGACGGTGATTATTGAAATCAAGTGAAAAAGTAGCTTTTCCAGGGGGAAAAAATAAAGAGCTGAGGAAAACAGAGTTTCTGAGAAGGATGGGTATGGTGCAGAGATGAAAGAAGAAAAATAAGCCAACTAAGAAAACCGAAAAGAACATTCTTTTCTGAGAGACTTAATAAGGCCAAGGACACTATATAGAATCCAAGTGCACATGAGCCTCAGAATTTATGTCTTGTTTTCAGTCACCTAGGCCTGCTTCAAAATTAGTCTGAAACGGCCGGGCGCGGTGGCTCAAGCCTGTAATCCCAGCACTTTGGGAGGCTGAGACGGGCGGATCACGAGGTCAGGAGATCGAGACCATCCTGGCTAACGCAGTGAAACCCCGTCTCTACTAAAAAAAATACAAAAAAACTAGCCGGGCGAGGTGGCGGGCGCCTGTAGTCCCAGCTACTCGGGAGGCTGAGGCAGGAGAATGGCGTGAACCCGGGAGGCAGAGCTTGCAGTGAGCTGAGATCCGGCCACTGTGCTCCAGCCTGGGCCACAGAGCGAGACTCCGTCTCAAAAAAAAAAAAAAAAATTAGTCTGAAACTTTGGATAAGCCTAGCATAAGTATATCTTATAGAGATGCTCTAAACAGGGATCCGCAAACTTTCTATAAAGGGTTAGATAGTAAGTGTTTCGTGCTTTGTGGGCCAGAGAGTTTCTGTTGCTACCACTCAACTCTGCTGTGGTAGCACAAAAGCAACCATAGACCTATGTAGATGAATATGTGTTTGGCTGTGTTCTAATAAAACTTTATTCATAAAAAAAGATAGTGGGCTAGATTTGGCCACAGGCCATAGTTTGCTAGCCCTTGCTCTCAAATGTATATGACCCTAACCCAAGTTTCATTTTTTTTCTTCTGAAATCCTTTTATCATATAAGGAAGCAACGCTGTAATAAAAAGAGCAAGGATTTCGAAGGCTGCAGATTTTCCCTGCAATCTGATAACAGCTACTAGGTCCTGTATCAGATGCTTTGAGCAGTTTCCTAAATCTTTCTGAGCCTCGCCTTTGTACTTGTAAAATGAGACTAATTATCCTGACTTCATAGAGCTGTTGTGAGAATTAATGAGGTAAGAGACAAGATTTAGGGCATGGTGGAGACTAGCCAAATGCTTATTCCTATAAACATGCATTAAAATATTTCTGCTATGTCGTAGATGCCATTCAAGATACAGAGGATACAAAGATAAAAAGATACAGACCCTGCCCTCAACAAACTTTCTATCTGGTAGGAATATTAGTCAGGGCTCAGGTGAAGGAAATAGAAACCACGTGAGTTATTTTCCACAGAAAGTAGATAATATAGCGAATTAGATGCTTACAAAATTGTTGGAAGGGCTAGAGGAGGTCCAGGTTCTTTTCTGGCATTCTAGAAATGACTTCTGAACAAGACCACCCATCTGGCATTGTGAGGACGGCAACTGTCTCTCTGCCTCAATAAGGGAAGGTAGGAATTCAGGAGAGTACTAGGGAAATCATTGAAGTCAAGAGCATACTCACGTAAGCAGTAATCCAGGGATCAGAAAACCACCAGTATTGCAACTGCCTCTGGATACCCATGTAGTCCTGGCTGTTCCTCAGAGCTCTGCCACAGAAAACTTAGTGTCCTCACAGCTGTGGATGTGCAGCCTCCACCTCACTTTCTCTATCCAAATCTCAAAAAACGATCTAATTTGCTGAACCTACAATCTAGCTGCAAGGGAGTCTTGTGAATTTAGTTTTTTGGCTTTACAGCCTCTTCAGTACAATGAGGCACACTAGAGACAGACTAGAACAGCTATTGAACACCACATACTCATCAAGGTAGAAAAACAAGCAAATAAACCAACAATATTACGTCTGAGGCATGAATGGGAAAAAAAGGAGACCAAAGGAAACAGCACAAAGGAAGGAGTGATATTTTTTATAATTACAGAGGCAATATCTGGGGTTGAAGGATAAATAGAGTCTAAAGAGCACATAGAAGAAAAATATCCCAAGCAGAGAAAACAGCATCGGCAAAAATGTTAGTGCCTCTTCCTGTGCTTATTCTTGAAAGTGACAACAAACATCTTGGGTGTAAATTTCCTGTTCTATAAGGAAAGTAGGAGAAGCTTTAAAGCTTTCTTTCCTTTAATAATTATTAAGTACCTTCAATGGTCTCTGCAACCAGAGAGTATGTTTAAATAATGCAGGTCTGTTTTGTGTCATGGATACAGGAATATGCTGAGAGGAGCACAGTAGGGAGAGAAGAATTAATGTCCTTAAGCATGAGCATAAATTGTGATAACACAAGACAGGAAATATGGGTCTAATGTCTTCAGAGACCCAAGAGCTAAGTGAAGATGGTAAGGGGAGCCTTCATGGAATTTTTAAGAGAAGGAGTAGAATTCTAAGCAAAGAGAACTCTATAAGCAAAGGTCTATAGGTTGGATTTTTTAGGTTTATGAATATATAAGGGAGTAGTCATATTCAAGTCTGAAAAAAGAACTTAGGAATAATCCTTTAAGTACTAAAAGCAGATCTACCATTTGATTCAGCAATTCCACTACTGGGTATCTACCCAGAGGAAAAGAAGTCTTTATATGAAAAAGATACTTGCACATGCATGTTTGTAAGGGCACAATTCACAATTGCAAAAATATGGAACTGGCCTAAATGCCCATCAATTAACAAGTGGATAAATAAAATGTGATTTTATACACACACACACATACACACATATATACACATATATATGTATGTGTGTATATATGTGTGTATGTGTGTGTGTGTATATATATACCATTGAATACTACTCAGCCATAAGAAAGGACGAAATAATGGCATTTGCAGCAACCTGGATGGAATTAGAGACCATTATTCTAAGTGAAGTAACTCAGGAATAGAAAACTAAACATTGTATGTTCTCACTCGTAAGTGGGAGTTAAGTTATGAAGATACAAAGGCATACAATGGACTTTGGGGACTCGGGAGAAAGGGTGGGAAGGGGGTGAGGGATCCGAGACTACACTTTGGGTACAGTGTACACTGCTCAGGTGATGGGTGCACCAAATCTCAGAAATCTCCACTAAAGAACTTATTCATGTAAAGAAACACCACCTGTTCCCCAAAAACCTATTGAAATAATTATAATAAAAGATTTAGGAATCAAGAAAGATCTTATCCTTGAGGTCTTTGTATTACCTAAAATTTGGGCTTTTCCTAGAAGTAATCACTTGAATTATATTGATTATTTCCACAAGCATGACCATAATCAAAATAAATTTTAAGAACATTTATAGGATGGTGTGACTAGCAGGGTGCAGAATAAAATGGGGAGAGGCTGGAGGCGTGTTAAGCAGCTATTAGAACTTGCCATCTGTGCAGTAGAGAGATCTGAACTGAGTTGTGATGGAGAAAGTAGAAAAAAAATATCATGTGTACAACATATTCCTTTTTGAAATGGAAGACATTTTTTTCCAATTCAAGCCTGAAAAATAAGTGACATCGACTTTTCAACATCTTTATTTTCAAGAATTTTACTCACACATTTAGCTGGGAAAATATTGTGTGATGATGGCCCTGATGCCTGGTAGAAGGAGTGAGTATTGCTCATATCTCAGCACCAACATTTACCAGTTCTGCTGGGGTCAATTACTTAATTTCTGAAACTCATTTTCCTCCTCTGCAAAATGGGAGTGAAACAATGCCTAATATATAGGGTAGCTGTGGAAATTAAATAAGAGTATTCATGTAAAGTTCTCAGCACAACACCTTGCGCTCATACAGTAAGCGTCCTGGTATCATTGCCATTGTCATCATCACCATCATCACAATTATTATGTGAGGAAGGTGAAGTGAGGGGGTGTAGAAGAGTGGAAAGAGGAAGACTTCAGAGCCAAACAGCCTGTATTACGTTCCTGGCAAGAAACAAATGGAATGCTCAAATGACTGAGTGATTTGGAGAATTTAATGAAGAAATGGTTGTGTTTAAAAAATTAAGGACAAGCCCTATAGAGAAACAAAAGGTTAGCATACTACCTCATCCTAGCTAGAGAGGAAAACAGGAATTACCAGTTATCAGCATGAGGCCTGATGTTCTCTCTAGCAGAAGGGGAACAGTTACAGGAACTTGGAAGAAGACAGTCATATAGAAAGAGGACTGTCACAAGGGCTGTGACATTTGGTCAAGGACAGCAGCCATGGCCACCTGCAGTGAAGGAGGCTGGGGGAAGAAATACCCTGACCTCGCCTTTCTCCTCCTTTCCAGTCTTCTCCCAGCACTTCACGTCGGCAGAACCCAACCCAAACAAAAGCCAGAGGCAGAGCATCCCTTGAGGCATTCTGTACAGGTCAGCATCTAGGAGTGCAAAGCATGATGAAGAAGGGTATAGAGCCAAACTGTACAGAGGAAAACAGAATGTATTTAGCACACACACCCCCAGCTTTGAAACTGCATTGTAACTTTAGGTAAATTGCTTAATTTCTCTGAGCCTCAGGTTGCTCACTGTAAAACAAGGGTAACAATAATAATTATGCAGGTTTATTGTAAGCATAAACTAAGATGATGTCTGAATTATACCTAGCAGAGCCCCAGGCATGTGGTAGACATTAATTAATGTTCTCTAATCCCACCCCCAGCTGATGACAGCTCTCTTCACTTGTGGCTGCTTTACAGCCTTTATGAGCTCCCCAGAAGCAATGTTTCTCATCATGTGGTCCATAGACCATGTGCTTTAGAGGCAGCTGGGGTCCTTTTGAACAGACAGCTTATGGTCCCCACCCCATCCAACTAAATCATGAGTGGAAGGATATAAATCTTCATTTCAGACAAATTTCCCCAAATGATTTTCACACACAATAACATTTGGGAGCCACCATTCCAGAAGTCCACATTTCTAATTGATGCCCACTTGAGTAAAATACAGGTGAGATTTATGTATGCTTGGCAGTCATTACGTGCAGTTACAGCCCATCAGCTCTATGAAGAGGGGCTAGCAGACTAGGACACTAATGGCCTGTTTTGTGATGTTAGGTCATGCTGGTTCTCCATTTTACTGACTTTATTAATACCCAAGGAACAATGTTCCTAGGCTTTTAATTAAAAATTCCCTAACATTCAGGCTTTAATCATTTTCTAGGTTGGATATCAGCTTGGTCAGTGGCCAGATCTTACCCTGCTTTCAGAGAAAACTTAGTGGGTAAAGCAGAAGCTGTTAAAAGGAATAAAGCTTTTTGAAAGCTTCACAGATGAGCATACATCGATTCCAAATATAAACAGGAGAAGGCAAAAACTTAGCGTAAGATCGGAAGATCAAGGACCTTGCTTTAATGAAGTAAGGAAAGGTACAAGAAAGTTCATCAGCAGTCTAGGACAGACACAGAGCTCATGATTTGGATCCTGAATTGGTTAGGATTCAGCTGCAATAAGCACAGACTCAAAATAGCAGCAACTTAGACAAAAGAGAATTTTATTTGCTGCTCATGTAAAATTGCAGAGGTAGGAAGAGCAGGGCTGGGGTGGTGGCTTTACTCCACAGAGTTCTCAAGGACTCAGGTTCCTTCTAGCTTTTGGTCCTGCCCTCCCTAGAATGAGGTCCTTGTTCCAGGATGGAGCTCCAGTGGTCACATTTATGCTCCAAGCCACAGGAAGAAGAGGGGAAGAAGGTACAGAGGGTATGGAACAGCTGACTTTTAAAGAAGGTTTAGAGTTGTCCATCCAGCACATCTGATTCCATCACTTTTGCCAGAACTTGTTCACATGGCCATGCTAAACTACAAAAGAGGCTGAGAGGCAGAATCACAGCTAAATATTCTTATTAGATGGATTATATATTGAGGACAAGCAGGAGTTACTACCACAGGTTCTATAGCCTAAGAAACTTTGAACCTTCTTTTTCCAGTAGAAGATTGATCAGTGAGGTTCTAGTCAGGAACACAGATGCCACTCCAGGTGTTTTTAAATGAAGGAACATAATGCAGGGAATTGACAGCACAAATGATAAAAGAGCTGAATATTGAAACTTTGAAAATGAGGCAGCCCAGAAATTAGCAACAGTAGGAAGTTTCTACCTTCCCTGAAGCTGGAAGGACAAAGGACAAGGCAGAACCTCGAAGTAACAGGCTGCCTGGCAGAACTTGGAACCCAATGGACTATTGCAGCAGGAGCTGGAACCAGGAGGAGATGCAGCCACTGCCGAAGACGCCACCAGAAGCAAAGTGATATATAGAGAGGGATATTCCCTGTTCTGCTCCTCGGCTTCCTTCCAGTGCTTCACATTGGCTAAAACTACCCAGAAGGTGTAGCACAAGGGAGTCTGGGCAGTGTCATCCTGTGCAAACAGAGTAGGCAAAGAAGGAAAAAGCACGGATCTAAAAGCAAACAGGTAAGTGACTAGAGCAACACCCAAACCCATGTTGTGGAACTGAATAGATTAGTAATCACTGGGACCTTTCTAGACATTATTTCTGGATGAAGTTGATACATTTGTAAAGCAAAAGAGGGTCCTTCTGTGGAAAGCAGGGACTCAAACTTGTACACCAATGTTCACAGCAGTATTATTCACAATAGACAAAAGGTGGAAACAGTCCAAATGTCCATCAACAGACAAACAGGTAAACAATATGTGGTATATACATGCAATGAAATAAAAGTCTGATTCATGCTATAACACAGATACATCTTGAAAACATGCTACGTGAAATAAGCCAGACACAAAAGAACAAATATGATTTCACTTATATGAGGTACCTAGGTTAGGCAAATTGATGGAAACAGAAGGTAGAATAGAGCTTGTCTGGGGCTGAAGGGTAGAGAGCAATGGAGAATAATTATTTAACAGGTTCAGAGTTTCTACTTGGGATGAAAACGTCCTGAAAGGGGATAGCAGTGATGGTTACACAGCACTGTGAACGTACTTAATGCCACTGAACTGTACCTTTTTTGTTGTTGCTTTTTTTTTGAGGTGGAGTCACTCTTGCCCAGGCTGTAGTGCAGTGGTGCGATCTCGGCACACTGCAACCTCCACCTCGCAGGTTCAAGCAATTTTTGTGCCTCAGCCTCTCAAGTAGCTGAGATGATGGGCACCCGCCACCACGCCTGTCTAATTTTTGTATTTTTAATAGAGACAGGGTTTTATAATGTTGGCAATGCTGGTCTCGAATTCCTGACTTCAAGTGATGCACCCACCTCAGCCTTCCAAAGTGCTGGGATTACAGGCATGAGCCACTGTACTTGGCCTGAGCTGTACATTTTTGAAAGGTTAAAATAGTATTTTTTAAGTTCTAAAAGATGTCTTATTTATATTTTTATTTATTTATTTACTTTTTTTTGAGACAGAGTCTCGTTCTGTTGCCCAGGCTGGAGTGCAGTGGTGCAGTCTCAGCTCACTGCAACCTCCACCTCCCAGGTTCATACTATTCTCCTGTCTCAGCCTCCCGAGTAGCTGGGACCACAGGCTCATTCCACCACGCCTGGCTAATTTTTTTGTATTTTTCAGTAGAGACGGGGTTTCACTGTGTTAGCCAGGATGGTCTTGATCTCCTGACCTCATGATCCGCCCTTCTCAGCCTCCCAAAGTGCTGGGATTACAGGCATAAGCCACCGGATAAGTCATTTTTAAAAAGAGGTTCTTATGCTTTTCAAATGTATTTACTGATTGAAAAATGCTTCTGGAGAAGATGAATACTGGTAATGAAATAATAGAAGCTGACTAACGGACAAAACAGTGGGATCAAAAGACTAGGAAGACTTAAAGACCAAAGCAAAACCCATCTCTGTTTCTAAAAATTATTGTGACGTTTCAAAACACTTTCTCACAGAAGAAATATTATCTCCCCCTCTCCCAAATTGAGCTTGATATGACCATGAAGCATAAGCATAACTTACTGTGAAAAAGCAAAGGCAAAATAAAAAATTCGGGAAGAATCTAGTGTCCTGTCTTCATAGGGAGCACCTGAAGACTTGGAATACGTAGCTTCACCAAAGAACAGGAGAAGAGCAGAGAACCCGGGCCCACAAGGCGTCCTTTGAAGGATGGAGACAACTAGGAAGGCTCGATTTCTGGGTACCATGTGAACAGAGAATAGAGGGGAGTTAGGAAATACTCAGCTGTGTCAAAAGCAGCCCATAAATGTCATCAAGGATAAGCACTTGAAGTTGGTTGTTGGCTTTTATAGTCAACAATGCTGAAGGTCATTGCCTGCTAAGGCGATTTCTGTGAAAGGAAGAGGAATTTAAACTGGAATGGGATGAGTAGAGCAGTCTTTTCTGCATTTCTTCCTTTGCTGGCTCAGGAGAAGCTGTAAACAAACCCTATTCCCAGAACTATGCTGACAACATTGATGATGGGGGCACACAATTAGGAGGTAAACAAAACGCCATGTTAATTTCAGGCTCCATTAGAAACACAGTCAGGAAAAAAAAAAAAAAGTCGACGTCTGCCAAACAGAAAAGGTCAAAATTAGAAGAGAAAGAAATTTTGTTTTTGAGAATCCTAAGAAGGCCCTGCCAACAATGAAGACAGAAGAGGTTTGTTTCCTCTTTCTCTTTTGTCAATCAGAGAATTCTAAAACAAATGCCCTTAGTAATGCCTTCTCTAATCAGATACATAAAATAGAATATGGGCAGCATGTTCTTTCTTCCAGTAAACGAAACCATACAGTATTTGGGATATCACCACAGGATTCCATTCCAGAACCGTCTTCTCTTTGTCCCTAATGTACAATTGTTGATCTTGTTTATAAAAACCTCCAGTAATGCTTATGACTTTGGCAGGATGCATAAGTACCATTCATCTGAAGATTCCACAACTTAAGTTGTCTCTGACATGAAATTGGCACAACATGTCTAAGAGACCTCAGGCCTTTTAATCCCTTTGTAGAATGTGTTGCATGCTCCAGATCAAGTCTAGGAAATGCACATATATCCTTCTCTTGCTTTTCTGTGTTGAAGGGGATGATACGCAAATGAAAACAGATATCTTTTGTAAGTTATTTTTAATGTGATGGCAGTGAGCATTCTGGGTCTTTGACGATGGTTGAGTCTTCATTTGTAAATTTAAAGCCATATGTATTAACTTAGTTTCCTTCCAGGCATTTTGTATTAGTGAATATCACATATGGTTTTATAATGCTCCAATACCAGATGCCTAGTTGCACTTTGATTTAATATATGCTGGGAGAAAAGATATATGAGAATTTCACTATAACTTTTTGCCTAGATAATAGGTCAGAGATTCTATCCCACCTAGAGGTAAAGAATTGGTCTTACTGATTTCTCAGACTTCTCTCTGGATTTTATGAGTCTATGCTATCTTTTTCCCAGAAGTATTAAGTTTGAATACTCAATCACCAAGTGCAATCAAAGCTACTTTTCCTCCCCCCAAAATTAAATAGACATTTTTAAACACACATACACATTTCAAGATAACAGATTCCCTTTTGAGCATGGAATATAGCCATTGGTAAATTACATTACTGGACTGAACTCCAGGTATTAGTTACAGTGGAAAGTAAGAGATTGTAGGAGACTCTTTTCTTAGAACCAGGACATGGATTTCGGCCTGGATTTAGTTAAGTGTTGCTCATGGCACCATGCAGGCTGACATTTAATTATATTCAGTTTAGCCCTTTATTATATATCATCTCTTGTTATTCTCCAAATGTTTTAAATATGCTGGTCTTGTTTTCTCTAGCTCTGTTGTAAGCTCTTTGAGATCAGAGCTAATGTCACACAGTACATACTCAATAAACACATTATAAATGAATTTATGAGCAAAGGACTGAATGAATGTGGCTACAGATTCGGGATGCTACTGTTCACAATACAAGACGTGACCTTAAAAATTCAAGAAAAGTGAACAACTTCAGTGGAGGGGGTTTTCCTGTTGTTCCCTGAAAGGCATCCAAATTCTCCTGAAGCTCCCATGAATAAGATGGAGGTTTAATTTTTCTCTCTCTGGTCCTCTGCTCCTTTAATCTGCTCCAGAAAAAAAACAAAAACAAAAACAAACCTCTCAAAGATCTGGTGCTAGAAAATGTTGTGAAGAGTTTTACATGAATCTAGTATCTGTGTATTTATATACTGGTCTTATTCTTAGCCCTAGCCTGAGCTTTTTAAATTTTCTCAGTTTTCACTGTCATCTTCTCAGTGTATTATCTTTGCCTTCTTTGTGACAGCCTATTAAGATACCTGTTGGAAATGAGATGTTTCTAAAATACTGGTCGTGGACTCTACCTGTAAGAATAACGTACAGAATTAGTAGCAGTGATTCCATCTGAGAAGTGTAGAAATGCAGAAGAGGAGAATGTTGACTTTTATTCTGTAAGCATCCATATGGATCACTTTTGTTCAGGAGCCTGTAAGACTTTCATAATTTAAAAACTAATAAAAAATAAAATATATCCATCATGACAGATGCCATTTTAGCAGGTCTGAAGAATAATTCATGAACTATTAAGGCAGTTTGCCTATGCATACGTTTACCATAAACAGAAGTACAACTAGATTGTTTTAAGAGACAGTATTTAATGAATCTAGTCCTTCAGGTTTCAAAGCAACTTGTGGGTGTCCGTGATTAAGGACTGCTTAGTGATTCATCCTGACATCTATTTATGGGCGTATGATGGCTGAGCTGCTTTTGTATCTGTACGTTTTGCCTTTGAATGACCCACCCTCAGTGAGCATTTTAATAAGAAAGAAACTGTTTCAGTCAGTGGGTCAAGAGAACCATTTCCATCATAACGGCTTTTTGAATTTTTTCCTTCACTTTTTATTCTAAATGGTGTTCACGGTTGTATAATAACACACGTTGCATATTATAAGTCCCCATATTGACTACAGCTTGCTAATTATTCGCATCTAATGACCCCACCACCTTTTGCTCTTTGCATTTTCAAAAAGTTTTTCTTTCTCCTTAAGGTTTTTATGTAGTTTTTGTCCCAGGGTTTTATTCCCATCTTAGTCTATATAATCCTGCTTCTAATTTGTCATTAACATTTCTACTCTGGCTTGTTTTAAGTTTCTGCAAATGGTTCAACTATTGCCGGTCATCTTTAAACCTTTTAACCTTTAAGAAATGCTTACAAGTACATAAAATTATTTGACTCTATAAATGAATGCTCAAAAATGCATACACTTTTTATAACCATCTTTATGCATCATGTTAAAATAGGTAAGATGTGTTTACATTTGCACATTATAGAAATTGAAGGTTTAATTCCCAGTAGACTAAACGCATACATACTTAGAAGAATATACAATTTTATGAACATGCACTACCTATCAGTAATCTGTAACATTTAAGAATTAACAAAAAAGATGTGAAAGAGACTGACTAGATAATCACTTATGCTGGTAGTTCTCCAACTCTAATGTACATTGGAATTGCCTGAAGGGCCTGTTGGAACACTGATTGCTGAGCCACTGATCTGGTAGGTCTTCATTGGAGCCTATGAATTTTATTTCTAACAAGATCCTAGTAGTTTCCAATGCTATTGATCTGGGATCACACACTGAAAACCACTGCCATCCTATTTCTCATCCTGAGCACTCAGAAAGACTGCATTTCCCAGCCTCACCAAGTCACTGGGTTCTAGCCAGTGGTATGCATTCACCACTTCTCAGCCTGACCATAAAATTCCCTGCATGGTCCTTCACTCTCTGTTGCCCCTTTCTTGGGCACTTCCGAAGGCCAGGTAATGAAGATGGCAACTTGTCAAGATGGAAGGGGTCTAAAGATGTCTTAAGTTGATTTCAGAGAAACAAAAAGTAGAACAGAGAATATGAGAAATTAGGAATGGTAGAAGAAGGGAGGGATAGGGAGAGATTTGTTAAAGGATACAAAATTACAGGTAGATGGGATGAATAAGTTCTAGTGTTCTATAGCACTATGGAATGACTGTAGTAAACAATAATATATAGTTTCAAATAGCTACAAGGAGGATATTGAATGTTCCTAACACAAAGAAATTATGAATGATTGAGATGATGGATATGCTAATCACTCAGATCTGATCACTATACAGTATATGTATTGCATCATCTCTGTGTACCCCATAAATATGTACAGTTATTATATGTCAATTTAAAAAAATAAAGAAGGAAAAAAAGGAATAAGCCTTTGTATAACAAGGAACTGAGGTGTAGGGGCAGCATTGCCAGACTTATCCCAATACACATGATTTTCATGTTGTAATGAGACGAACCATGCCCAGCTTTGAGGAAACTTTTATGATGTAAATTTGAGACGAAAATGAATCAATCTACCATTCACTAACCTACAACAACAACAACAAAAAACACTAAGTTGGTTTAGATAGACAGCCTATAGCCATATGTCTGTAGGTCATGAAGAGATTTTTGCCAATTCTTGCTAAGATCTCCTAAATCCATCTTAGTATATTTTTGGGTCATCTTTCATCTGAACTTTTCCAACTGCCTGCTCCTTAGATTCCTATATTATTTTCTCAAAATGGTTCTACTCACATCTTTGCTCCGTATTGGAAAAGAGACCAAGGCACTTTTCCTCTCATTCAAAATCCATTCATTACCAGACAGCTCTGCCTTGCTGCCCTCTATTCCCCCCTTACCTTGTTCTGCCAATAAGGTCATCCCAGAACTTCTGACCCTATCTTGATTGGGACAGAATTTCCCCTTAGGCATCTTCAAAGTAAAGTCAGTGGACGTGTAGAGAACTGCATCTTTCATCACAGTCATATGTTGTTGAAAGCAGAGAGTCTGCCAGATAATCCCTGTTTCTTAACCCTATAGCAAGTACTGCTTTTGCTGAATCTCTTACCCCCCTGCTTTCTCTGAACCCTGCCTAAATGTGCATACTCCTCTTCCCTGCCTCTACCAACCTGGCTAAATCTGATCACTAGCCTACCTGGGGACTCTGAGCTCCCAGGCTCTGGTACCCTATTAATTTATCAGTTCCCTCTAGACCTTCCCGTGTATCATACCCTATGATTACAGGAGTCGCTAGTCAAACTTCCTTCTGTTACGCAAATACATTATCATCACCCCTTTTGATGTCTCCCACACACAGAAGTGGACAAAAGGCAATGATTTTTCCCAAATATAAGAACATGTACTTCCTTTAACCCCTTTACTGCTCCACACTACCTTATGTGAAACCAAAGCCCAAAGAATATATTAAAATAGACAAAACAGTGCTTATTATTCTGTTTATATGCAAACATGTAAAAGAGAATTTCAATGTTAAAAAGAATACACCAACAAAATGTTTCAAAATACCAACTACTGTTCAAATATCATCTCACTATTACATATCAATTTATAGTTATTTATTGCTATGTCTTTTAAATATATTAATATTTGCCTGCTTACTCTATTGTACATTTGTGCTTCATTTATTGAAACAATTCAAGCAAGTGTTACTTGAAATTTTTGTTATTATAAATGACAATGGGATGAACACCTCTGTGCCTAAATCTTTGTGCACATACCTTACATTTTTAGGTAGATTCTTAGCAGATAAATTCCTTGATAAAAGTATATAAACAATTCATGTAAATGCTGCAAGAAGTAGCTAAAATAGTTAGAAATGATTATGTCTGGGTAGCAGTTCACTAGGATAGGCAGAAATGGGGGATCAGAATCAACTGGAATTATCTAGCCAGTCTCACATCTTTTTAAAAAAAATTCTTGAATATTATAGATTACTGATAGGTTGTACAGGTTCATAACATTGTATATGCCTCTGAGCATGTATGTACTTATTCTACTGGAAATTCAGCCTACAATTTCTATAATGTGCAAAGGTAAACACATCTTACCTATTTTGAAATAAACACAATGCATAAAGTTGTTTATAAGAAGTGCGTGCATTTTTGAGCATTTATTTATTTATGGAATCAATTTTATGTACTTGTATTTCTTAAACGTTAAAAGGTTTGAAGATGTCTAGTAACAAATGATTGATTTGCCCATTTCCTATGAGCCATGCATTCAGCGAGGAACTACGCATGTATGTTTGACATTCACAGCCAGGTAGGTGTGACCACACCCCACCTCTTGGGTAAGAAGGCTGAGGGCCAATGGGAGTATCACAAAGCACGGAGCTGAAAGAACCTTCTCTCCAGCATCATCTCACTGCTTTCCACTGCATTTGAGCTTTCCCACATTCGTTTTTTCTACTTCTACAATGCATAATGCTGTTTTCTATTATTAGCACTGCATTTGACTTGTTCTGTTTCTGCATTATGATAAAAATAAACATTACATTATTTTAAAAATTAATTTTTTAAAAAAATTGTTTGTCAGAATTATGTGATTGTTTTCCCAAGGCACAATTACACATGTAAAAAAAGTATATGAACATTTTAGAGAATCCATATTCTATACACATATGAACAAACTGCCCTTCTGAAAATTTATAATAATTTACAAATCTCTCCCCTCAGGAGTATGTAACATTGCCATTCCTGTGACAGCCTCTACAAAAAAAATTTTTAATCTTTTCTAATTGAGAATACAATTTTAATTGGCATTCATTTTACTAATAATGGCAAATTGTTTTCCCGTCTTATTTACTAGCGTATATATATATACACCTTTTAAATGAACATACCAAAGTATGTTTATCCAATGTATGCTACTCCTGTGAAATTAGTCCTTTTAGAAAGTGGTGTCTCTATTCTAGTGACATGACTTTCTCTTAAACATTTGGGTAACTCACCTTTTGGGTGGCCATCAGGGCTTTAGTGACATTCTTTTGGATAGTCTTAGGATCAGTTATATCATCAAGTTGGGGACAAAAATACAGAGCAACTGCATAGTGATAACCTGTTTTCTTCTGTGGCACATAAACCAGTCATGAAATCAATGTCAAAATGGTGTTCTAGTTACATGGTGAGCCATGGTGAATATGAATGAAATAAATGCCTGGCTCCTGAAAAGTACCACTCATTTGAATACATCCATCATGGAGGGCTTATCTCTACACTCGCCTCATCATTTCATAGACAGGCTCTATATTTAATATATCTGTATTAATTAATAGTTGTCTGTCAGTCTGCACGTCAATATGCCATGCAACCTTAAATATGCAGCCATATACATCAGACACTTAGAAATCGGATCGAGATGGTCAGCTAGCATGTTTTAGACCAGAATGTCATTCATTCTAAGAACTTGTATCTGTTTTATACACTGTTGTATCCCAGGCACTTAGAACAGTACCTAGTACAGAGTAGGTGGTCAACAGATGTTTGTTGAATACATGATGAACAAATGAATGAATAAGTGAGTGAATGAACCAACATTTAATGATTAGGCATCAAGACCAGAGCTTAGTTTGCCTTATTTTGTAGGATAACACAAGATGGCAAATGCCTTTGGATAATAGGTGGTGAATACACAATAAAGATAAATTGGCGTGGTGGAAAGGCATGTTTCTATTCCAATCTTGGCTGTGTCAGCAAATAGCTACTATGTCATTCTTTCCACCAATGTTGACTGGGCACCTACTATGTGCCTTGCACTTCACCAAGTGCTGGAGATACGTGAAGAGTGTAACACATGCAGGCTGTGCCTTCAGAGAATTTACAATCCAGTGGGAGAAAAAGACATTAATCAAATATTCCTGGAAATAAATAGGGAATTACAGATTTTGTTAAGTGCTAAGCATATACAAGAAGAGGCCAACCTGGCATGAATGATCAAGAAAGTCTTCCTTTTCTGAGGAGGGGATATTTGACCTGCATCTGGAGGCAGAGAGAACATTTTGAACGCAAGTTCAAGCAAAAACTGAAAGCATTGTGCATTGAAGAAATCGAGAACAAACAAGTGTAGGGCATCACAGAGAGGGTGTGGAGAGCAGTGAGATAAAGCTGGAGAGAAGGTTGTTGTAGCTTTTTGTTTTGTGATGGTCCTACTGGCCTTCAGTCTTCTTACCAGTGATGTGGGCATGGTTACGCTTACCTGGCAGGTTTATTGTGAATGTCAAACCTACATGTGTAGTTCCTTGCTAAATGCATACCCACAGGAAATGCTCAGTTAGGGTCATTTTACTGTTTCTTCTATTACCTGTATTTTGATTTCATAAAAGCAAGATCTAGGTCCTATATTTTAATGAATTGCCTTACTTGCCATCCCAGTGTGAATTGGCTAGAAAATGCTCAATCAACCAGGCGCAGTGGGTCATGCCTGTAATCCCAGTGCTTTGGGAGGCCAAGGTGAGATGCACACTTGAGGCCGGAAGTTCAAAATCAGCCTGGTCTAGATTGTGAAACTTCATCTCTACAAAAGAAAAAATTAACATGATTTGGTAACACACCTGTAGTCCCAGATACTGGGGAGGCTGAGGTGGGAGGATTGCTTGAGCCCAAGAGGTTGAGACTGCAGTGAGCCATGATCACACCACTGCATTGCAGCCCTGGGTGACAGAGCAAGACCCTGTCTCAAAAAAAAAAAAAAAAAAAACCTCAATCAGTGACAGCTGGGGTTATCATTGCACTTATTAAGCAGTCTTCTGTATGCTAGGATATAACTTATTTTTCTTACCCGGGCTTTTATTTAATAAAAATTGCTGTGGATTTACAAAACTAAATTGAGTTTCCAGTATTTGATACTTTCATATATAGAATTATGCATATGTATTATACATTGATGTTTCAGATTTGATGTGCAGTTTGGACATGATTCTATTTTCATATTGGCAGAATATTGGTTAGTTCAGAGGTTCAAAGCATCTCTAAGCTTTAGAATGATTAAAAACATGTAATCTATACATACTGGATTGCAATAAATATTTGCATCACAGCATTTTTTGATAGCAATGAGAAAAGTATATACAGAGATTAAATAAATGCATAAAAGTAGCCTTTCACCAATAATTTGCAGCTCAAGCAACAAAGCAATAATTTAGAGTTCTGACCTTGTAATTCAGCTGATTAGAAGAAACCAATTCTTTTTAGTTCATGTTGTGTTGTCGTTAATTGATGGAGAATTCTAAGTGAATTCTATGCCAAAAACAGACGAGTTCCAATCCCTTTGTATCTAGATGACTTGTATGTCCTGTTTTCCCAATTTTCATGTAAAAAAAAATAAGGAGTTTGTTTTCTTCTTTCTAACTGCCAGCACTGTGAACTAAAGCGGGATCCTCCCCATTTCCTTCTCACATAATTATATAATACAGTTCCTGCTTTCTAAACTTTGTGGACAGTTCTGTTGACAGTACACATAACAGAGTAAAATGCATCCCAGTCTTCCTTAACTAGATGAGCCTAATCACTTGTAAACATTCCCATTAATCAGGTTAATGTCCCCAGATCCAAGCAGATGCTCAGAGAGCACATCACAGAAGAATGTACAAAGTATCACTTTTCGTTGCATGACCCTACATGATTCTTTTTTATTTTCTGATTATTGACAGTAGATGTGAGATAATATTTATACTCTGCAATTACAGGAATTTTAAAAAATATTTTACTTTGGCCGGGCGCGGTGGCTCAAGCCTGTAATCCCAGCACTTTGGGAGGCCGAGACGGGCGAATCACGAGGTCAGGAGATCGAGACCATCCTGGCTAACACGGTGAAACGCCATCTCTACTAAAAAAAATACAAAAAACTAGCCGGGCGAGGTGGCTGGCGCCTGTAGTCCCAGCTACTTGGGAGGCTGAGGCGAGAGAATGGCGTGAACCCGGGAGGCAGCGGAGCTTGCAGTGAGCTGAGATCCGGCCACTGCACTCCAGCCCAGGCGACACAGTGAGACTCCGTCTCAAAAAAAAAAAAAATTTTACTTTGTATGTTTTCATCCTTCTGCTTTTACTAAGAAGTTAAGTTCCTGTTTATCCCACCACTGAGTCCCTCTTACAAATACAGTTTTGTGTGCTGGCCTATTCATAAATTATGAATGTCACACTGAAAAATACCTTTTAGAAACGGACCCCCTGACATATAACTATTGGTGATTGAAGAGATTCAGGGCACACGAAGCACGCCCAACCCTACTGGTGAAGGAAGCTGCTGAAGCTCTTCTATCTCTGGTGAAACAATTCACTTTATGTTCCGTTTGCTGATGCTGCTGCATGCCTAAATTGACCATGTTTGTTAAACCCATGCCAGTCTTTTCAGCCTACTCAGCTCAGAGGAAAGTCAAGCTGTACATTCAGGCTCCAGTGCTTTTGGGGAGGAGTGAAAAGATTTGCACTCATCGAACAAGAAAATGGCATTGCTGGCTGTCAGTGTGGAGGGAAGGGCTTTTCTCTCCAGTGTGGCATGGCAGACTCTCTGCTCTTGTCCCTGAATGTCAGCTTATGCCTCATTGCTAAGTAAGTTTTTTCCCCACCTAACCTGACAAGTAGATGTGTCTGACATGAAAGCAGACTGCCGTCACACTGGGGAGCAAGGATACCCCAAACTTGGGGCCAGTCTGCTAAGATAAGTCAGTTTTGCTAAACGTTACTTCAATGTGGGTGTATCATTAGCTTTGAGATATGCCTTGAGTGCCTTAGAGATCCAGTGGAGAATGGTTCACTAGAGCTGGCTTCTGTCTAACGACTGGTAAGGGGTACCACATTTTTCCAACTGGCATTTCAACCCCTTCATCTCTTCCTGCCACATCTTATCCATCAATGGGAATCAGGATTTGCCAACAAACTGGTTGTGAAAGGAGTTGGGATTCCTTGAAGTGGGCTTTGAGCCCCAAGAGTAGGGAATATCACTTTGAGACCTATGACCTGCCTGTACATTGGGGGTATTTGGCATTTTGCATCTTCAACTGGCTTCCAGCAACATACATCTGGCTCCAATTTCACCATAGTGTTAAATTTTAAAAGAATAAATGAATAAAGGCAAATTGGCTGTGGTAATCCTAAAGATGATACAATTTCCTAAGAACATAAGTTGCTGAGGAAAACCATGTACTTTTAAACCAAATAAAAATTGACTTCTATATTGTTCCGTTTTCAATGTTATATATTGTCTTTTCATTCACAAATATTGATTAAATGCCTAGCCTGTGTCACCACTAATGTGAGCAAAAAAAAAGACATTTTTCTGGCCCTCAAGACGGTAACCATCAAAGTAACTTTCCCTTCAGGCATCATGAATCATCAGAGTTGGTAGTATTAAAAATCCACAGCTTAACACTTCACACTTACTATTTTATCTTGTCTAAATCTCCCTGCTCTAAATTTCAGCATCTCTTGTATAAAATTAGGGGAATGGGTCTGAGTAATCCTTAATGTATCTGGAAAACATTTAGCTTCTTTCTGCCATTAGCACCTATGTGGTCTTAGAGATGTTGTTTAACATTTCTGAGCTTCAAACACAGCATAAGAAAAAAAATAATGCCCAATTTGCAAGGTTTATTGTTGATGATGCTTTTTTCATGGCACGAAGACTAAATAAAGTCAAGACTAGCCAAGAAGTAGTACTAAATAGAGGTAGCTATTATTATATTGTTGTTCTGTCTATGAATCTGTGAACACTGCCTTTGATCCAAGGTCTCCAGAATGTGTGTGGTTTTTTTTTTTTTTTTTTTTGCAGTTTTGGACATTATTATTATTATATTGTTTATTTTTTCATAGGTTATTGGGGTACAGGTGGTGTTTGGTTACATGAGTGAGTTCTTTTTTTTTTATGAGTAAGTTCTTTAGTGGTGATTTGTGAGATTTTGGTGCACCCATCACCCAAGCAGTATACACAGCACCGTATTTGCAGTCTTTTATCCCTCGCCCCAACCCCCTCCCACCCTTTCCTGCAAGTTCCTAAAGTCCATTGTATCACAGAATGCATTTTAGTAGGCTTACCAAGATCCCCTGATTCTAGCATGCAGCTGTTTATAATGGGCAATAGAATTCAATTTCTAAAGCATCACCTTGTAGCACTTTTCCTCTTTTATATACTCACAAGGAGAAGCACAGATAAGAAACATATATTTGCTTTCACCAGGTGAAACAGAAGCATGCTTAGGATCCGTTGCTGAGTGCCTAACAGGTTGTCAGCAAGGAGTCAGCTGCTTCTTGTTGCCCTGATACCTCCTTCCAAAGTCACTTTATGGAAGTCACTCTATGGAAGTAACTTTGGAAGGAGGTATCAGGACAAGAAGAAGCAGCTTGTAGTTTCAACCAAGAAAACACATGACAGTTTACACGGATCTTTCATGTTCCTCTAGCTTTTCTCTTCTGCGTTAGAAAAATGACAGATATTTTTCTGTGAACTAAATAATAATAGATGATAATAGGGAACCTTCAGGAAGTTAGTAAATATTTCCCTTCAGAGCTGAGGACAAGCAGAAATCAGGGCCTTGAAACATCAGCCAGACCCTGGAAACTCGCCTGATTGGAACTCAGTAAAGATACGAAAGAATAATTAGACCATAAGGGGAATTCTGTGTTCCATTCCCCAAGGACAATGATTACTGACTTTCCATGTCATTCTTTTTTCCACTTCCTGTTTTTTTCCCCCTTTGAGAACATTGTTTACTAAATGATGGAAAAGAATAGAATGGGGGCACCCAGACAGCCTGGGCCATAGGACTGACCTGAGGAACGCCTCTGCTTTTTCGTTTACATCCACCAGTTCTCCCTCTCCTGCAGGCGTGGACGGGAACTCTCTCTTTTCCCTTTATCTCAAGAGCCAAATGAAAGAAGTTGAGGGTTTTTCCTGTGTGTTGTTAATCTAAAGAAAAAAGAAAAGGTGTATGTATACAGATAAAGTGAAGTTTATTTGTTAGTGTCCCTAAAAATAAACACAGTGAAACACTGTCAAAATAGGAAAAGACTTTTAATGTTTTCATTGTACTAGGAACTGTACACAATTAAATTGAAATATAAATTTGTAAGCCAACATTTCAGTTAAGCTGCTTATGAAAATAATTAGGCCAGTGAAGCGAGGAGCAAGCCCGCCAAGGAAATGGCGAGTTTGGTTAGAATGTTCTCTCTGCAAGTATATGTTCTCTCTATAAGAGTTGTAAAGGCATAGGTTTAGTAAACAAAACAGTTCTACACTGAAATTGAAAAGACACTGGAAAAAGACTAATTATTTTTCATGTTTATATATTTGCAGTCATAGAAATCCTGAACTGGAAGGGATTTTAGTAAAACCCTTTCCTAACTGGTCACCACCAAGTTCTCCTTATGAGTTTCACTTTTTGAAAGAGTCTCTTTACAATTTGAACTTAAGTAGTAATTAACTTGATTTCTCACTAAGTAGAAATATGATCCCCGAATGGGAGCACTGGATTAGCATGAAATAACTAGTGTTACCTCTTTCAGTTAGTGTAATTTAAACAAAAAGCAAATAAATGTGATGTTTTGACTAATTTGTGAATCATATTATGGGTAAATATGATTTCTTGGGTTTTTCTAAGAAGCAAAAATAGTGCGAGGAGACCCACTGCTACCTTTGAGGGTGACCAGTGGGTTGCCATTGTTTATTCCAGCCCACTTACTGTATGCTGGGTTCCATGGTTCAAGACTAAGACACTACAGTTTAGGACACAGTCAAGGCTAGAATATAGATTTCTCAATGTCTAGTCTAGCACTCTTTTTGTTTAACTACACTGCTACTTAATAAACTTGTGAGGCTGGGGAGTTTTTAATGCCATTAATTCCAAGATTTTGGAAGTGTGACTCCCTTTGAAAGACCATAGACATAGCACTGTGGTAACCCATTTTCCTCTCTGGATTTCTCATTACATTTTCTTAATATCAAATTGGGCATTTTTTAATTTTTAGTCTTATGTGCAGTGCTGTTATATAAGGGTTATAATTTTTACTTAGCTGATCCTTTGCAAACTTTCAAGTCATTGAATCTTCCTTATTTGAGTCTTTTAGTGTGAAAAGTGCACACCCAAACCCTTCTGTTTGATCATAGAAACAGACAAGACCTAAAAAGGCTCAGAAGATATCTCTCCTAAATGAACAATTTTGTAAATTTGCTTCTTTCTGGTTTAGAAATGTAGTTAGATCTTTCTGATCCAGTTACATTTGGAACCCAAGTCTTTACTCTCTGTATCTCAAAAGAAGCTGGCAGGTAACTCAAATGCACAGTTGGGGACTTAATAAAGCATATTTTTTAATTAAGAGCACACTAACTTTAGAACTATGTCCTTTAAGAACTTTAGGGAGAATGCAGTTGGCATCAAAAAAGTGATAACAAAAAATGCAGTTACCAAGAATTAGAACAGGTGACAACAACTTAAGTAGAGTGTCAGCAGCCCTGATTCTGGTTAGCACTGCTGTAAGCTAGAAGCCAGCGTGAATGATTGGTCCATCACACATGGCAACATCATATTTTTAAACCACCTGAGCATGCAGTGAATGTGAAGAATGTGTTACCTTTGTTTTTAAAAGCCCTTTGGAGAATGTAGACCCTTCATATCATTCAAACTGCATTTGGAAAATAGAACATTTAACTGCCTGCCATTTGGATCTGCTGCTGCCAAGGAACCTATATGCTGAGGCTGCTTCAGGGGGACATTTGTGTGATCTAGCGGGTGTCTCTCTTTCAACCTATTAATTAGGAAAAGAGCAGAGGCAGATGTGATATATTAGTTGGCCCTAAGACGGATTGCTCTGAAAAATCTCATATTGGCAAGGGTGATTCAAGTTGCCAGGAATCCAAAGTTTGCCGTGCGACATCCCCAGAAGTCTGATGGGGTTTGACTGGTTTACTCCACTAAATGAAACTGCTGAGATGACTGTCTTGAGGTGATTAATAAAGTGCATAAATCTTAACTATGGGAAGAAAAGAAGATGAATTGATGCATGCACATATTGGAAATGTAATGAAACCAATTTGAAGTTACCAGGATTTGCTACTATATTACAGAAAAACAATACTGTGTTTATTGTTCTTCACTGGTCTTATTTTGTTGGCCTCAATTCAAAAATAACTAGGAAGACATGTTGGGTTTTATTTTTCATTTTTCTAGCATGGGAGACCTGAACTGACAACAAAGTAGGAAAGTAATAATGACATCATGTATATGTACCCCTGGTATTTATTATTTTTTATTTCTCTCATGTTAATGGGGTTAAAACATTTTTAAAAGATTGGTTCAACTTCCATCAGAGCTGCTATTGAATGCTGTTAGTAATCATATATGAAATTTCAGTAGTTTTTGAAGTAATTAGAACCTCAGAGCCAATAAATACTAAATGGACTCTCAATGGACTCTCATCTTCAAAGTTATTTTTTCTAACTAAATAGCTCTGTTCTTGTATAATTATATACTAGTCATTATGAAATTAAAAATCATTTTAAATGACTAGATGCTTTTCTTAGAAGTGTTTGTTTCTTGCTAGTTATTGTGGACTAATTGTAGTCTATGAAGGCCTTCAAAAAATCTGAAATTGCTGCCTTAGATTTCTAGTCTCCAAGGCTTTCAAACGTTAATTCCAATAGAAAAACAAAATGATGAGGAAGAGTGTGTAAGGCAATCAAAATTAGAATTTTTGTGATTTTGAAAAAATCTAACTTTTCAAAGATCAAACAGACAGCCGTGCAGGGTGATGGCATAAAAAAAGCTTTATTACCACATCAACCTGAATTTGACCCCAACTCCTTTAGGCACTGTGATCTTTGGCATGTTATTTAATTGCTCTGAGCCTCAGTCTTGACACCTGTAAAATGGGGATGATAAATATGTATATTGCAGTATCATTTTGAGAATTAAAGATAATATCTACAAAATCTTTAGCATGGAGTCCATCATCATAGTTAATAACTAGTATTATCACTTCTTTTCACCACCATTGTAATTTTATGATATAAAAATTTACTGCTCACAGGCCCACACTTGGTCTTCAGGACAGTCAGTCCATGACCTCTTGTACCAAGGTTCTTTTTTCCAATGGCAAGTTTGTATCTGTCAAGAACACGGGATTTAAATTAAACAATCCAGAAAAGCAGAAGCTTTCCATGTCATTTTCCTATCCTTAGGGGCAGCCGTCAGGTTAAGCATGGGTAGAAAGTATGACTGTTTAGGCCACATATTTATTAGGGGCTTTCCTATGAACCAGCAAGCTCTCAAGAGCCCAAGCACTCATAAATTCATGAAGGTCCACACTTTGCCAATATCTTCCTGGGGCAACAAGGAAAACAAACGAGGTAAACAACAATCACAGAAAACCAAACCGTGAAATAACAAGGAAAACCCTCGAGATGAGCCTCCTAAATGTCCCTTTCCCCTAGTCCTTTCTTTCTTTTCTCTTTATTACAAATTGATATCACGAGTTATACAGGTGAGTAAAAACTGGGCACCATGTGCTTCTGTCAGGAGGCAGAGATGATGAATACCATGTTCAGAATTTCTTTTTAAGTCCCAGCACTATCCCAACTATTTTTATCATTAAAAGATTTTCTTTTACTCTCCCTAGCTCTTTGCTCGGACTTCTTATTTTTCATTTTGCTGTTGGTTTAAAGAATATTCTTCCTTACTCAGTGTCTTGGTTCTAGGTAATAAGTTTGTTGTTTCTTACATTCCAGGCACTATATATATATATATTATCTTAAAACAACTTAATTTTACAGCTGAGAAAAAATTTGTAGGGCCACAGGAATAGTATATGCTAGAATAAGGCAGGAATAAGTGAGGTGCTTCAGTGCGCCTTCAGGCACATGAGAGCGGGCTACCTTCCTAGATGTAGTCAACGTGATGGATACAGATTTGTGATTTCAGATGAAATTCCTATTACAGAAACCAAATTTTGATTCTAAATGTAGAATGCTGTGGTGGGCATTTAAACTGTGTTTCCTTAACCTGACTTCTCCAAACCTCCTTTACCATTCTCTATGGAATCACCTTGGCCTATTAGTGCATAGGTGTTGATCAAGAGACACAAATCCAGCTACCTCTCATGCTTGTTTTCTTCCTCCCCTGATCAATCCCCTTCCTACTCAAAGCTTCATGGTCCCACCATGCTGGCTTCCCAGCTAAAGAGAGCATGGAGAACCCTGCCAGTTTATGACACATCGCCACAGCGGTAACGGAAGAAAATGTTCTCATCTCAATAGACTAAGGGAGTGGTAGTGTTAGCCTTGTTTAGCTTTACTAAGATGCTGGAAAGAAAAAGAGGTTGGAAGGATTTCAGAAGAAAGAAGGAAGAGAGATTGCTGAGAAACAGGAAACAAACCATGCTGAGAGATGAACAAGACCCAACAAAGAAACAAGCATTGCCTAACTGCGTCTCAAAGAGAAGGGCCCAACACAGCTTTTTAACATGTGTTCACCCCTTCTCCCTGTCCAGGCTCAGCAAGGCACTTAGATCGCCAGCTAACTCTTCAGTCCTTCTCTAAGTATCAAAGGTTCTCACAGGGTCAGACTTTTATAATACTAATAGCTACCAATTACTGTACACCCATCATGCACCAGCTATTGGACTAAGTCCAGGATATATAGTCTCCTATTCTGTCTGTTCAATAGCTCCATGAGATTGGTAAATTATTTTCCCCAACTTACAGAAAAGAAAACCAAGTTGCACAGTTAGAAAAGGATCGATCTGGTATCGAAACTGAACCCTGTTATTTCCAAAGACCATGTCCATTTCTGCTATGCCACAAAAACTATCTGAAGCAAGACACTTTTTCAAGCATGGTGTTGCACAATAGTGGGACTTCATTGAAAGGATGGCAATGAGGCGGGAAAGAGGTCATTTTAGGGAAGACTATTGATGCCACAGTGACCTGAGAAAATGGCATTGGTTCCTTATTTTTTAATGACAACATTCATATTTTATTAAATATAACAAAGCTTCAAGCTGCTATATGCATTATTTAGCTTTTTCTGTTTACCTATTTCTTATAAAAAAAAGATTCCTATATAGTCTCCAAAGTTTGTATGATCACTATAACATAGGGACTATTGAATCTCTCACGGAAAGTTGATTTCAGACTCATGATTACCCACTGTGCCATGTGGGTAAAATGGATTTACAAACCATTCAGAGTTAGATAATCCAACCCAGAATTCCACCCATGCAACACATAATCTAGGCTTTTTCTTTTGGCTATAAAAAAAGAAAACGTGGCCAAGAGCAGAAAAAAAGAGTTGAATAGGGACTCAGGAGGAGCCTGCCTGGATATAACAGAGTATAAAAATGAGAGGGAACTTTGGCTGGGTCATTTGTCTGCCTGGGACCATATAGTTTCCAACAACAGATGAATTTTGATTCACTGCTTCTTTAAGATTCTCCTGTAGTCCATTTTCCAGAAAACAATGATACTGGGGGAGGGGGGATGGGGGAGGGATTGCATTGGGAGTTATACCTGATGTAAATGACGAGTTGATGGGTGCTGACGAGTTGATGGGTGCAGCACACCAACATGGCACAAGTATACATATGTAACAAACCTGCATGTTATGCACATGTACCCTAGAATTTAAAGTATAATAATAATAAGAAGAATAAGAATAAGAATAATAAAAAATTCAGAGCCAAAGAAAAAATGATACTGCATGTATATATGTCACCTCTGGCAATTGCAAGAGCATTTAATGAATTCCACATCATCATTTCCAGTCAGACTTGATGTTCCATTTTGTCTAGATGGAAAGAGTAAGAGGGGGGTATTTCAGATTCTTTGTGTATGAAGATTAACGGGGACAGGGATATATCAGGCAGTCAGAATCACTCACTTGTCAATCTGTGCAGATGTTCAAAACAGGATATTCTGATTCTTGTCCAATTCAGTGTGAAAATGTACAGAAACATATTGTTATATTGTTGGAAGGGAAGTTATGAAGCCATCCCAGCCAGTTCTGCTGCAAGCCAGGTGCACACCCAAACTGTAAAAGACAAAGGGATTGGCCAGTTGTTTCATCTGCCTTTAAAAAGTGCAAGAAACCTGGAGCTTTCTTCATTTTATCATTAAGGAGGGCAAAAAAGTGACCATCGGGTCTACTCATAATGAATCCAAAAGAATATTCATGGAAGGGCATTATTTAATGAGCTTGGCGGAAGGAACATTTGGCAGTCTTTGGAAGTTACCTTTATTTTACCATTTTACCCATTTTATTGTTGTGAAAGCTATGACTCAGACTCATCTTTGTTCTTTGAAAATGAGTTCACACACCTTCTAGAATGTGATACAGTTTACTTTAGGGTGCCAGAGGACTTCTATAAGCCAGAAACCATTATTTCTTCACTCTTAGTATTTTTGAATGGGAACATGCTGTAATAGGTGAAGTTTCTGAATGAAACTCCCAGATAATGAGAATAGAACCTTACTCTTCAAGCCCAAGGTCCTCTGTTTAATCCCGTATTCATCTGCTCAATCTCCTCTATGCATACATTTGCTCTTTGAAGTCTTTGCTCATTCTGTTTCCCTCCATCTGCCTAAGTTCTAGCCATGGTACAAGCCACAGTGGAAGCCCTTCCTCTTTACAGAAGCTTCATCACCAGAGCCCAGGATGGATCTCCCTTCCCTGGATTCAGCACTTGCTTGTTCTCACTCTTGTATGTAGCTTTATCTTGCAAATTAGTTCAGGAATGGCTTCATCTTATGTGCCAATTCAGATTGGGAATGGCCAATTAGAGGAGGTTTACAAGGTCACTTACAGAGTTTGTGGAAGAATGCTGCGATGGATTAGTCATGTCTCTCTTGGGCATGGCAGCAAGGAATGGAATATTAAGGCTATGTACTCCCTTCTAAAAGTAGCTCAGAAGTGCTTAGAAAATAAGAATCTCTTGCCTTGGGTTTTATATCTCATGCATGCCTAATTGTTCTGACCTCATAGTGAAGGTTCAGATCATATTCATTGATTGATGAATATGACCAAAAGATGCCATTCATACATGAGGAATAAGATCTAAATGAGTCTGGAAAGCAGTATCTTGGTTTTGTCAAGAAACAATATTTATTTTAAAAGTAAAGTACCACAGAAGTCCTATGTATTTGCCTTGGTGAGTCCTGGTCAGATATTGAAATCATGTGAAATTCCACATGCCACTATACTTAGAACTAGATTTTAGCTGTGATATGTCTAGGCCCATTGGAATTTTTCTTATTTCTGTATTTAATCCATGAAAGCAATTGTAAACTTCATTCTACCAATGTCTAGTTTGGGTTTAAATGATATATTTAAATGAGTAAAATAAAATATAAATAAATACATATGTATACATATAGCTACACACACACAAACATATGTGTGTGTATGTGTGTGTGTGTGTATATATATATATATGGCTGATATAAAAATAAAATGAAAAGATTGCAGGGAACCACAGCTAATAAGAACAGTCTCTGTGATAAAAAGCCATAATTGCTTTAAAACCTGTACGTCTTCCCTGTATTTCCAGTCTGAACAACTGGATGTTGTCAACTTAAGCAGCTGTATCCTGATCCCTGTCCAGTTTTACCAAATTCTGATCACATTTGAGGTTCATTCTCATTTCATAAATAATAACCACCACCACCACCCCTAGACCCCCTATAGTTACAGCAGTCACTGCTGAGGTTAATTGCAATTTCAACTTCAACAATTTCTTGAAGCTTAAAGCAAGATATTGTGTATTTGAAAAGCAAGAGAAATAAATTACAGGAGACCAAAAGGTAGGATTTACACAGAAGCTACCCTTCCTTTGGACTGCAGAAGGAATAGGCAGGTGCTGGAGCTTAGCTTTCAACCAACAGCAGCCTATACAGGAGTGTTAAGAAGGAGAAAACCTTTACCTACCTTGAGCCCCCATGTCCTTGGCAAAATGGCAAAAACAAAGGGACTTGCACTTAGATGACCTGAGTTCAAAGTTCCTCTTAGATATTTGACCTTAGATATATGGTATAGCTGCTCCAAACCCAGATTTCCCCCCTGAAGAAAATAAAAAAGGGAAATAATCATTTTTACTTACACCATAAGGTCATGATGGTCAGATGAGAAAATGGAAGTGAAAGGACCTGATGAACTGTCACTGAGGCAAATTAAGTTATTACCATCCAATATCATTCAGCTCCACTTGCTTACCCTCTTCTCCAAATAATTTGCCTTAAAACAGAGATCATTAATGTCTGTCTTCAGTGGTTATCGAGCTCATTTCTGCAGAAAGCACCTGAAGGATGCAACCCCTGTCTGTAATAGTGGCTTTCTATCCCTAGCTGGGGGAAGCAGAGATAGAGTTTGAAATGAGCCACTGGTAAGAACCAGAGATCTTAATGTAAAGAAAATAAATGAGCAAATGTTGGACAGGGTAAAGGACATATTAGTTTAGGACTTGGAGAGGGCTTTTAACCATTCCTGGAATCATACTTGGTAGAGGACCTGCGTTTAACTTGACCATGACTGAGGAGGCTACTTAGCACTCTACCAGCTTGTCTCAGGCTGGTTTAGAACTGTTCCCCACACCCACACCAAAGCAGGTTTTGAGCAACTTCTGCATTTATCGTGCAATTTAAAGGGAAGACTGGCATGTAGATGACACATTCTCACTACTTTCTGGTCTAGGGATTGTCACTTTATGCCAAATGTCAGCAGACCTATTCCTAAAATGCCTAATATCTATTAAAAGTCATCCATTCATTCAGCAAATATTGACTGTATACCTGATGTGGAGTCAGCACTGTGTTAGACGACAAGTCGGGGCGAGCCAGATGGAAACCGTCACTGCCTCACAGCATCTGCATTCCAGGCCTCGGAGCCACTGCACACGGAAAAGCCGTCGAAGGAAGGGGATCTCCTCCCCACTAGACACATGCGCTGCTACAATTTCAAAGAACGCTGGGTTCTAGACTTCATGGCATCTCAGTTCTTTCCTTCTTACTACTCGCCATGTGATTGTTCTCATTTTCTAGTTCATGATCTGTAACTTTAAAGGCAAAAATGAGTTATCTAAGGATCCTTTGAATTCCAGAATAACATAATTTTTTGACTTTAGGAAAATGTTTATCGGTTTCCGTATTTCTAAAAGAGAAATGATGGTATTTTCCTTGCTAGGACAACTAGCTGTTTCTGAAATTGAATTCAGATAACATGTGAATGAGTTTTAACAATATAAACAGTCCACGTAAACTTAAGATTCTACTAAGCCTATGATTAGGATGTCATCATTGATATGGGACAAACAAGGGCAGCCTTGCCATTTCTGCTTGAGGATGCAGAAAACACTCTGGCCATTTAAACTGAAACCATGGAGATACGTGCCCCTGTGCAGGTGGCTGACATAGCCTGCAATTATTAATAACTCTGACTTCTAGAGAACCTCCCCCACCAAAGTGCTGGAGGCCCAGTGTGTATATAGTAATACAGTTGAGAAAAGTCTCAGTTGCCTAATGAGAACATCATTACCATCTATATGTGTTCCCTGGAAGCTAGGCTCAAACCAGTTTCTCATTTCTGAAGAATGCTTTTCTCCTTCCCTTTTGCTGCTGCTTGGAGCTTGCTTTTGGAGGGTAATGTGCCATCATTTTATTTCTCCTAAGTTTGATAGTCCAGAGTCATGGCTCTGGACTATCATGTATCATGTATGATGGTATTTAATGGCTCACTAAATACTATCAGCAACATTCAGGCCACCTTCACCATATTTCTATTAATACAGAGTCTCTCTGGAGGTATCAGTGATGATAATTTTGTCCTTGATTCTATCTCACATTCAAGCTTATTCCTGCCCACGTAGCACAGAGTGGTCAAGGCAGCTGATTGCAGATAAGTTCAGTACACTTTGAGTGACTGTGCTCCTCTCCAAATTGTTTGGCAACAAAATGGCATTAAGGGAATGAAGTGTATTTACTGTGACACAATAACAACTGGACTAAAAAGAATATTTTGACTAAGAACAAGGACATTATGCTATCATTTACATAGGGGTTTGCTTTTGGAATTCCTTGTTCAGCTAAAGAAAATGTTATGGCTACTGGTGTTCTTTTATCTGAGCAATTGCAGGAGAACAAAGCTTAAAAGAATTTATTGGACTCCGTCTCCCAATTCCCCACCCATCACCACCACCAAAAGAATACAATTGCCAGTCCCATTTGTAAGTGGAGATAATGTGCAATAGTCAACTCTGAATCTCAGTAGTGTTCTTTAGAAGGAAATCATTTGCAGACCAAGAAACTTGCCAACATGGGGCATGTGCGTCCTTGTGTTTTTGTGTGTTGTCTGAACTTGGGTAACCTACTTCACCTTCTACCTCTTCGGTAAAGTGAATCCCACAGGGCCAGGCTTTTCATCTCCCATAATTTGCCCCGTAAAGAAACATTGAGATCTCAGATGCATGGGAAACAAGATTGTGCTGCATGGAAATCAGCAACAATGCATCAAATATGCATGTCCAGATTATAACATGAAAATAGACTTCTCACTCATTTCCTCTTATGCATATAAAGCACTGACAATGCACACCACAATGTCAAAACAAGGAAGTGGTGGGCATATTCACGATTTCAGTTCTGTATGTGACAGCTGTATTCCTGACTACAGTTCAAAGCATAATTCAAATGTGGGCCAGAAATGAGTGATTCAAATAAAGTTTTAAAAGATACAGCATTTGCATCACTTCTCACATAACCATGTCTTCTTAATGTTAATCACAAACATTAATGAGAATATGGTGATATCTGATCATTACCTCATATTAAAAGACACCCAGGCACACCCAAGTTTGATCTAGATTTCCATTCCCGTAAAAAGCATGAGAAGGTGTTAGGCTATTCTTTTTTCATGTGTACTCAATTAATAATAAAAGACTATTTTTCTGACCAGTAGAAAGTTTTTAAAACAGCAGAACTAAACACCAGCTGATTGTAATTTATATTTCAGAAAAATAATTGTTATGCTTTCTATTCTAGCGAAGGGAAAAATTGTCAGGGGTGAACAATTGAGCTTTTTGACCACTTGGAATTCATCTTCATTTTTGCATCGGAGACTGAAGCAAGCCCAGACCCAGATGTGCAGTTGGTTTCTGTTCAACTTCAACTCCTTTGGGGAAATTACACTGAATTGTGTAATTTTTTTCCTGAATGCCCAGATTATGTAAACACACCCATTTCATTTTTAATAGCGGAGCTAGGGAAGCCCATTGGGAGAGCATGTTAATACTTTTTTCTCTAAATTGTATTTTGGGGCAAACCTTACACAAAGAAGGATTTAGAGCCTTTCATAACCTCGAATATGACAACATCTTATATGAGCCACTTTGCAAATACACATGGCTACATATAATGGAAACAAGGCACCTTTACTTCCCTTCACTATGTACTGCCATATTGGTCTCTTTGATCATGTATGGAGCCTCAAAATAGAAAACTTGCCCTGCTTAGTTTTGCATGTTTCTTCACTGACCCTTTAATTTTAGTCATGCAAACTCTAACCCCTTCTTATATGGCTTGAGAGTGAGCTGGCTCTAGGTATGTGGCTTCCAACCTGGTTTTGAGCAGAAATGGTTATGTTCCACTGGTAAGCACTTAACAGCAGCAAATAATCAAAGACCAATGAAACTGGCCAATCTGCACTTAACCGCAGCAGATAGACAATGACCAATGAAAACTGGCCCGTGTCCATGGTTATGGTTTGTTCTCTAGGCTTCCCAGATGCTGAAGCTTTCTTGAATCCACTTTAAACATTCACATTCAGCTAGAGAAAGGAGGACATATGGAAATAGAAGAAAAGAGAGCTGTTTTCTTAACCGTTTGTCAGTGATAAAGCACAGTAATAAAATGAGGTTAGCTTATCCATGGCACTCTTGGGTTATTCATGAGAATTGGCAAAGTAGTTGCCTTCAATAACAGTTTAGGCTCAGCCTGAAGGGCTACATGGGCTCTTGGATAAATAGGTGAACTTCATGAGATTTACTATGTGAACCAACATTAGGAGATTTTTATGAAAGTCTTAATTACTCTCACAGGTTTAAAGAGTGTTAAATCTGAGATATTTGGTCAAAAGTAAAAATGATAATTAATAAAAATTGCTTGCCACTAGAACCCAAACAAAGACTTGCTTTGAAAGCATTTGTGTTATCACTGTTTATGTTTTCCCACAATCTGGACCCTTTCTGGAGTCAATAAATACCATGTTTGCTAACAGAATGTGTGCTACCAATTAGCAGAATTCTAACCAATGCTGGGTAAATAACTGCATTGTTTGCTGTGGAAATTACCATGAAAGAGTAACCAGGATTGTCTTTCCCAGCTCTGAGAAGAATTACTCAGAGCTCTCTATCTGGGGAACGACAGCCTGATTTAGGAGAGAGGGCATGGACTATGGAATTAGATGGGCAATGTAATAACCTCAACATGTAGTCTCAGGTACCTCATCCATAAAATGGTAGTAATAATAACTATTTCATGGAGTTATTATAAGGATTAAATAAAGTCAGTATATGAAAACTATATACATGATGGACGGAAAGTATTTTTTAGGATTAATTCCTTTTGTTTCCATGATTCCTAAATAATATCATTTGAGAGTAGAATTCTGTTTTTGTTTTTTGTTTGTTTGTTTGTTTGTTTTACTCAGGAGACGTACAAATCAAATATATCACTTTTTCCTCTTTCTCCCAGACCTGTATAAACCTGTTAAAACTACATAAGGAAATAATTGCATCAAAACCAAAGTATAGTCTTCTGTTTCTAAAGATGAATAACGAGATGTTTACAGAAAACCCTTCCAGTATGCACTTAAATATGCTAGACCATAGATAAGATGACTATGATGATAAAAGATAGATGGCAGATAGATAGATAGATAGATAGATAGATAGATAGATAGATAGAACAGTCAAGTCAAGAAGCATCCATAAATTTCTACTTCACAGAGATAACAAACACTGGAAATAGCATTTTGTGACCGAGGTTTTTGAACTTGAACTAGGCACCATGTGGGAGAGAGATGAACCAGAGTTAAGGCCTGAGTGGTGAGTGGAATAGCAGGTTGAATCAGCTATCCTTCATGAAAACCAGAAAGCTTGGAGTCCAAAGGGTGACATATAGTAGGTGAATTAGGAAAACGAAAGAAAACACAGAATGCTTGTTTGTCATGGTGCCAGATGTGGAGGGTACGTGTAGTCTAATTCCTAAACTTTGTGGAAAAAAAACTGGAGAAAGAGAAACTTCAAAAACAACGCTCAAAAAGTCATGAAAGAAGCCAAGTGCAAGTGACACACACCTGTAATCTCAGCACTTTGGGAGGCCGAAGTGATCACCTGAGGTCAGGAGTTCGAGATCAGCCTGGTCAACATGGTGAAACCCTGTCTCTACTAAAAATACAAAACTTAGCCAGGCGTGCTGTCACATGCCTGTAATCTCAGTTAGTCAAGAGGTTGAGGCAGGAAACTCACTTGAACCTGGGAGGCAGAGGTTGCAGTGAGCAAAGATCACACCACTACACTCCAGCATGGTTGACAAAGCGAGACTCTGTCTCAAAAGAAGTCAAGAAGGAAAGGTGGCAATAGAGGAAATATAGAAAAATGAAACAAATACTACAAAACAAAGTGATAAAAACAAATCCAGATATTTCAGTCAATAAAATCAATCCAACTGTTATTATCCTCTCCCATTAAAAGACAAAAGTTGTCAAACCAGATTAACCCACATATGCACAATCAGACAATATCCAGCCAAATGTTGTTTATGGGACACACAAAATGGTTGAAAGCAAAGGGTAGAAATTTTGTATTCCAACAAATAAAGAACCTTCCTTAATATAATAATATCAAAAGAGAGAATTAAAGGCAACAAGTAGTATACTAGAGAAAAAGAAGTGTACAATATTTTCTTCAAAATTAACATTCTTCAGGAAACTATAATGTTGAATTCATGTGTAGTGAATCACATAGCTCCAAATATTTAAGGCAAATTAACAAGATTACAACATGTAGAGAAATGCACAATTCTAAAATATAGTAGGAAATTTTTATTTTTAGTAAGATGTAGAAATCCAGAACAATGCAGTGGAGAAAGTTGGCCTTATAAGGAACACTATTCCAACAACTGGAGTGTAGTTATTTCTCTGAGGGGGATGCAGAAATTTTATAAAAATTAATCATGTTCTGGAGCATAAAGTTTCAACAAATGTTGAAGAATCTATTTTATATACACATGCACTCACATTTTTATCACAGTGCTATTTACAATAGTGAAGACATGGCATCAACCTAGGTGCCCATCAATAGTGGATTGGATAAAGAAAATGTGTTACATATATACCATGGAATACTATACATCCAATAAAAAGAATGAAATCATGTATTTTGCAGCAACTTGGATGTAGCTAGAGGCCATTATCCTAAGCAAATTAATTCAGAAACAGAACCAAATATCACATGCTCTCACTTGCCAGTGGGAGCTAAACACTGGGTACTCATGGACATAGAAATGGCTACAATGGACACTGGGGATTACTAGAGAGGAGAGAGAGGGATAGGGTCAAAGACTGAAAAATTAACTGTTGGATACTATATTCACTACCTGGGTAATGAGATCATTTGTATCTCAAAACTCAGTATCACATAACACATCTATGTAACAAACCTGCACATGTACCTCCTGAATCTAAAATAAAAGTTGAAATTCCTTTTTTTAAAAAGCCATTTTTGCATATGAGTGAGTTTTATCAAGTATTCCATTCCAAAGCACATAAATTATTTTAGATAATAGAAAAAGAGAGAATTTTCCCAAACTTATCTTAAACAAGGACAGTATTAACCTTGGATCCAAAACTTAACACAAGCAGTGTAAGAAAATAAAATTACACATTATTCAAATACTTAGAACCTTAACAAGTAAACAGAATGTTAACAAACCATCCTAAAAATTTGTTTTTTAAATGATAGAGCTAAATTTGGGGTTATCCCTGAAAACAAAATTAGAAAATTGTTCATCATATCAACTTACTAAAGGAGAAAAACTGTGTCATCTCAATAACTATAAAAAAAATTCTATAAGGTTCTACAACCATTCATGATAAATTTTTAGCAAAACTATGAATAGATTGGAACTTCCTTAACCTGATAAAGTATATCTACAATAAACTTATAGCAAACATCACTCTCAATGGTGAAATATTTTTAAAATCCCCTTCAAAATTAGGAACAAAACAAGGATGCTTGCTATCACAACATAGCATAATATCAATGTAATTTTGGAAGTTCTAGCCTATAGAAACATGGGATAGAGCGTAACTTGTATACCAGGAGACATGCACAAGAATATCCAGAGCAACTTTGATTTTCATAGCTGTAAACTGAAAATTACCCAATTACCCTTTGACTTAGAATAGATAAATCAATTGTGTTGTCTTTATGAAATGACTTCCTATACAGCAGGAAAGCAAATGGACCGTATCTATGTGTGTGTCCACATGGATGAATACTGTGGAGCAAAAAAGCTAATCACAGAATATACATACAGTAACATTCCATTTATATACAGTTTATATACAAAGTTTACAAATAGGAACATTTTAATGTATATTCGGAAATATATACGTATGTAAATTGTAAAGAAAAGTAAATCATTAACACAAAATACAAAATCTTGGTTACATCTGAGGAGAGCATGGGGGGGATGAAATCAGGAAAGGGCTCATATACAGTTTTCTCTATGTTAAGCTAATAATAGACACAGGCATTTATTATTCTTAGACTCTACACTCTACATTTTGTATTGTCTGTCATTTCATAATGTATAAAACAAAACATCATTATGAATGTGGATGGAATACACATTCTTCCTTGATATGCTATTGTGTTTCTCTGTCAAAAGCATCATTTCTAGAAAATTGCCAAAGCCATATGCAGGAAACCTCACAGAGTAATGACTTAAGTATTTTCCTTTTGTGCTTAGTTGGTCTCAGGCCAAGTTCTCCTATTTTATTTTTCTTCACATTGTTCTGTGTCCACACTTTCACCTAAAATGGAATCATAGGTTCGTGTCATGCAGCACTCTTAACTATATGCTTAACTTGGTCATTTACAAATTTCTTCCCTGAGCCACTTGCTCATCTATAAGGCAGAAAACGTAATACCTGCCCCATACTACAGGAGTGAAAATTAAACAAAATGATATCAGCCTGTAATTTAGTGAGCACCAAAGAAACGTTAACTAATAATAAGAAATGCAATAGCTTATGTAGAGTACAGCACAATTATGGGCGCAAAGTAGACACTGGATAGCTCACAGTCACTCTTAGTGTCATGGATCCAGGCCTTGCTTGTTTTACTTTTATCGTGATCTCCTGGAGACAACTGTTCCTACCTGAGGACTGTACTTGTTTCCATGATGCTATTTCCATAGGACACATTCCTTGAGGCAGGTTCTCTAGTTTCCCATCTGTGTGCCTGTACTCACTAATACAACTCACTGTTGCTGGGGTTCAGAATGTTGACTGGATTGAATCAACCCCCACCCCACGTCCCGTCTTCCTTTAAGGTCATGTATTGACAGTCTGTTTCAAAATAATCCTTATCCAATGTCTCAGAGTTCATCATGGGGCCACTCTGAGAGGGTCTCCTGAACCCTGAGCTGTACCCTCCTCCATCTCTTAAGCTGTTTAACCGGCTACTTTGTCCAGTCTGTTATTATGGATCCTTCTCTTAAATAAAATTCACTGGGGAACCTTATAGAAAAGCTGTTATTACACAAGTCACATATGAGAGATCTTCAAAAATTATTTTTGTTTCACTCCCTGATATGCTTTGGCTGTGTCCCCATCCAAATCTCATCTTGAATTGTTGCTCCCATAATCTCCATGTGCCATAGAAAGGATGTGGTGGGAGGTAATTTAATCATGGGAGTGGTTACCCTCATGCTGTTCTCATAATAGTGACTGAGTTCTCATGAGGGTTGATGGTTTTATAAGGGACTTTGTGCAGCACTTCTCCTTGCTATCACCGTGTGAAGAAGGACGTGTTTGCTCCCCCTTCTGCCATGATTGTCAGTTTCCTGAGGCCTCCCCAGTATGCCGAACCGTGAGCCAATTACACCTCTTTATAAATTACCCAGTTTTAGGTATGTTTTATTAGCAGCGTGAGAACAAACTAATACAGTCAATTAGTACTAGTAGAGTGGGGTGCTGCTATGAGGATACTTGAAAATGTGGGAGCAACTTTGGAGCTGGGTAACATGAGGAGGTTGGATCAATTTGGAGGACTCAGAAGAAGACAGGAAAATGTGCGAACACCAGGTGAATACTTGGAGGGCTCAGGAGACAGGAAGATGCAGGAAAATTTGGAACTTCCTAGAGACTTGTTGAATGGCTTTAACCAAAATGCTAATAGTAATATGGACAATGAATTACAGGCTGAGATGGTCTCAGGTGGAGATGAGGAACTTGTTGGGAACTGGAGTAAAGGTGACTCTTGCTATGTAAATGGACTGGCAGCATTTTACATCTGGCCTAGAGATCTGTGGAACTTTGAACTTAAGAGAGATGATTTAGGGTATCTGGCAGAAGAAATTTCTAAGCAACAAAGCATTCAAGAGAAAGCAGAGCATAAAAGTTTGGAAATTTTGCAGCATGATGACGCAACAGAAAAGAAAACCCCATTTTCTGGGGATAAATTCAAGCCAGCTGCAGAAATTTGCATAAGTAACAAGGCACCAAATGTTTATCACCCAGACAATGGGTAATATGTCTCCAGGGTAAGTCAGAGACCTTCACTGCAGTCAGCCCCTCCCATCAGAGGCCCCAGACCCAGAGGCGTAGGAGGGAAAAATGGTTTGGTAGGCTAGGCTCAGGGCCCCCACTGCTGTGTGCAGTCTTAAGACTTGGTACCTTGTTTTCTAGGTACTCCAGCTATGGCTATAAGGGGCCAAGGTACAGCTCAGGCTGTTGTTTCAGAGGGTGTAAGCCCCAAGCCTTGGCAGCTTCTACATGGTGTTGAGCCTGTGGGTACACAGATATCAAGAACTGAGGTTTGGGAACCTCTGCCTAGATTTCAGAGGATGTGTGGAAATGCCTGGATGTCCAGGCAGAGGTTTGTTACAGGGGCAGAGACCTCATACAGAACCTCTGCTAGGGCAGTGTGGAAGGGAAATATGGGATCAGAGTCCTCACAGAGTCCCCACAGAGTCCCCACTGGAGCACTGCCTAGTGGTGCTATGAGTAGAGGGGCACTGTCCTACAGACCCCAGAATGGTGGCTCCACTGACAGCTTGCACTGTGAGTCTGGAAAAGCCACAGGCACTCAATGCCAGCCCATGAAAGCAGCCAGGACTGTGGGCTGTACTCTGCAAAGCCACGGGGGCAGAGCTGTCCAAGGCTGTGGGAGCCACTTCTTGCATCAGTGTGACCTGTATTTGAGACAAGGAGTCAAAGAAGATCACTTTGGAACTTTAAGATTTAATGACTGCCCTATTGGATTTCAGACTGGCATGAGGCCTGTAGCCCCTTTGTTTTGGCCAATTTCTCCCATTTGGAGATTGTATTTACCCACTGCCTGTACCCCTATTGTATCTAGGAAGTAACTAGCTTGCTTTTGAGTTTACAGGCTCATAGGCAGAAGGGAATTGCCTTGTCTCAGATGAGATTTTGGACTTGAACTTTTGAGTTAATGCTGAAATGAGTTACGACTTTGGAGTATTGTTGAAAGGATGTGTTTGTATTTTCAAATGTGAGGACATGAGATTTCGGAAGAACCGGGGTGGAATGATATGGTTTGGGAGTGTCCCCATCCAAATCTCATCTTGAATTGTAGTCCCCATAATCCCTGTGTGTGAGGGGAGGGACCTTGTCAGAGGTAATTTAATCATGGGGGCAGTTACCCTTATGCTATTCTCATGATAGTGAGTGAGTTATCATGAGAGCAGATGGTTTTATAAGGGGATTTTGCTCAGTACTTCTCTCTCCTGCTACCATGTGAAGAAGGACATGTTTGCTTCCCTGTCTGCCATGATTATACGTTTCCTGAGGCCTCCTCAGCCATGCTGAGCTGTGAGTCAGTTAAACCTCTTTGCTTTATAAATTACCCAGTGTCAGGTATGTCTTTATTGGCAGCATGAGAATAGACTAATACACCCCATCTTAGCCTCACATTCTTTCCATGCATTCAAGCAGTTTGCAGAATTCCAACAATGAATTCTGTAAGAAGAGATGTAATAACTTCCCCGTCCTCCATTTGGTTTAAACTTGGAGCTCCTGTGACCCTATTTACCCAATAATTATATTTAAATGATGCAGTAACCCCTTGGACTTCTCATGGTATAACTATTTTATCTTATCTCTTCTTTATGCTTGTTTGTTCTCTGTTCATTTGCTATACATTCTTTCTCACTGCGACTTAGGATATATGTGTTGTTGTCTTTTGGATTATAAGATCAAATGCATGATCTAGAATATGGTCATAGATGTGTAGATGAGATCACTAGAAAAGATTGTCTTATGACTGTGTCATTAATATCCCCTTTAATATCCAAGCACTGAAAAGCACTAAAAGACAGCACACCGTATGTTCTGTGACTCCCCAACTCCCCCCAAAAAAGCCTAAAAAAATGAGGAATGTTTTCATTCAATGTGCTATGTGTACAGCAAAAGTAAAATCCAAACACACATTTAGAAGAGAAGGCTGAAAACTCAAGACTGTCATACCCTGTGGGGAATTTACAATCTAAATATAACAAACATGTAGAGTGAGACAGGAGAAAAGAAATGGTATGGTAATGATATTGCTGTTACTAAAGTCTATTCAGGAAATGGAAATATATAGCAAGAGGAGTCAGCTACTTCTTGGGCACTGATCAAAGAAAAATACACAAACATACAGAAGGAGAGAAAGGTCGTTTTATTTTATAACATTTTCCTTCTGATTCTAGGTGATTATATAACTAGTCTACTCTTCCACCCCCAAGATTCTGGGGTATTTTGGCTAATGTTATTTGCAACATCCATAAACTCAGAAGAAGTTAGTATTAACGGGGATATGAAAGAACCTCCAGTTATTGTGCAAGAAACCTCAAATGCATTTAGGGAACAGACAGTTCATAGGAATTGTGAAGCAGCCCAGCCATGGTTCTATAACAGGAAGTAACAATTACCACAGAAAACTCTAGCTTATTTTCTCCTCTTCCACCATCATTAAAAGCAATCACCTTCGAAAAATAAAATTTATTGTGGCAGACACTAAATATGTCTGCTGACCCCAGTTTGCAAGCCTAACAACTCCCACTGCACAGATGAAATATGCCTATAGTAGTGATGACTTACCCAGCCAGGGTTGCACACACTAGGTGGAGATGAGTCTTGGATCCAGATCTGTACACAAAGATGGATCCCATCTGCAACTAGGAAGTAAGGGGTGTGCAGGTGTTTTATGCAAACAATTCTTGCTAACTGAAATAAAACAAATTAGATGAGAGGAATATAGAAGTTTTGTAAACACTACCAAAGTATTGGGGTCAATAAAGGAGACTAAAAACTTGATTGAATAAAACATCTTGCTTCCACCTCATTGCATCCTTGTCCATATTGATCAGCTGTAATAGAGCATGACAGAAGGTATTGATTGACTGAGGCAATTCTCAGGTATTTGGAACTTGAAAGCAGCCATAGACTATCAAGAAGGCAATGCTCTATGGAAGCCCAAAATTAGAAAGGTTAAGCGAAAAGGGGGCCTGGGCATAAGGTGTTCAATATCTACATCAATCTGGCAGATGACTTACTTGAAGCAGAATAGGCCTCATTTTCTTCACATATAAGCTACAACTAAACATATGTTGGTTATTGTCTTATAAATAGCTGTTGATAAAATGCCTGCTTAAAGTATTTGCCTAGGTTTCTATGATATTGATTTCTAAAACACTCTCAAAAATAGTGAAAGCAGGTCGAATGCACACTTCTACATTTGTTTCCTGCTTAAACACACACACACACACAGAACAAAAGCAAAGACAAATGTGAAAGGCATAAATTCACCAAGACATGGAAAATAATAGGAAAGAGGACAGTACAAAAATTTGGAGAGCTGAAAGGAAATAGATCCATGGTTAATACATTAGCAAGATAATGATATCTGAGCTAAAATAAAGAGTATTATTGGAAAATTTGAGAAACAATCAGATCCCCACATCCTTTCTTTTACTCCCTATATTCAGGAGACTGCCATGCTGACACTCGAGTTGGTGGCTGAATATTTATCCTAAAGAAGGTAGAATAGAGTCTCTGAGAATGGAATTCACCAGTCATATGGAGAGACTTCCCCAGGAAGATAAAATTGATAGAATACCCGAATTATGGAGCATGTTCTTTTTTTTTTTTTTTAGACAGAGTCTAGCTTTGTTGCTTAGGCTGGAGTGCAGTGGCACAATTTCAGCTCACTGCAATCTCCACCTCCAAGGTTCAAGTGATTCTCATGCCTCAGCCTCCGAAGTAGCTGGGATTACAGGCGAGCGCCACCACACCTGGCTAATTTTGTATTTTTAGTAGAGATGGGGTTTTGCTATATTGACCAGGCTGGTCTTGAACTCCCAACCTCAGGTGATCTGCCTGCCTTAACCTCCCAAAGTGCTGGGATTACAGGTGTGAGCCACCACGCCAGGCCCTGAATTATGGAACATGTTGAGAGAGAATTTAGACAACTAGTATAGAGTTTGAGGCTGAGTTGGTGATAAGTATTTAGAAACCAAACAAATTAAAGAACAAGATTGTCATTGCTTCCCGGGAAAACAATAGTCATGCAGGAAAGGAATTGTGATGATAGTTTACTTCATTCTCAGCCTTGGATAGCATTTAAATAGTCAACGCTGAAGAGTAAACGCTAAATATTGATATAATGAAAATTACTGTATTGAGTTGAAAGAAGAGGGTGGGAAGGAGAACATGTGTGATAGAAGTGGAGGGAGGAAAGTTAAATCCTCTGCTTTCATAGTGGGAAGTAGCAATCATTTAGAGATATGGAGAGATAATACCAAAATAATCAGTTAACTAGGTTAGGGAGCAGAAGGAGGGATGTTAAAGGATTTCTTTCTTTCTTTTGTTTGAAATGAAGCCTTGCTCTGTTGCTCAGGCTGGAGTGCAATGGCATGATCTTGGCTCACTGCCACCTCTGCCTCCTTGATTCAAGCTATTCTTCTGCCTCAGCCTCCCAAATAGCTCAGATTACAGGTACCCACCACCACACCCGGCTATTTTTTGTATTTTTAGTAGAGACAGGTTTTGCCATGTTGGCCAAGCTGATCTCGAACTCCTGTCCTCAGGTGATCCACCAGCCTCAGCCTCCCAAAGTGCTGGGATTACAGGTGTGAACCACCATGCCTAGCTTTTAGGATTTCTTTATAGCAAACCTTGTAGAGAAATTTGATTCTTTTAAAGTATAGGTCTGTATGTCTTTAAATACACACACACACACACACACACACACACACACATACAGAGAGAGAGAGAGAGAGAGAGAATAGATGGGAAATGCTGGCAAACTGTATAACATAATAAAGGTTTTCAAACTCATTAATAAAACTAAGATGGAAATATGTGCTAAAAAGCCAAATCAGTGAGAATATTTGACTGAACAGCCAGAGATGAGGAGGAACCAAGAATTTTTTTCTCCGCATCTCATCTTTCCTAGCAAACCCACTCTGTCCACATGCTGTTGAGGTGATGCCTTCATGTTGAGCTGATGAAATGATGTACCCCAGCTTGGGAATGGTAGGAACCATGTACCTTTGGCCTTCTCAGAGCATCTTTTTTTTTTTTAACAGGTTTTATTTATCCCCCACTCTTGGTTTTATTTATTATTTATTTATTTATTTATTTTTTTGAGACGGAGTCTCGCTCTGTCGCCCAGGCTGGAGTGCAGTGGCCAGATCTCAGCTCACTGCAAGTTCCGCCTCCCGGGTTCACGCCATTCTCCTGCCTCAGCCTCCCGAGTAGCTGGGACTACAGGCGCCCGCCACCTCGCCCGGCTAGTTTTTTGTATTTTTTTAGTAGAGACGGGGTTTCACCATGTTAGCCAGGATGGTCTCGATCTCCTGACCTCGTGATCCGCCCATCTCGGCCTCCCAAAGTGCTGGGATTACAGGCTTGAGCCACCGCGCCCGGCCAGTTTTATTTCTTTAGGATAATTTTTGATCTTGCAGGTAGCAAAATTATTTTCTGAGAATCATGACATCATAAAGACTTGAGAAATTCTTGGGTGTTTATGAAGTCTAGTAACCTACCTTCTTCAAAATGAATAGGGTATATATATGCCTTTTTCTTAAAAAGGCTGAGGTGGAGGAGGGAAGAGTCAATTGCTCATGTACCCTAGTGTCTTACATTATATAAAGTTTTATGGTCTTCAATATGGAGCTCTATGGGCTTTGGCTTTTTAAGTGACAAATACAAAATGTATATGTTATGTACAGCATGATATTTTGATATATGTATGCATGATAGAATGGCTAAGTCAAGCTAACTAACATGTATTATCTCACAGTTACCAATTTTTATGGTGAGAGTGCTTAAAATATACTTTCTTAGCAATTCCCAAGGATACAATCTATTGTTATTAACTGTAGTTACCGTGCTGTACAATGGATCTCTTAGATTTGTTTCTCCTATTAAATTAAATATTTTATCATTTGACCAATATCTCCTCAACCCCTTCACCCCCTAGCCTCTGGTAACTGTTAGCTTTTTACTCTCTAATTCTATGAATTTCCATTTTTTTAATTCCACAAATAAGAGAGATCATGCAGTATTTATCTTTCTGTGACTGGCTTATTTTACTTAATGCAGTGTCCTCTAGGTTCATCCAAATTATTGCAAATGATGGTATTTTCTCCTTTTTTAAAGATGAATAGGATTGCATTGTGTATATATACCACATTTTCTTTATTCGTTCCTCACTGACCAACACTTGGTTTGATTCCATATCTTGCCTTTTGTGAATAATGCTGCAATGAACATGGGAGTGCAAATATCTCTTCAACATACTGGTTTAATATCCTTTGAATATATGCCCAGAAGTGGAATTGCCAGATTATATGATAATTCTACTTTATATTTTAAGGAAGTTCCATACTGTTTTTCATACTGGTTATACTAATTTACATCCCAGCAACAGTGTGCAAGGGTTTTCCATGCTCTACATTCTCACCAATATTTATCTTTTGTCTTTTTAATAATAGCCATTCTAACAGACATGAGGTGTGATATGGTTTGGCTTCATGTCCCCACCCAAATTTCATCTTGAATTGTAATCCTCATGTGTCAAGGAGAGACCTGATGGGAAGTGATTGGATCATCGGGCAGTTTACCCCATACTGTTCTCGTGATAGTGAGTGAGTTCTCACAAGATCTGATGGCTTTATAAGGGGCTCTTTTCCCTTCACTCACCACTCTGTCTTGCCTGCCACCATGTAAGACATGCCTCTTTCCCCTCTGCTGTGATTATAAGTTCCTTGAGGCCTTCTCAGCCCTTTGGAATTGTGAGTCAATTAAATAATTAAATCTCCTTTCTTTTTTTTTTTTTTTTTTTTGAGACGGAGTCTCACTGTGTCTCCCAGACTGGAGTACAGTGGCGCGATCTTGGCTCACTGCAAGCTCCATCTCCCCGGGTTCTCCTGCCTCCGGAGTAGCTGAGACGACAGGCATGTGCCACCACATCTGGCTAATTTTTTGTATTTGTAGTAAAAATGGGTTTCACCGTGTTAGCAGGATGGTCTTGATCTCCTGACCTTGTGATCCACCTGCCTCGGCCTCCCAAAGTGCTGGGATTACAGGCGTGAGCCACCACACCCGGCCAAACCTCCTTTCTTTATAAATTACCCAGTCTCAGGTATGTCTTTATAGCAGTGTGAAAATAGACTAATAAAAGGTGGTATTCATGTACTTTATTGTCTTATATTGCATGATGTCATACAGTCTTGGATATGCAGCCCTATGGTTCTTAACCTTTTTTCAATCATGTGATTTTTAGTGTCATTAAACCTGTAAACCTTCTCTTCAGAAAAAATCCTATATACAAATTTTACATATACTTTAAGAGAATCACAGGTTCTCTTGATGTCCATTCATGGACCACTTAAGTATTCATGAGTCTATTATAACTCTGATCCGTATTATTTATCATACTAGATTCTAAATTAGTGTTGAAATAAATGACCGAATGATCCAAAGAGAAGGAATCTACTTCCAACTGATTTATTTGGTGAAATCAAGAAGGACGCATAGCCAATACACTATTTTATCTTACATCTTTGATATTCCTCTTGGAATAAGGGTAACTCGTTCTGGATCACTTTCCTTTCTTGCATTTTGGATTGTGTCTGTCCTTGTATTCACCTCTATTCATCCTGAAGCCATACATAAAGAATATCTTCTGTACTGTTCAAACTTCTAAATTTCCATCCTCAACTTGTAAAAAAAACACCCTCAACAGTATGTCTTGCCATTCTAAAATAAATAAAGAAAGAAATAATGCTATATTATGCCTTATTTGTTCTACATATTCAAGACTGCCATATGGCTTCAATGGATGTCAAGTGAAAATATATCTAATATCTCATAAAACCTACATAAAGATGTCAAATGCCCATAGTTAAAGATGAATCCTCTTTGAGATATTGCTTTACCAATTAGCCACCTGGAGCTGTCTGACCAAGTCCTAATCAATTAGCCAGTTGTGGGTGTTTTGAAGATGTACAAGTCCTAAGGAGAGTTGGGAATACTTAACAAGCTTAGTAGCAATGATAGTGCTAAGATAACTGAATTCAGGATGTTCTCATTATGAAAATGCCTCATTGCAGTGCAGTTCCACTCCCTCAGGAAATCACCATTGGAAGTACCTGAGCAACATTACCTGAGCCCTGCCCTTCGCAGGATAAGAGAACTCACAGTGACCATGTAAGGAGCAACAGAGTAGTTAGAGGTCATGAGAAGGTGCTTGATGAATTCACCTTGCTCTCTCAGTGATCTCTTCCTTTCTATAAAGGACAATCATGTCTCAGTTTAGGTTCTCTGCTTGCTATGCTGTCACGTCCACAAAATGTCATTGTCACTCCCTTGTCCATCAATTCGCCAGCCAGGTAGGAGCCACTGAGGGATATGTAACCTTTGCTGTGCCTTGCCTCTGGGATCATGGGTAAGACAGTGCAGATGCCTGGTCTCATTCCCAGAGACTTACATCCTCATTCTAGCACATTTACTCCATGTTCTGTTTTCCCCTGGCATTTCACCTTCACCCATTTCACTCTTGTGCATATGGCAGCAATATTACTTTTCTCTCTAGTGGTTTTCCCAGCCAGCTTTAGAGAGCAGTCAGCTCTGAGTGTCCCAAAGACTCTGAAACAGTTTACCAGGGCTTGCAGAATGTTTTCTATAAAAACAATTTTGTCTTCCCTTTTTGGCTTTAAAATCAAAAACACTACTCCAGTACATGATTATTCATGTCATTAAAGTGGAATATGAGAACATTCTTTAGTGCGAAAAATTTTGTAAAAGATGGCTAGCAGTCCAGGATTTGAGAATATCCTTTAGTGGGACTTGGGAAGGATGGAGAGAGGTGGAGGAGGATGTATGAGTATTTGTACTTCATAAACACATCAGAGGGTAGTAAAGATGCCAATACAACGAAAGCTACAGGGATGGTTACCCAGGAACAATTTGCCTTATCTTTAGAGAGTTAACTAGAAGATTGTGTTGATGCTTGCAAGTGTTCTTAAGAAAAAGAGTAAGAAAGTTGTACATGAGACCAAAAATAAACCTAAAACTTCATGTTTAGAAACAACAGAATGTTGTACTATTTCAATTGCAATGGAATACAACTATGCTTTCACGAAGTAAAGGAGGTCTCAAATTGCATGATGAAAACCATCATCCCATGACTAAGAAGAGGAGTGTTGGGTGCGTTTGCGGTTTGTGGAAGCTTTTTAAGAACTGTTTATGTGTTTACTGTCAGCACCTTGACTGAGAATACCGTTTCCATCTCCACTGCCTGACCGCAGGGCCAGCTGCTGTCCACATCACTAGTGCTGCCTATGTGTGAACAAGAGTGATTATTCAGCATCTTCTGGGCACTTACATATACAATTCTTCCATTGTATTTTTACATAGGCTCCTCTCATGTTTGTTGGAGTCTTTCTTCTGTAATTGCTCTGCCTTCGCCATGGAATTCTCAACGTTCTAGAAGCTAGCAGCAATGTCTCTTTTTTTTTTTTTTCCATTTTTTTTATTCCCCATCTTTCAGTGACATTTAGGGCAGTAGTGTGAGTAAAAAGCCAGTCTGTAAATATAGATATTGACTCACTAATAGATTTTGTTCTGGGGTACGTGTATCTGTGCCTCTAAACCGAAATCTGTTATTTAACTTCAGTAAAACGTGTGTCTGAAGAGTTTCACATTTCCCAATATCCAATACTTAAAACAATGCCAGACCCCTAAAAGCACCTGATTTTCTTGTTCTAGTTTTGTTCTACTACATGTGACAGTGAAAAATCTCATCTTTCTATACCCCCTATTATTGTTTTTATGTCCACACATAAGGATTAAAATGAACATTTATTTGAATACTTCACTTTTGTGAAGTTCTAGTCTTAAAACTTTACAACTTTTATTTTAACTGTCACCTAAAGGAAGTAGAGACATTTTGCAAACAGGAAAACTAAGAAAGGGCATTTCACCTGAACTGCTTAAAAATGTCAAAAAATATAGCTGGAGAGAGAATAAGAGATAAAACAAGGATGGCAGACACTGATGGCTGTTGAAGCTGGGCAATGGGCAGTGTGGGTTCATAGTACTATTCTAATTTTGTATATGTTTGGAAGTGTCTAGAAAGCAAAAGTTTTTAAATGATAAAAATAAAACTAATGAATTAAAGAAAACTTTTCAGAAGAAATAAACCTCTTCTGTGCCTAATCTTGGGTTAAAGTTATTTGAGTGCTTCCCCCTAGTATAGAAAATACTCATAACAACTGAGCTCTATTCTAGACGCCTATTAAAACCTTGGGTAGTGTGTTTCCAACAATTATTACCTACCGTGGCCCTAAAGTCTTCAGATCTCCCTTACTTTTCCTCCTGAGTATTCCACAGAAGCCTATTTTGTACCCCAGGAAGACACAAGGGGATGTCATTTCAAATGCCATAAAATAATCTTTGTGTTCTGTTCAGTCGTGATTATGTGTGCATTTTTCCAGTAAATTTTTTTCATTGTAAACTGCTTGTTTTCTATGCTGTCTGTGCCACCACCTCATTTTCTTGTTGTTAACTGAAGAATTGCTCGCCTTTATTTAGACTTCAGATGGGCATCTGCTTTATACTGTTCCATCTGTTCTGCATTGTAGTTTCTTTGTGATACATTAGGTGCAGGGTAACATTTAAAGAGACAGTCAAGTTAGCATGGTCCTTGAGCTTTCTATCTCTTATGGGGAAGTTTCCTCGACCGTTAACAGAAATGTAAATGGTGTTCTGTTTCCATGCTGAAATCACTTTGTATTTGAAAAGTTGTGAAATCGTTTCTCTTTTAATCTTTTTTTCTTGCCCTTGGTGTCATGTCAAAACTAAGTGACTTGGTCTCCCTGGACAGACTGTATAAAGTCAAACACCTCCACGCTAAAATAACTGGTATATAGTGGGTTGAACATTGAAAAGTTCCTTCGGATTCACCTCCTCCCTTTGAGACTAGTAGTGAGTGGCTGTTGATCAGATGAAGGACAGTTCCAGCCTGTGACTCCTGAGTCAGCACACTGGGATTCAAATCCCTGCCTCTTGTCTGTATTCACTTAACTTTATATCCTCCAGATTTGTTCATGTTGTTGCAAATGACAGGAGTGCACTACTTTTAAGGCTGAGTAGTATTCTATTATGTATATATACCACATTCTCTTTATCCATTCATCTATTGTTGGATACTTAGGTTGATTCCCTATCTTGACTATTGGAGAAAAAAAGATGTCAATTTAGAAAACAAAAGAAATTACAAATCCTACCTCTGCCACTAGACTCTACTAGTTTCAGCTCTGTGCTCCGTAAAATGGCAGGAATAATACCTGCTTTGCAGTATTGTTGTAAAGACATCCTTTGAAAAGTTTCCAGTATAGGACTTGTCACCTATTTCAAAAACTTTATAAATGGTCAGTAGCTATCATTACTATTAACTCTGCCAGTCACTGAGAGCATGGGAAAGTACAAAAAAAAAAAAAAAAATCATGTGTTTTCTTGGTTGCCAAATTAAGTTGAAACCAATTTTCACATTAACAGCAGGCATTTGCTAACTTAGAAAACACAGCTACCAACAATGTTCCAAAAGATGGTCTTTGAGTCTGACGATCATTTAATGTGTCATATCCACTTTCGGTAGAAACTTTTCCTGAAATGTGAGAGTCTTGTTGAATTTAATTTTTCCTTTCTTGTCTCCCTGAGTGTTATTATGTGTATCCTCAGAGGTAGAAGTTTTCTGACTGGGGCTTGGTTAGGACAGAAATTTCATGCTTTGATTTTGCTTTGTGTTTGAGGTTAGCAATGAAGAATTCAGGAGAAGAATTATTGGATGCTCTAGGGAAAAGTATAAACGTCACCTTATTTCTGTTGTCTGTAAAATTGAAAATGACAAAGTACAGCAGTGCTAATAAGTGGTACTGTGTCTAGTTGAGCTAAAAAATAATAATAATTCGCTACTTCTGAGGAAATTGGAGCCTTTGATGAAAACAGCTTTTGGACAAATGAAAAATTTTAAGACTAAAATTTTATTGTAACATCTGTATTGACTCATTTACACTTTTAACAAACATTTGTTGAGCATCTTCCCTTGGCCAGGTGCTTTGTTAGAGACTGGAATACTAAAATGAGTAAGACTGTTGTGAAAGGAAAGAGAAGTCTCAATTTAATTCTATAATTTGATAAGAGTTTCAGAAAGGGGCTAATTGCAAATGTAGAGACTGGATTTAGGTGAAGTCACAAAAGATGGTGCAGTACCTCAAGGGTCACAAAAGCAGGGAGCTGTTACCACTCCTTGGTCTAACTAAACAAAGGGAAGAGGTGTGTCATTAAACCTGGAGAGAAACCAATATGAAGAAAGTCGCCTCTGGGAGATGCAGGCAACACACGATATCCTGCCTAGGAGGTGACCAAAGAGGATAGACTCCAATGTCACTCTTCTCCTGCCTTCTGAAACTCCTGCTGGTACTGCCCATCAGCAAATCCCCACTGGGAAGTAGAAGGGAAGGGTAATCATTAGTACATTTCACAGAGATCGGGCCTCCAGGGCATGGAGCAAGGTGGAAAAGCTGGGGAAGGGAACTGGAAAGAGCAAAGGGAAGAATCCAGCACAATTAGGAACTCCCTCAGGGTACTCTATACTCGGTGCAATGGTAGAAGACTGACACACAAGCAGATACCTTTTAATAATCAGTAATAATTAACATACTGATATTTACAAAATAATATAAGAGCCCAGATAATAAAGCTACTAGCTTCAGTACTAGAAAACTTTTATTCTGCATCTCAAAAGATGAGTATGAGTTTTTCTGCTGATGGGAGAAGAAGGAAGAATATCATAAGGGACCAAAAAAAGGCGTATACATAAATCACATAAATATATAAAGCTTATTTAGAAGTCATCAGCATGACCAGAGCATAAGGTATATGGGACACAGGTATATGGGTTTGGGATTTTGTGAGACTTTGTTTTGATTGTTGGAGAATATTACCCAGAACCACCACAACATATTTAATAAGCAAATATAAGATACCTCTAACCTGCCAGCTTCCTGAGAGGAGACATCCGTTTTCACCACCACTGTGCGTGCAGTGCCTAGAGTAACATTTGGCATATGTTAGGAGGCCAATAGCTACTTGGAAAATAGATGAACTGGCAAACAAAAGAACTCCTCTATCTGAACCTAAGTCCCATGTATTTATTTTAATGTATTAACATTAAACTTGAAATGTACTAGCAAACAGTACTACTTTGATTCTTCCTTTTTTGTTCTAGAAATAAGCATGTCTAAAGAACAGTAGTTTTGTGAAACAGGCACAAAGTGGGGAGTAAGGACATCTCTTCTTCACTGGAAACATCATTTAGCCTTCTGTTTCTCAGCTATCCTCGTACAGTAAAATTGTGCTCTCTCCCTCAGCTATCTCCTGAGGTAATCATGAAGATCAAATGAGATCAAAGGGACCTTGACGGGTAAAAAGTGCTGGACAGATAGGATGCAGAGATGCCTCCTCCTCCTGCAACAATAGAAACTGAGAGAGGCCACATAAGCGCGTTTTTCAAATGATTAAATTGTGTTCCACTAAACCAGGGTTTCTCAATCTCGTCACTGTGCGCACTTAGGGTGAGAGACTTCTCTGTTATGAGGACCTGTCCTGTGCACTGTAGGATGTCTTACAGCATCCCTAGCCTCCACCCACAAGACGCCATTGGCACTACCACCACTGCCATTCCCAGTTGTGACAAGCAAACATGTCCCCAGGCACTACCACATGTCCCTCGGAGGGTGAAATTGTCAGACCACTACATGAAGCATTCTTTTTCAATCTTAACCATTCTATGGAAATCTTTCTAGAATATGTTGGTCACATTTCTGGCCTGTTAGACATGGGTTCCTGGATTGTTAAGCTAGAACACTGGCTGTAACAATTATAACATCTTTAAGACATGTTAGAATGATTTGCCTACATCTCTAGTCCACTATGCTTCTGTAGGCCTTGTGTCTGTGTTTCATGGTTTCTGTTTTCGCTCTCACTCACCCTGTATGGCTGATAGCTGTCATTTCCCTATAAGTATCAAAGTGTACTAATTTGCTATTTCTAGTCTGCTGAGGATTTTTAAAGTGATCAGCCGGCTTTTCATAGAACACATCTAAAATGAGAATCCACAGTCCCTGAGTTTGGGCCTGGGTGGGCAGGAGCCTGGCAGATGAGCTTGGTTTACTTGAGTCAAGCAGAGGCCTTCTCACTTCTCAATTTTCAACTCCTTTCCTCTTAGAGGCTTCTGCCAGGCAAGGCTGGTATCACTGTGATTACTATTAATGTCACTTTATGATGTTACCTATATCAACTTTCCCATATCCTCAATTTAGAGTAAGGGAGGGATGGAATGTCTGATAATAGTTCAAACATTCACATCATTTGTAAACAGACCTTTCAGGGAGTAATTAGTCTTATTTTGCCACCATCCTTTTTACTCCTGCTTCCATCTAGGAATCATATGAGGGGGGGTAATAGATCATGTATATGATCTATGAGACTACACAGAGCCTGGTATAATCCAGGCCAATAAGATATTCTTTAATATGTTAAGTAAAATTCAGTGTATTAGCACCTAACATAGTGGCATGGTACCAGGTACATAGTAGGCACTCAAATAATAACAATAATTGTGAAAGAAACATACGAATGAATGACAGAAATATAGTCAGATTGTCACCAATAGGAATAAACTCATGTAAGGTGTGGCAAGCCACAGATAAGGACTTCAAAAATCCAGATGAGGAAAGTGGTTTATAATGAAAGCACAGGCTAATCTTTCATGTTACAGATAGAGAAATGTAATAGTCTCAGAGGGAGGGAAAATGAAATGACTAAACTTCAGCCCATTTCCTGTTCTGCTGCAGTTCTCTTTTAAGTTCACAGATTGGGAATGGCCCAGTACATTCCAGCTCTTAGCACATATTCACCTCCTTTTATTTTCTCCATTGCAAATGCTTGTGCCTTTCAATGGACAGAAAGAAAGGTCAAGACTCTCAGCATCTGCCTGACACCGGTGGATAGAATCTCCAGTATCACTAATGGTCTGCTTAACCAGGTTGTTAGGCTATTTCTGTCTGCCGTAGCAAGGAATATTCCCTCATGCCAGAATAAAGCAACCTGTAGTGGAACGCTTACCTGAATGGTGAGCAAGGTCAGGAGAAAGCATTTTATTTAAAAATGGCTCTGTACATAATAAAAAAGGGATCAGTGTCTAATATGACTCTGAACTTCAGGAGAAGAACAGCATTTGATTTGCTGCATTTTTTCAAGGTCATGACTGGTCTTGACAGTCCCTATTGGTGACAGACTTCCAGATGGTGATTCTGGACCAGCCAGGCCTTCCCCTGGAGAAAGGAGGCTAAGACTGATCAGTTCCCACCACCCAGCAGTATGAAGCCTGAGACCATCTTGGTAGCAGATGATCCTCAGAGCTGGGCCCAGAATGCAGGCTAACCTGTGAGTGTCCCCTGAATTGAATGAACCAGGGATGCTGTAAGTTGTACTTGCAGATTCCATATGGTCATTTCAGGGAGGAGTTCTGTTGAAGAGAAATCAAGGCAATCTGACCTGACCAGAGTCAAGAAAATAGCCAGTCCCTAAAGATAAAGAAATTCTTAGAACACAGTAACCCTCTACTGGTATTTTCAAAAAGGCAACATTAGTCGCAAAAGATCTCTGTATCTCTTGGATTCTGCCATCTCAACATTTCAGAGAGGTCACTGGTTAATTGGGCTGGGTTAATGGTTCTTTTTTATTATGGTGACTTTTAACCACCTTTCTGGCAGAAGGTGTCTGATTAAATCATGGACAGCTGTGAGTGAAAGATATCACTTCTCTGGCATTTAGTTCCCCTTCAAACAGAGCAAGAATGACAAGGAGTGACTTTGGAACACGTTGGGTATTTAGCTTTGTTTTGTCTACATTCATAACAGAGAGCAGCCATCAGTGGTTCTGAATGTCTTTTTTAATTGGATGCCTACAGGGTCTGGGATGCCTACAATGTCTTGAGCAAGCAGTAGAGCAAGCAGTAGAGTGTTATAAGACGACTTGGGTTCAAGTAGAGCTCACGATTAGTAACCTAGTAGGAAACGAGGGATGCAGAAGTTTAGCAAAAGCAGGAGTGTTACAGCTGCTAAATTCTGGACTGAATTCTTACAATCTGCTGGAATCCAGAGTATCCTAAAAGAGTCTATGAACCAAGAATTCCGTAGCTAAAAAGAATGTGTGCTTGTTTGTGTGTGTGTGTCTTATGCAGATATATTACATTAAGAAGGTCCTGCTCCCCATTTTATAATCATTTATCAAGTACTGCTAGGAGCTGGCCACTTACATATATGTGATTTAAGAGAGTTTTTTTACACTCTTTTAAGATTTGAATCATTATCTTTACTTTAAAGATGGTAAAATGGGAACCTCTTCCCCATTAGTACTTTACGCACTTTGAACTGAAACTTGACCTATACTGAGGCTTGATTTGGGAGTGGCAGAACTAAAACTGGAGAATGGTTTTTCTGATTCTCTTTTGTTCATTTTATCCTAAAGTTCTTCTTATATTTTATAGGTTAAATTAATTTTTGAGGGGTAGCCTGGGAAACTAAATACCAGGAATAACACTGCTTCAGTGAGGAAATATGTTCTCACAGCAGTGTGAAAAGGAGTCATTAAAATATAACCCATTTGTAACTTGTAGGCTAACCACATGTATTTACACTAGTTATAAAGAATGAGCTCTGTATGTAATAAGTAAATATATGTGTACATATCTATGTATATAGTTTATTTATGTACTATTTATCCACTATACCCAGAAAAATTTTGTGGAAGAATAAATATTGGAATGTTAATAGCAGCTGTCTCCAGAAGAATTCAGGGTAACTTTATTTTTTGTTGTTGTTGTTCCTGTTCATCTAAATTTGGAGGGAATGGAGCATAAGTTATTTTCTTTTAGAAAGACAAGAAATAAAGGATAAGGTCCACACCTGGCTCTTTTTAGATTCAGAGATGTATTTGATTTTTCCCTCCTTCTGTAGTCTGCCTCCGTGATCTGTATTGGTTTCATCACAGTGATGCAGCTTAAGCTATGGATTTGAAGGTGATTCTATGAGCTTATTAATTTAAAGTCTGTGCAGGTGTCAGGATTCCAAGGCATCGACTCAACTGAATCAAACCACATCATGATAATTAGGATTGAGGGAACATTTGGGAAAGACAATGGGGAAAGAAATAAGGGAAACCAAATGTAAGAAATAGAAATGCCTGATCTGTAAGACCCTCAAGCAGGAGGCATTGGTGTTAGGGAGAGGGTGAGCAAGTAGAGAGGTGAAATCAATGTGGGAGAGGAACAAAGGGCAAATTTCAGAGCATGAGAGGGCCCAAAGAAAGATGGAAAGTCACAGGTCAAGGAGACCAAGGAGGGACAAGTCCTGAACTGAATGGTGGAAAGCTGGAGGAACAGCACGGCCATGCAGTGGGCCCCAGAGTGTTAGAAAGGCCTGTCATGTGGTGTGGCCATATAGGAAGCAGAGGGACTCTCATGACTCATTTGTCATGGGAAGAAATGGGGTGAGGAAGGGGGAAGTTTGTGTGGGAGGAAGGAGTGAGGCCCCAGGACAGAGGGAATGGAAACAATTTAGATGCGTGTTATTAATTATTATCTCCAAAAAGCCTGGTGTGGTGAGATGGATGATGATACGGGAGATATGACTTAAGATCACTTCCAGCATAGCTCATTGTATCTTTCTACGTGGCATGAATCAAAATCTCTGGAACTTTCTCGTTTCCAGCAAGGATGCTGCAGCACTGATAAAGGCTATTGGGAAGATTAAGTGTTACATCACTGCCATTTTTGCAACTGTTCTTCACCCTCCTGTCAACCCCTGGCTGAAAGACCCCAGGGTGGAAACGTTCACTGCAGCCTAATACTTGACAGATAGGGAATTGACTCTAGAATGATTTTTCAAAACTTAAGTTATGTTCTGAAATAAGTGGTTAATGGACCCATTCCCATCACCCTCCTCTACGTCTTTCATCTTTTGTGCACAACAGATGTGGCCAATTTTCACATGGCTGAAATCTGCTTTGCTTGAAGGAGCCTACGGTTTAAGTATTATTATTGTTATGGTGGTGGTTGCTAGTGTCATTTAGAGTTCACCCGTGTCTAAAAAGTGTTGGAGACAATTTTCTTGGATACAATAGACCCTTTCAACAGGAGTGAAATGTAAGAACTTTTTAACAGAAGAGATAGTTATAAACTGCAAGCCCAAGTGTTACATTTCTCATTCTGGGCATTTTCTTCCTGGTGCTTAGCAGGCACTCAGTAAATACGTTGGAATTAAGAATAAGTGGGTTTTGATTTCGCAGAAATCACCTCTGTGTTGCCTTTCAATGTTATATCCATTGATAAGATTGTCTTTCTTTTCTGGGACCTGACCTTGGTTAAAGGATAGTTTAGTTGGTTAACTCACATTTACGTAACTAACTGAACACACGCTAAACTTCAGAGATCGTACTGAGCACGGAAAATGCACCCTCTGACAGGCCCTCTTCTTAGCAGCGGCAACATCAGGAACACAGTTTCCTAAAATGCCTGCCATTGTCAGCATTGATACTAAAGACACACTGATGGCCTGCTGTTTACAAGGCAGCTCACTAGGCCCTGAGATACAAAGAGTTTATAATATATCCTCACAAATAAAAAAAGGTAGGACATTCTATTTAAACATAACAGTACATAGCACACATTATAGTTTAAGATAGTTTACTGTAGATAATTAATCATGGTACAGAAATTGTACAGAATATGTATTGCTACTATTCCCATTTTGGTAGTAAGAAACCCAAATTCAGGCCGGGCGCGGTGGCTCAAGCCTTTAATCCCAGCACTTTGGGAGGCCGAGACGGGCGGATCACGAGATCAGGAGATCGAGACCATCCTGGTGAACACGGTGAAACCCTGTCTCTACTAAAAAATACAAAAAACTAGCCAGGCGATTTGGCGGACGCCTGTAGTCCCAGCTACTCGGGAGGCTGAGGCAGGAGAATGGCGTGAACCCAGGAGGCAGAGCTTGCAGTGAGCTGAGATCCAGCCACTGCACTCCAGCCTGGGCAACAGAGCGAGACTCCATCTCAAAAAAAAAAAAAAAAAAAAAACAAATTCTACAACTCAGAACTTAGGAACATACTTACTCCTCTAGCGTTTCACCTTCACACAAAGAGAGAGCTAATAGTATACTGCCTTTCTGCAAGTTTCTCACTGAAATACCAACCATACCTACTCTACTTAGTTTTGCTAGACACAAAGATTGCATACATTGGATGTGTGTGATCTCTAGCTGGCTCATGAAGAAATATCCAGACAGTGTTCCATCTCTCACTAAAGCAACCACATTGGCAGAGACATTCTCCTACCTCTTTAAGGGGCTTCAGGTATCCCCAACCAATGCGGTCTGTGATGGACCCTGGCTCAGCTCAGATTCTCTCTACATGGGCTCCCTCACCACTTCTCAGCAATGGTACCACACTCCACTTATCTCACTGCCATACTCAGCAGGAATGCCCACAGACCTGGGACTGCTGCTGGGACTGGCAGAGAAGCCAGGTTCTTACAAAGGATAAAAGGTCGGACTTGCCTTATCCCCCATGGTTGACTTACATTTCAGCTCTTTGGAGGGAGGAAAGACTGCTTGGGCCACCAGTGAGCTCCCAGCGCCTTCTACACTCACTGCCCATAATAGGCAGTAAATCTGTGTTTGGTAAATGAAAGATAAGGAAGACAGGAAAGAGTGGGAGAAGGAGATAAAGTGGGAGAAAGAGAAAGAGGGAAGGAAAAGAGGGAATGAGGGAGAGAAAGAAGGGAGGGAGGAAGAAAGAGAAATGGGAAAAGTAAGAGGAGAAAAAAGAAGGGAGCAAGAAAATGAAACAAGCAAACAAAGGCAGCTAGCAGGAAGTGCTGAGCTGGATGCAGAGCAGAGATGACTGCTAGTCAAGATAAGAGAGCACTACCACAACAGGAGAAAGATGATAAGGTGCTTCTCCTCGCTCTGCCAATGACAAGCTGTGGGACCTCAGACAAGTCACTCATCCTTTGTGGACCACAGAGTAAGACCTCATTTGTAACACAAGGGATCAGACCAGATCTTTGGACAGACACTTCTCTACATGATCGTCCCTGTCTCCATCCTGGTCCTCCAAGCATTAGCAAAAGCTACCTTGCATTCAGCACTCTGGCCCAGACCTTCTGCATTTTCCCCAGCCATCATTTCTTATCAGGCATAGAAGTACTCTAAATGAACATAAGGAAGAAAACACAACTACAGTTTTCATAGGAGCTAAACTGCAGAACACAGAAAGGATTCTAGAAGGACAAATCTTATTTCATTTAGCTTCTTCTTAAAGCTAAGATACCTGCAAATGCAAACCTTAGGTTCCACCCTCTGCAGCACCCAGGCAGAGCCTGACTAGGAAATCTCAGCTAGGAGAATGTAAAAGGAAATGTAGATATTTATAATTGAAGTATCTTTCCCCTTGGGTATTTCTTTTTTTAATGAAAATTTAGTCAACTGAATATTTTGATTCCCCAAGGAAGACTCCTCAGCTGTCGATTACGCTGAGCACATGGGAACAGCTCTAACAGAAGATGACACCCGCTCTTGGCTAATGATCACCTTGCTTGGTATCAGTGAGAGACAAGGTCTTTGAGGCTGGCCCCCTTTCAGCTGTGAATTAGGTATTAGGTACAGAGTACAGCTAAAACCATTTTGTGCGAGCCTACAAACCAAATGGTTGCTGGATCCAATTTTGTACAGGTATATCAAATAAATTTAATTTCCCCATTGAAGGTGCTTGCTTTTAATTCTGGGGCCAGCAATGCAGAACAGTTTTGCAGATTAAATTTCTATTCCAAGAAAGAAGTAGTCAGGGATAGAACTTCTAAAGCACGTGTAACCAAAAAGCAAAAGATTTACAGTGCACACAGCAAAGGTGGGGGCGTAAAAAGATCTAGTGAGCACTAGACGGTCTAGAAAACTTCAGGTGCAAGATTACCTTTGTCACCTCATTTCAAACCAGATAATCACCTTATTTATAACCAAAGCAGGGCGGGCTTTGATGCCCTGATTGCAGCAGCGGGATTCTGCTATCATTTGAGATGCCTGGTACTTCTCTGTGTTAGGTGTGGACTGAAGCTTGGCTGCCCAATTCTACAACCACCACTAGAAAATGTACCTGAATAAGGTTTAATTCTAAGACTAAACTCAAGGGTTCTTAGTAATAATCATAGATCACTTCCCTCAAAAACCCTTTCCTGATTCCTGCCCCTCACCCACTACCACTTGACCACTCCTCCTGTTTCTCACTCATGACCCCCTATGCACATATCTATGACCACAACTATATGAAGGGCTAATGTTGCCTCAGGATTAAGCTGTGCAACCTTGGATAAGTTACCTCTGTGCATCTTGGTTTTTGCATTTTAAATGACAGTAATAATAGGGTGGTGAGGAGTGGGTGTGAAGGACTTAGAACACTATAGAACAAGGTAACTAGTAAATATGGTAGGCCTGTGTAGGACAGACTCTCTTTGACTCCCTAGGATTTACCCCAGCACCTAGCATGTTTCACAGCTTAGAGGAAAACAACATTTATTGACTGACTTTTGATCTCCATTTTTTGGTGAGACATGGTGGCTCACGCCTGTAATCCCAGCACTTTGAGAGGCTGAAGCAGGCGGATTACTTGAGGCTAGAAATTCAATATCAGCCTAGACAACATGGCAAAAAATACTAAACATTTTTTTAAAAAGTAAAAGAAATTAGCCAGACATGGTGGCAGGAACCTGTGGTCCCAGTTACTCAGGAGGCTGAATCACTTGAACATATGAGGTGGAGGTTGCAGTGAGACAAGATTGCTCTCCAGCCTCGGTGATGGAGCGAGACCTTGCCTCAAAAAAAAAAAAATCCATTTTTGCCTTCCTGGCATTTTATACTTTAATCTTTTGGGTATTTGGGGGTATTCACCACAATTAACAAGTTTAGATTGCTCCTATTTGCGTGTCCATGCTGCATGCCAAATACTCTTTCAGGTACTTTGTATAAAATATTCTATTTCATTCTTACATCACTCCCTTATTTTTCCCATTCTTAATATTAGGAAAGTGAGGCTCTGAGAGTTTAAGGAACTTGCCTAAGGCTGGTAAGCTGGTATTTGATGAGCCAGGATTAAAACACAGGGCATCTTATCTCTATTCCATGGGGCCCCTGAACAAACCAGGGATCTGGTAATTCAATGATGTGTTGGTGTGCCCTGCCTGGCTCAGCCTACCCACGCAGACCACTCTCCTCACATGATCAGGGAAATTCCTAATTAGCCTGACTGACTGAGCCTCCCATCCCAAAGGCCAGAAACTCGGTCTCAGTGAAGACCCAGGTGAGATCTGCTCAGCCTGATCTCCAGCCTCCCATGCATTCCCCCACACCACACCTGGGGTGTGGATTCACCTGCATTCACTCAGAGGCTGCTGCCTGCTCACAGTCACCCAAATAGTGATTAGGCCAACAGCACTCTGGATCTTACTTCATACCTTCTCCAGGAACATCCACCTATGACTCCATGAGAAGTTCGTGATGTTGTTGCAAAATAATCCCATTTATAGTTTACATTGCATCTAAAATCATTCTAAGGGCCTGTGGCTGCTACTTAGAGCAAAAACAAAGGAGGCCTGTTTTCTTACAGACAATACACAGGAATCCTGGAGTTATTGCATGTCTTTCATTAGTAAGAAGCTGCCTGCCATGAGGATTACCCTTCTTACTTCCTAAAACACAAAATCTTTTAGAAGATACTATTGTATAGGGTATCTAAAATAACTTACGAGACCAAAAACCACAGCTGAAGAAAATTGTATGTGATACATACATACATAAAGTCAGCTCTTCAAATTCGTGGCTTCTGCATCTGTGGCTTCAACCAACCATGAATCAAAAATATTTGGGAAAACTTCCACAGATTTCCAAACAGCAAAACTTGAATTTGCTGTGTGCCAAATACTAGGTCGAATCCAGATGAATGAAGTCGTGTAGGTATTGGATTAGGTATTTATTATAATCTAGAGATGACTTAAAGTATATGGAAGGATGTGCATATACTGGAGGATGTGCATAACATAAAGATCACAGTGAGCAGTAATGGAATAGTATTTTTAATGTAAGAAAATGATTAATCATTTGGAATTAGGCCATATTTGGGGTAAGCAAGCACAGTTCTTATAATATATAAATTTCATGCCTTTCATTTCCAAGTACTACATTGAATCCACATAAATGAAGTGATATGTAAGCATTGTATTAGATATCATAAGTAATCTTGAGATGATTTAAAGTATACCAAAGTATGTGAGTAGGTGATATGCAAATACTGCATTGTTTTATTTCAGGGACTTGAGCATTCACAGATTTTGGGATCCATGGGGGATCAAGGAATGACTCTACACATACACACACACACGCCTTTTATTTTATAAAATGAAATAACTGTTAGTTTATGTAGTATTTTGGCAATGGCAGCAGTTCTGTTCAGCTGATGGTCCTTAAGCATGAACAGATTCTCATAAATAAAAAGAGCTCATGGCTGTATTGATCTTACACTGCATTTGTTTTAGAGAGTTGAGTATTTTAAGGTGGTGTATGTTAACAAGTTGAAAGAGTGCTTTTATAAGAATGCTTTCTGGGGCTTTTTGTCAGCGCTGACCATATTTTAATTGGCTTCCATTTGTTCCATTTGTTTTCAGAAGAGGGTGTACATCTTCTGATGTATAAAAAAATAAAGTCATCTACTCAGTAATCATTTTTTTAGATAGTGGCCAAAACAGACAGTGAGCTAATGCCTGATGAGCGAATATATACTCATGATTGCCAGAATATCCTTCCTGACCTCATGTCAGACATCAGACATCAATCTGAGCAACATTAGCATTCTTCTCAACACCACTCTCCATCCAGCCTCCTCCAATCCATCAGTGTTGACCACCAGCTTGACTGCTGGAATTTGGAAAAGGACTAACAATCCTTTTGTCTCTCTACAGTCAGAGCCAATGTTTGTATGACAGTAGCCAAGAGCAAGAGCAGGACTCCACGTGTAATGTGGCATAATGAAGGTAGAATTATTTGCTGTGGAAATCACACCACATGATCCCTATATTGGGAACAAAAGTGGAATAGTAGTGTTTGGTGTAAGAAAATGACTAATTATTTGAAATCAGGCTATATTTGGTGTAAGCAAAGCACAGTTCCTACAGTGGAAGAATGTCATGTCTTCTGCTGGTTAAAGGACCCTACCAGTCCATTTCCAAAGACCCTGTCCCTTTCTGCAGTGTCTTTATCTCTTACCTGAACTTTTACAGCAATCCCAATTAACAGTGAACTCTTTGAGAGCAGGATCTGTGTCTGTTTTCTTTATCCCTGTTGTATGTGAGTGCCTGGCAGCATTTGGCATAGTGACTGAGCATGAATGAATTAATACCCCCAATAAGTTTCCTGCTTCTAGTGTCTTTTTCCCATTTTAATCTGTCTTAATTTATAAGATTAATAAATCTTTTCTTAATTTTTAATCTGAGCACTTTGGAAGGCCAAGGCAGGCAGAATGCCTGAACGCAGAAGTTTGAGATTATCCTGGACAACATGTAGAAACCCCATCTCTACTAAAATACAAAAAAATTAACCAGGAGTGGTGGTGCATGCCTGTAGTCACAGCTACTCAGGAAGCTAAGGCATGAGAATTGCTTGAGCCCAGGAGGCGGAGGTTGCAGTGAGCTGAGATGATGCCACTTCACTCCAGCTTGGGCTACAGAGTGAGACCCCATCTCAAAAAAAGAAAAATAAATAAATAAGTAAATAAATACTATTTTAAAAGTTTTATTTTATTTTTAATTGGCAATAATTATATATATTTATATAATACAATATGATGTTCCGATACGTGTATACATTGTGGAATGAGTAAATCAGGCTAATTAACATATCCATCACTTCAAATACTTATCATTTCTTTATAGTGAGAACATTCAAAATCCATTCTTTTAGCTACTCTGAAATACATAATACATTATTATTAACTATAGTCACTATGCTGTATAATAGATCACCAGAACCTAATCCTCCTATCTAACTGAAACTCTGTATCTTTTGATCAATGTCTCTGCTTTCCCCATCCATTTCCTTCTTCCCAGCCTCTGGTAGCCATCATTCTACTCTCTGCTTCGATGAGTTCAGCTTTTTTAGATTTCACATATAAGTGAGATCATACAATATTTATCTCCCTATGCCTGGCTTATTTCACCTAGCATATGTTCTCTGGGTCCATCCATGTTGGTGCAAGTGACAATGTCCTACTTTTTAAAGCCTGCCTCCAGTCTTGCTTCCTGTAATCTTATCCTCCACATTCAGCCATATGCAAATCTAGACACATCACTCTCCTGCCTAAAACTTTGTCTCCTTTTCGCCTACTGAGGGAAACCCAGGCTCCTCTTTAGTCACATTGCCAGCCAGCAAAGCATTGCACATTACTATCTAGTAACAACAAATTTGTTAAAATTTCTCATGAACATGTAGTTCCTGCCTTTGAACCTCTACACGTGCTGTTCCTTCTACCTGGAAATCCTTCCTCAGCTAACTCTAGTTCATCTTTCAAAACTCAGATAAATCATCATTTACTTAGAAATCCTTCCCTGTATCCCAGAGTTGAGGGTCAATGCCTCTTCTCTAAAATCTGATATCACTCTACTCATATTTATATCATAGCACTTACCAAATATTAGAATGATCTATTTTTAAAACTCCTTGAAATGATACGATGTTTTTTCTGCATGTTACAGAAAATCCAACTCAAACTGGAATATATGAGTATACATAAATGAAAAGAGATAATACAGGCTTAAAGTACAGTTTGATTTAAATTTTCCTAGATTATTGGGTCTCATTTTTCTGTGTTTCTCTTGACCCTGTCTTCCTGGCTAACTTAAATTAATGCCTTCTTGGTATCAAAATGATTCCTACAGTTCCCGCACAAGTTTCTTCACTGATATCTTAATGAAAAGAAAGAATGTCTCTTTCTCTTACAAGCAGACAAAAGTTCCACACTTCCTCTCACAGGATCAATGAAAGACTGGTGCCCATTCCTTAACCAATCACTGATGCAAAAGAGATAGGCGTGCGATGATTGCCTCAGACTTTATGGCTGGAAAGTTCAAGTCGTTGAAGGATGGGGAAAAGTATAAAAGATACTTTGGAGGCCACTGACAACTCTCCCATTAGACTAGGCCCTAATGATGATGCATTTCCTGCCATATTCATCTATGGGTTCCCAGCACGTAGCACAGTGTTTGATACGTGCATAGTAGATAATCAGTGCACATCTGCTTAGCTGATGAGAATTGAGCCTGCCTAGAACTGAAAAACACATTCTATATCCATGTTCTCCTCTCCACTTAAGCTCTGAGGTGCTACCACTATGCTGCCTACCTCCTGCAGCTGCTTCTCAACCTTCTTCTAAATGAATCCTTCTGCCTAAAATGGGTTTCCATTTCTCTTAGACTAGGTTACATTTTTCTCAATCAAAATTCAACTTACCCCCTCCCTTTCCAATCCCAAAAAGATCTGCCTGTTTAGAGGCACTCTGAGGCTTCCCTTACAACTGGAAAATTCTGTGATAAATGCAAGAAGCTATCACCAGAAATGATGGAAACATCAAAAGAGAATGGTTTGCCAGTTAGTCCCTTTTTATTAAATATTCCCTGAAGGCAGCTACTATATATCTTTTGATTGTTCCTATATAAAAGATAGAATATAACCAAGTAGAAAGAGACTAGACTTTGGAAACAGGTCAAATTCTGGTATCACTACTTCTTCACTCTATTAAATGTTGGCCAAATGATTTAATCTCTCTGAGCTCAGATTCCTCCTGTATAAACAGGAATAATAATCCCCACATCCCTGGATTATAAGAGTTACATAAAATGGACTGTATAACGTGGCTGGGACAGTTTATGGCCAAATTGATACACTCCCTTCCTCCCCTTGCAGCATCCAGAGTGTATTACTGGTAGGCCTAATGTTTTTGGTTCCGTAATTACCAACTTTAGGTGATCTAGGCTGTTGAAGAAGCTCACTGTTACTGGAGAAGCTCTTTTGAAAACTGCTCTGGCCTCAGTGTCTAATCACAGGAACTTGAGGCTTCTTAGTAATCTTTGATATCTTGTCTCCAAAAAACGTAATTATCTGCCTACCTTGGCATGCCCTGGTTTTGCTTGCCTGGTGAAGCAGAAAATAAATGGCTTTCCAGCTGTGGTCATGATGCAGACCTGGATATTAAATAAGATGGTGTGAAAGTCAGGATTGCTGTGGGTTCAAAGAAGCCTTAAGTATTCTCAGAGTTCCCTTAACTTTGGGCTTCCACACATGCTGCCTCTGTGACATAAAACTCACCCTTCTCTCCTATTTCCAAAAATAAACCCTATTGAGAATGTGTGCCAGGAAGAGAAGTTGTCTGTAAACCTTCAGATTTATCATTGGACATCCCTGTTTATAAAAGCCTACACAGAGCTAGTATCTGGTATTCCTTCAGATATTTATGCCTTCTTTTGGTTTCTCTCTATAAATTCTCCTCCTTCTCCTTTCCTAGTTTTCACTCTACTTTCCTTCTGGGCACAAAACAAAATTCCTCTTACTATCTCACTCAGGACATTTTATCATCAACTTTTTATGATTTTGACCACTAGTCGTCATTCTACCCTGTAGAGCTCATCACAAAATTTTATCCAACAAAGATGGTTCCCTCTTTCAGAGGAATTTTAATTTTAGCTATGATAATCATTATTGACAACATATGTATTTCATCTATCAATGTGATTAGATTTTATTTCTTGTAAGAAAAAATTTACAGAAAGGGCCGCACCATGGAAAGGACTGCAAATGTTTCAAAATCCCAGTGATTAAAGAAGCCAATGGCATTATTTGACACCTGAATGGAAGAAGACAGATATTTAAGTGTTCCTTGCAAATGGATTTCTAGCAGGGGAAAAAAGATCTGGCAGTTCCTAGAGACAATAGTCTTTAGGCACCCACTAAGACTAGGTTCTGAAGCCAGGCTGGGTTAAATCTTCAATCTGCTCCTTGCTAACTATGTGAATTTGGGCAAAATTTTAAACTCTCTGTGCTTTAATTTTCTAACCTGCAAATATTGATAACAAGAATACCCATCTCAAAGGGTTTTTGGGGAAGTTAAATGAATTAGCACCTTTATATACACGCAGTATGTACTCCAACAATTGCTGCCGGTTGAAGTAAATCAGGCGTCAAAAAGTCATGATGTGGTCATGATGAAGACCTGGATAAGATGGATGTGAAAGTCAGGATTACTGTGGATTCTAAGAACCCTTAGGTATTCTCAGGGTTCCCTTAACTCCGAGATATAAAACTCGGCTTCATCTCTTATTTCCAAAAATAAACCTTGCTGAAAATGTGTGCCAGGGAAGAGAAGTTGTGCATCTTGTGGGAGCCAATGAAAGAAAATCATTGTCCCAATGTGCCATTTTCTCTCTCTTCATGCAGATTTCTTTCTTTTGGTAAATACAACTGCCAAAAGCTCAGCTCTTTAAAGTTTTACACCTCTCCATTTCCATGAGAAGAACAACCAGAAGGCTTGTGTCATCTTTCAGGGACATAATCCTTCAAAATTTCACACTCCGGGTATGTGTGCAGATTACTGAGACAGGAAAACATGACATATATCTCCAGGGTTTTTTAGTAATTTTATATGAAGTTGTTTCCTTCATATAAGTGGAATGCAGGTCTACTGTAGAAAGTCTAGAATATGCAGATAAGCAAAATAAGAAAATAACAGTCATACCACAGGCCAGCACTCAGAAATAACAATTGTTAATATTTCATTGCAAATGCCTTTGATCTTTCAAATGTATATGTGCACCTGAGTATATAGATTTTTTTAAAAAATGGAATGGTACAGTGCATGCAGGTTATCTTTCTGTACCTCAGGTGCACAGAGTTGAGTTAGCAGTGCTGCTTGATTCATGGCATACCATTTTTTCATCTCTTTCAAGGGACTCTTGTGGATTGTTCCCCTCCTTGTTTTTAAATTTCACATCTGTTCCCTACCCACTAAGGCGAAAGTGCTAATACATTTGATATATTTTAATATATACTGTTCTTTTAAGTGTGGATACATTTGTAATCCATACAAATCATATTGTGCTCTAAGACCTCATCATTTTTCATTCTTATTCAACACTGCTTCTGAAATCTAACCATGTTGCTATGTGTACATCTAGCTCAAGGTTCTACTTGATGCCTAGCATTCCATCACATTTTACTTACCTACTACCCTAGTGAAATACATTTGGGTTGCCTCATATGAATAACTGGGAAGAATTTATCTGCTTTAGACCAAGGATGGAGCTTCCTGGATCATAGAACACCTGAAGGCCTCATTTTACTCCATGCTGCCAGATTGTAGCCCAGATGGGGAAATCATTGTCTACTCTCTGCAGAGTGCATGGCATTATCCAGATTTCTAATTTTGGCTCGTCTGATGGATGTAAAGTTGGGTCTGACTGTTTTAATGTGCATTTTCTGATAATCAGGGACTTTGAGCATAGCTTCATACTCCTTAGCCAGTTAGATTTCTCAGTTTGAGAATAACCTGTTTAAACCCTTAGATTTGGTGGCAGGAGTGGGGATGTGGCAGGGGCAGGGAGGAGGGTCATGCCTTTTTTTTTCTGTTTATAGCAGTCCTCACTTGTCTGTGGGAAATATGTTCCAAGACCCCCCAGTGGAGGCCTGAAATCACAGAGAATATCAAACCCTATGTTTGTTCCTAGGCAGACCTATCTATAATAAAGTTAATTTATAAGTTTAGCATAATAAAAGATTAACAACAACTAATAATAATAAAATAGGATAATTATAGCCATATACTGTTATAAAAGTAATGGGAATCTCTCTCTCTCTTTCTCTGAAAATATCTTATTGTGCTGTACCAAGGATAACTGAAACCATGGAAAACAAGGCCTCAGATAATGGGAGACATCTGGTATTTGTCTGATTTTCTTGCAGATTCAAGATACCTACTTTCAGTTTTTCTGGCCTATATTTTGAAAAACTGTCATCTTTGTGTTAACTTTCTTTAGTGTCTTTTGCCAAATATAAATTCTTAATTTTTCTTTTATCCATACATTTTTATTATTTACACTTATGGGGCCAAGCATGGTGGCTCATGCCTGTAATTCCAGCACTTTGGGTGGCCAAGGAGGGTGGATCACTTGAGCATAGGAGTTCTAGACTAGACTGAACAACATGACGAAACCCTGTCTCTACAAAAAAATACAAAAGTTAGCCAGGTGTGGTGTGCCTGTGGTCCCAGCTTCTAGGGAGACTAAGGTGGGAGGATAGCCTGAGCCCAGGGAGGTCAAGGCTTCAGTGAGGCATGAGCGCGCCACTGCTCTCCAGCTTAGGCAACAGAGAGAGACCAGTCTCTAAATAAATAAATAAATAAATAATTATACTTACAGCTTATATCGCTCAAATGTAATTGTGTTGTTTTGTGTGTTAGAGAAATACTAGTAAAACCTGGTTTATTTTTTACAGAATTTCTTATAACTGGAATGTTTATATACATTGAAGTTATTTAAATTATTTTTAGAGTACTTTGTTGATACCATACCATTTGATTTTTATGAAAACTCTGAAGAGTAGGTGAGCAGGTATCCCCATTTCATGGATGAAGAAACTGATTTGACTTAGATGGAGTGACCCTCCCAGGTTCACATAGCTCATCCGTTGCCTTGCCAGGACCAACAGGCAAAATCCCTTGTCCCCCAGGCCAGCAGCATACCTATGGGGCTTATCAAGAATCAGGATTATTTCCAAAAAGGTATAATCATCTCAAACTTCTCCATGAAAAAGTCACTTACCACCTAAGAAGATAGTCACACCAAAATGTTTGTTTTGATAAGTATGGATTGATTTACTACATTGGTCTTAGAAGTAAGCTCAATGGTCTTACAAGAGGCAGAGGTGTTAGTGTGCTAAAAGACAATTCATCTCTTTGAACACTGTTGTGGGAAATAAGTTTTTTTAATGAGTCCTGTTCTGAAAGTGATGAGTACAGATAATTTATGGTTTTCAAGGTAAGCCATTTTCTACACCTGCCCTCAGATTACAGAGATAGAATGAACCATTGGGCAAAGAAGGACAGAAACGAGTATGAAGAATGGGAAGTAAGAAGAAATTTCTAATCACTCTCGCATCAGGAAATATCCTCCAGGAAAATTAGTGTGTAGTTAACTTTGACCTCAGCGCAGACCATAAAGACAGATGGGAGAGAAATATTGGACTCTGGCCCCTAAAATCAATGAATACTATCCCAGGGATGGGACTAATGAGCCGGGGGTCAGGTGATTATTTGTAGGGGAAGGTAAAGCCAAGCTCTTGGCTCCTGCTGGTAAAGGAAAAGGTGATTGAATGACGGGGTGATAGAGGGCTCATTCTTCAGTGTAATCTTAATTACATTTCAAAATGCTGTTCATCAGCATTTTGTGGACAAGGAGAAAAAAGCTCAGTCAACTGCTGATTGACTCTATAATCTTGGCTTGTCCTTCAGCACCACGGGCAATCGCAAGCAAGACCTGTGTTCTCTGACTGTGCATGTCTCCCTCATAAAAAATCCTTTTGCATAATCCAATTGAGCAAGGCTAGTAGTCGGCACTTTAAGAAGTATCAGTATTTTAAATAGTTGCCAAATGAGCTCAAAAGATTATAATAACAATAATTATAGCTTCCACTTACTGACTGCGTACTAGGTGCCAAGCATTGTGTTTAACAAGCACCATTTCATTTACTCAGGGGGAAAAACCCTAGGGTACAAATACCATTATTACCTCCATTTTGCAGATGAGGAAATTGAGGTTTCGAGATGTGGAATGAGTTGCCTGAGGTTACAAAGCTAATAACTGGCAAAACCGGAATGCAAATCCAGAACTGTCTGACTCCAAAGATGAATTTCTATATTCTTAAATTTTGTGTGAGTTATCCACTGCTGCTTAACAAGGTACTTGAAAATTTAGCCACTTAAAACAACAAACGTTATCATATCTCATGGTTTCTGAGAGTCACAAATCTAGGAGTGACTTAACTGGGTGATTCTGATGCAGTCTTTCTTGACGTTACAGTCAATGTGTCAATCAGGGCTGCAGTTAATGTGTCAATCAGGGCTGCAGTCATCTGAAGACTCCACCAGAGGTAGAACATTTGCTTCCAACATCACTCACGTGGCTGTTGGCAAGAAGCCTTAGCTCCTCATCATGTGGGCTTCTCTAGAGGGCTGCCTGAGTTTCATCTATAAATAAAGATATCCTACAGGAATTTTAATGAGGATCACCTGAGATAACCTATGAGAGAGTGAGAGGTAAGCTGAAGCAGGCTGCATGGATTTGGGATAATATTATTAATAAATGAATTTATTGCCATCTTGCATAGGATATTCAGGAATATGGAGATATCCCTGACTCCTCCAAAAGAATGGCCAAGATCATGCCTAATTACCTCCATGTCCTGGGAAAGCCCCGCTCTAATGGAGATGACATCTTCTCCAGTGCTCTATAGGGTGGAGAAGATGAAGAAATCTGCACACAGCCCCCATGAAGATTCCAGTGTTGTGGCTGGGAATCTCTGTCTCCCTTTATGCTGGCTACATGAAAAAAAGAGTGTTTTTGCTTACAGAGACCTGGTGGCCATTAGAAGGTGAGCACCCAAACCCTTTGGTGTCCTAGCCCACATATCAAGATCCCAACCCTTGATGGGAAGAACAAATCATCTGGGTAGAAAATAAATCCAGGGCTAGCCTAAGAGCAGAGTATGATGGAAAGGCTTTGGTGTAAGACAAACCCATCTGTGCTCATATTTGCTGGGAGGAAACTGGTGCCCACTAAGATTCTGTAACCTTCAGAACAAAATATTTTGTATGTAAAGCACCTAGAAGAGTGTCTGGCACATAATAGGTGCTCACTAGCGGAAGAGTCTTGGTAGTTTTGTTGTTATTGTCATCATTCCAACTTCATATGGCTGTTTTGAGGATTGCTATATGCAATTATTTGTTTAAAACTTTATCATTCATTAGATTGTAAATTCCATGAGAACAGGAACCTTGTATATCTGTCCTGTTTACTACTGTATTCCTAGTGCCTAACAAAGAGAAGATACTCAGCAAATATTACATGTATGAAAATATCTAAATATAGAGCCTTGTATGTACTAGGTGATCCATGTTTGATAATTATCAGCATTATAATCATCACCATACCATCCCCATTACCATCATCATCATCACCACCACCCCCATCCTCATGGTGTAAGAATACCCTGGTGTGATATTTCAACAGTGTTCTCAGTGTTACGACAATGAGACCTAATTTCCTTTTCCACTTCAAGTTCTTTTAGTTCACAGAAGAATCTGGGTGTTTTCTTTTTTCCCATGATGACAAAAGACCTGCTCCACCTTATTGGTATAATGAAGTTATGACTTGAGGAAAAAAATTATATTCCTAAAAAATCTTAACAAGCCCTGTAATCAGATTCACCACAAATCTCTTGGAGTGATGGTCCACTGTTGTTGAATCCCTTCTTCATTATTTTCTGTGTGGCCTTGGAAGAGTTACCAAACCTCTCTGGATCTTCATGGCCTCGTGTCTAAAAGGACAAAAGTAAAAACTACCCAAAATACCAATAAGGCTGTTGTAAGAAATAACAGATGCTTTTTGTCTAATCTCTTCCATGTGTCCTTTCCATGGTAGATGCTCAATAAGTATCTATAGAATGAATGTGTTGACTAGATGAATGATATAATTTATGTCTATAGCTTCACTACTCATTCCAGCAGCTGAGTCAGCACAAGAAGATAGCCTTTGTAATTCTAGGGAACTCTGAAGGGGTGGAAGATGTAAATTCCAAGACTCACCGTGACTTTGGGCAAGTCCTGAGATATGATTCAGGGTCTCAAGGGTCTTTTGCACATAATAGGAGGAAATTCTGTTTGCACAACAATGAGAATGTACTTATTGCCACTAAACTGTACACTTAAAAATGGTTACAATGATAAATTTTAATTGATTTTATCACAATAAGGAAAAGAGGAAAATTCTGGCTAGCTAGAGTACTACTAACTTTCTGGATCCTAAGACTTGAGACCAAAACTATTGGCTGGCATGTATAATACCTTATGTATGCCAAATACTGCTAAAACATCAGATGCATGATCTCATGTAACCCTCTCAGTGGTCCTATGAGTGAGATATTATTACTACTCCCATTTTATAGATGAGGAAACAGAAGCTTAATGAAGTATTTCTAGAGCTGGAGTTTAAAACCATGTGTGTCTCTTTAGAGAGCTCTTATGCTTTCCTACTTAATTTTCTGAAGATTGTTTGTTTGTTTGTTTGTTTGTTTGACAAATAACCAAATCACAAATATAGGCAGCTCAAATCTTGGTCATATGAGCTTTGATAGAGAAGGTGGTATGGAGACCTGATACAGTTGAGAAAGGCCTTGTCTACTTCCATTCTTTGAAGCTCCCAGTGTATTGGAACATTGGGGAGGCAGAAGAGGAAGGAGGAGATGGAAGAGAGGCAACAGAAGAAAACAATGCCAAGCTGCAGTTACCAATATATTTCTGAATTTTTTTAATGTTTACATTTGATTCTTATATTTGCATGATTTTAATAACAAAAAAATACTTTATTGGGCAAAGAAATCAAAAGTCCCAGTCAAGTTCCTACAAGATTAGAAAGCCTGAGCTAATGGCTTTCCAGCCTTCTGCCTCCAGCTTCCCACCTTCCAATTGCTCTCATAGTAAGAGGCCCTGGGTGGCATTGTGATATAACCTCAGCTGGCTCTTGGCATCCCCTTAGACAGGGCTTCCAGGTTTCTCTTCTTACAGCTGAAGAGAGGAACAGAAAATCCAAGGCTCCCATCATATTATTGGTTTGACAAGACATAGCTATTGCTACCACAACCCAGGAAGGGTTGCTCCCCCAAATCCTCTCCCATGGACTTGACTGATTCTTAAAATAGTTGCAGTAGTCATAGTTATAACAATAGCAGAAGCTAACACATAGAGGGCTGATAAATGCGCTCTACATAACTCATTTGTTTATCCCAACAGTTTGCTAAGGCAGGTAAAATCATTAGTCATTTTTTTTTCCATCTTTTTTCTCTAAGAGACAGGGACACCTAGAGTAATTTGTCGAAGGTTACAAAATTTTTAAGACACAGAGGTGGAATGTAATCATGGACAATGTCAATCATTTATGGAGTATTTACAATGAGATTGTTGCAAGAATTGAATGGAATAATTCACATAACCGTCTAACCCAGACCCTCACACCAATCCTGTGGACATGGTAGCCTAACCACTATCCTCAACTTACAGATGGGAAAGGCAAGACTTAGGGAAGTCAAGGAACTGACTGCTATTACACAGCTCAGAAGTGGCAGAGCCATGGGGTCAGTGTTGTGCCAAAGCACAAACAATGTCCCTTCTGCCCTTTGGGCTTCTCAGGGACTGATTAGAAAACAAGAAAGTAGATTTCCAACTTTTTGCAGCATCACTTTACCTGGTCTCCTTAATGGTTCTGTGCTGCGAGTTTCTGTTGTTTCTGTTTTTATCCAAATAAAACATAAGAGAAAGTTCCAAGCTCCTAAAGCATAACATCACATCTTAAGGGCCAAATTTAATAATAAAATATATTGTTCTATTCAGTCTCCATATCAAATTTCTTCCAGAAGGTGGATATCATTTGTGCTGCCTTTTGTAGGCACAAGTTGCAATTGCTTTTCAGCAATCATTTCTTATAACGATGCAAAACAATTCCAGCCAGCCCAGGTGAGGTTTTTTTCATAATTGTGTCTGTAATAATCCATTATTTTATGTTTATTTCATCAGTTTCAACAGTTCACAAGAACATCTATAATCTTAGATCCAGTAATCAACTGTTTCTGAATTGCCCCATCCTAAATTTAGGTTTCACACTTGGTAACTTAGCTAGAGAGTTTCATTGGTGAGTGCCACTCTTTCACGGTTGACGGAAAGTGCTACTATTTGGGCTTTATTTAATTCTTATTATTTAGCAAGTTGAACTGTATACCATGGAGTTTAATAATGCAGGGTGTAATTGCTCTAATGCTATGAAGGCACATGGCTGCTGATTTCCTCAGTCTTCACTAGGGCTCGCTGGCAAATGAGATGTTGCTGCTTAGTGGGGCTTCTTCTCTATTTCAGTATTTTAAGAAAACAAATATCATTACAGTGTGGCATTTGTAGAAGAATCTGTTAAAGGGATGTAGTAGTCACAAGCCAGAGATGCTCATAATGGTGAATATTCGTTGACTGAGGAATTCCTGAGTGCTTGACACTGTATATTAGCTTATTTAATCTCACAACAACCATAGAAGGTGGGTACTATTACTACCTCATTTATAGAGGCTTAAAGAGATTAGTTTATAGCATATCACATAGTACGTGGCAGAGAATCCCTGCTCCGGGATCAAACTTTGCAAATACTATTGCATTGTCTTCCCAGGACTACTTTCAGTTATTTCTGCAGATCATTAAGGAAAGAATGCGAAAGCTCCACATGTTCTTATGAAGAATAAAGAAAGTCCCAAGTGAGTTGTGGATTCTGGATGTCTATTTGCCTATTTCCCAGGTGGACTGTCATGACACTAATCACCAGTCATGGTGGTCCTTGTTTCTTGTGCCCCATCCACTCTTCAAATATGATCTCAACAACTGAGAACAAAATGAATTTCACTCTGAAGTATAAAGTAACTGATGAAGCTTTATGTATTCCCACTGCTAAGATCTCTTTGACTTTGTAGTAAGACTGACATTTGATTGCATGATGAAAACGACTCCTCCTTTATCAAAATGTTTAAGCTCTGAGGGCACCAATATACATGTGTTTAAAAATAGACTTATCACACTTGTAATCCCAGCACTTTGGGAGGCCAAGGTGGGCGGATCACAAGGTCAAGAGATCAAGACCATCCTGGCCAACATAGTGAAACCCCATCTCTACTAAAAATACAAAAATTAGCTGGGCATGGTGGCTTACGCCTGTAGTCCCAGCTACTTGAGAGGTTGAGGCAGAATCACTTGAACCCGTGAGGCACAAGTTGCAGTGAGCTGAGATCATGCCACTGTACTCCAGCCTGGTGACAGAGCAATACTTCGTCTAAAAAAAAAAAAAAAAAAAAAGACTTGTAATAATCATATGTATTTAAAGATCATATAAATGTATGTTATTTGTTAATGAACTGAGAATGGCATCTTACCCAAAATTTGAGGTGTACACATCTGAGACAACAGAGTAGTTTTCAAGAAAAATGACGTAGAATTGACAGTTTATTTGGATTATACCTTCTGATTACCAGGAAGCGGATAAAAATTCTAAAATGTAAGCATACTTATCTAAACATAACTTGGAATTCATCAGCCAAACAATGAACATTTTGAGAGTACTTATGTAAGAAAAAGTGGATAAAAATCAATTCTGCTTCTAAAAATATTTAGAAATCCAAAAAAACTTGACCATAGCTGCTGAGAAATTATTCATTTTTAATGTTTCATTTTATGGAAATAATTAAATTTTATTATGACTTACTTATCCTTATCTCTAAAAAACAACAAAAATAATCACTTTATATAATACGTATTATTTATTGCTTCCTTCAACAAATATTTCTTTTTTTTTTTTTTTGAGATGGAGTCTCACTCTGTCACCCAGGTGGGAGTGCAGTGGCTTGATCTTGGCTCATGGCAACCTCTGTCTCCTGGGTCCAAGCGATTCTCCTGCCTCAGCTTCCCAAGTAGCTGGGACTATAGCCACCTGCCACCACGCCTGACTAATTTTTTTATTTTTTAGTAAAGATGGGGTTTCACCATGTTGGCCGGGCTAGTCTTGATCTCCTGACCTCAAGTGATCCACCCACTTCAGCCTCCCAAAGTGAAAAATATTTCTCAAATGCCACATCAAGGAGACAGCAGCAAGTGAGACGCAGTAGCTGAGTACATTCCACTGGGGAAGACAAGTTCTAAACACAAAACCAAATCAGTATGTGTAATTTCAGATGATGATAAATATTATGACAAACATAAAGCAGAGTTAGGAAATAGACAATACCTCCTTCAAGGAGAAAAGTTGTCAAGGAAGGCCTTTTAGGGAGGCAGAATCCAAGCAGAGACTAACAAATGAGAAAGAGTGTTTTAATCTTTTTCATGCACAATCTTCACCAAAACACATCGGGAAACCACCAGTCTTATCTAAAGGAAAATAATTATCCCCTAATTTCTGCCTTGCCATAGTTTTTCTAGTTTGCTTTTCTTTGGAAAAGAATTCTCTGTCTAAGATAAAAAGATCTCAGTTCATCTTTCCTTTAACATTACTCTCAAAGTGAGGTCAAACCATTTCATTTGTCCCAAAGGTGAGCCAAATTTGAGCGGCTCTGCTGTGAGAACCAGTTCTACTCACAACTAGCTGGAAGCCTCTGTTTTTGAAGGCTCCTGTTTGAGTTGGGTTGCCCCATCCTTTGGACTCATCAGAGACCCCTGTTCTCATGGGAAACAACTTACCATTTCTCAAATCTACGTGATTCCCTAACCCCGCTGTTTTACCAGAATGATGAAAGTGTTATGTGGGCCTTTCCCATTCTCCACACTGGGACTGAGGAGTTTATATGCTAACCTAGAAATAATACCTTGTGCTGCTATCTTAGGCTTCACAACCTCTTTTCCCAGCCTTTAGGGAGAGGAGGAGAAGGCAGGGAAATGCCATTGAATGGGATTCTCCTAAAAGTCAGACACTGTGCCAAACACTTGATACCCTTTATTTTGTCTAATTTGCCTGGGAGCTCAGGAATGTCCTCACTTTACAGGTGAGAGAAAACTGAGGCCCACAGTGCTTAAACCACTTCTTTTAAATTACCCAGTTCATCAGAGGTAGACCTGAGATTTGATCATCCATTTCAGGTTCCAAAACCATCTCTCTTCTTTCTACTACAGAGGTCCAGGAAGATGTCAATTACTTTTGAATTCCAAATAATATATGGAACTCTCTACTGCCCAACATATCCAAAAACTTACCTAAATCTCATATTCAGTGCCTTGCATGTGGGACAGCAAAGCTACAAATTAAAGTCTCAACCAAAGAAAGTTACAGTGTCTAGAAATATAATTTCCAATAGGAGAAGATATTTCAGGCAGTAAACTGACTGCCTTAACAGTGGGTGCCAAAACCCTATGAGGGATTTATTGAGAAGTTGAAATAAGAAACAAGACAAATACATTTAGACTTCACTGAATTCCTCGCAGTTTGGGAGGAAGAAAAATATTATTCTCTGGGAATGGAAAAAAAATAGATTCATTCCTCTCTGCTATTACATGGGTCCAGCTGAGCAATAATGCACTGCGAAGCCAAGTGCTCTGATCGGTTTCTCTGAGCTGTTATTAAAGTTTGCAAAATATTGCTCAGATTCTTTCTGGCAGAGTTTCAATATTGTCTATTTAAACTGGAATTGGGCTGGTACTCTTCATTTCTGTTAAACCTGCCAAAGCTGGTGATCCCAGTGCACAAATCTCCCGGCGCCACAGCCTTCATCTAGCAAGGCTGACGACACCCTGAGAGCCTACACCCTCTGTTGGCTTTCTGACGTGACTCAGGTCGAGAATGACTGAATCAACCTTCCTCCCCTTTCTCTTTGCCTCCCTTCTCACCCTCAGCACACCACACACACACACGTGCACATGCACACTCTGGCCCTTCACTTGCGGCAGGAAAGAAAGGAGCTATGCAGAACAGTGCATCTGTCTGGGAAGGTGTTAACTCTACTGAAGCTGGAGCCTCTCAGCCTGGTGTTCTAACAAAGACATGAGAACTCTTTTCCTCTGCTGATATGGCAGATACTGTTACCCTCCAACAACCTCCCTTACCATTCCCCAGCTTTGCCCTCTACCCTCACTTCAGCCCAACTGAACCTGTTCCATGTCCTCAGATACCCCATGTTCTTTCTTGCCCTGGGCCTTACTTCTGCTGATCCTCTGATGGGAATACATTTCCTCTCTCCCCCTCTGATAAACTCCAGTTTACCCTCTAGGTTGCAACTTGAGCAACATCCCTCTGATCCCCCAGGATGGTTTAGATGCCCCTGTTATGTGCTTTTATCGGGAGCTTAAGCTTATCTCATCTAATCACAACCTTGATTTTAAGTAAATGGTCTCCTGAACACAGCTACCAGCTCTGAGACTCGGGAGGAGGCCTGTCTTATCCTCCTCATGTAGAACAGTGGGCTAAAAGCTGTAACAGATAGACCAAAAAGATATATGAAAGCTCTAATACACTATACTTGTATTTCTTGCACAGATAACATTACTAGGCAAGGGAACAGGTAGGCAGGATGGTCTGAACTTCTGCCACCATCAATAAGTAGCTTTCAAAGTCTTCCCAGAGGCTTTCTCCATTCAATCCAGCCAGAAAGTAAAAGAGTATGAAGGAGTGCCTTGTGGAAGGCTTTTTTTAAAAGACCAGGACTAGAAGTGTGTTCATCACTGTTGTCCACATCACATTCTCAAGGCAAGAACTCAATCACATGGCCATACCTAATTGCAAGCGATGTTGGGGCATGTAGCATCTGGCAACTACTCCTAGTAAAAGGTATGTGGAAGGAGGAGCATAAATGTTGGTGGACAGGTAGCCTCTTTGCTACATCCTTCTATCCCCAGTGCCTGACACACAGTAGCCAAATAATAAACAGTTGCTAAATAAATCAATAAACTAAGGAGTTAAAACAAAAAAAAACAACTTAGGGCAAAGAACATCACCTTAATATACTCCAAGCTGGGATACAGGACCACATTCTCACAACTGCTTTGAATAAAAAACTGCAAACTACCAAAGGTCAGACAGGCAGTAAAAATCTCAATTTCCGTAGCCACTTTTAATGTTCACTAGTCGAATGACAGTGCCTGGCACAATACCCAGGATATAGGTTCTGCTCAATGAATATGGGTCAAATGAATGAATTATTGGAAATCATAGGTTATTGAGATTAGAAGTGACCTGAACGTAACCATGGTTATATTGCACTTGCCGAGTGATCTTTCAGTTCCCCCATCCTAGGAAGTGCATCACTCCCAGAGTTAGCACCTGCCATCTTAGGTCAGCCCTGACTCCAGGAAACTCCTTTCTTCCTTTGATCTAAAACCTGGCTCCCTGCTGTAGCACAGAGTTGAAAGAAAGAAATTCAAATATTTTGTCATCCACTCTGTGCCAGGCATTGTCCTGGGTGCATTTATATTATTTCATTTATTCCCCATAACAACTCAGAGAAGGAAATTACTGCTGTGGCTCAGTCCACCCTCTTCCCAGCCTGGGTTGCTGCATTATTATTAATAACTTTCTAATTGTGCTCCTTGCTTTCACTGTTGCCCTCCTATGATAACTCTGAACCTAAGATTATCTTTTTACATTATAAATCAAAAGTCATTGCTTCCCTGCTTAAAACCCCACACTGGCTTTCCATTGCACTTGGAGTAAAGTCCAAATTGTTTGTCATCACCCACAAGCCCACTCAACTGGGATCCTTCCTGCCCCTCTGATTTAGTCTCAGCCACTCTCCCGCTCGCTCACTGTGCTGCAGGCACACCAGCCTTCTTTCCTTTCTTGAGTATCTCAAGTTTATTTGCACTCCAGGACCTTTGCACTTGCTATTTTTTTCTGCCTGGAGCCCTCTGCCCCCAATTCTTTCTTGGGCTGACTCCTTGTTGCCATTCAGTTTTCTGTATAAATGCATTTTTCTCAGTGAAACCTCTGATCATAGAATGTAGAATAGTTCTCCATTCTCAACTTGCCCTTCTGTCCCTATAGGTCACACAAATTGTGTGTTCTCCAAAGGAGCTGAAACCTGACTGCATACATCAGAACTACCACGGAAGCTTCCAAGAAACATCATTATCCCAGGAAGCTTCCCTAGAAATTCTGATTTCATATGTCCTCTGGATTGTTTAGGAATCAGTAGTTCGAATAGCTCTCCTGAATGATCCCGATGCGTAGTCAGTCTAGAAGACCATGTGTCTGATATTTCTATCTGGGATAGAATCCTGTTTCAATATCTGATTAGCTCTGCACCTTGTGCAAGCCACTTAGCCTGTTTAATCTTCATATCTAAAATTGTGACAAGAATAGTATCTATGTCACAGGGTTATTGTGAGCACTGGAGGAGCATTTCAAGTGAAACGCTTAGCATGGTGCCTGGCCCACAGCAAGCCCTCATTAAACGTTGGCTGCTATTATCATTGTTACACTCCTACTCCTTTTACTCCCTCTCCTCCTTCTCCTTGGCAGCTCTTCAGGGATGTCAAGGCAACCATCACAAAATACCTCTCTTCCAGGCCAGTTACCCTCAATTTTCTTTTTTTTAATCCTTTTCCACATGGCAGATTCATATTTCTTCTCTCATAGACAGATCACATCCCAGGAGGAGGTGTAGTATTTCTGCACCCCAGAACTCATAGGGGTTGAAGCCTCCGATGCAATAAATGTAGATAATTGGGCTCCAGCTCTGAACTTCGGATGGCACTCATTACTGGCCCTAGTGGGGCAGCTGTGTGTGGCCTCTCATTCCAGGGAAGTCTTCTTATAGGGGAACTCTATGTGCGAGTGTCTGTAATGAAGGGGGAGAGAGGGTTTGGGAGTTTCGTTACCTGAATGCTTTTCATCCTGACATGCTTAGTTGAGAGTCAGAGCCCAGCCCACGTTAACTCATTGAGTTCTTGGAGTTTGTTGTCGATTTTCAGCCTTTTTCATTATAGTCAACACCATAGGAGCAAAAATAATAAAAACAGTGTTTGATGAAGTGGAAAAAGCAGGTCTCAGTGTCCATAGTGAAGTTAGAAAGGAGAAGGAGAGAAGGCTAAACGTAAAAAGCAAAGTGTGCATCAGTTAGTAATAAGGCATAGTGTGGACTTGGGGAAACACGTAAGTAAGTCAGGGAGAAAGAATTGTACAGGAGATACAATTTTCCTAAGTCTTCTTTCTTTTTTCATTGCTGTTTACCTTGCAAAGGCAAGATAAATAAGTTTGATGTTTTTATTTATTTATATATTTTTAAATTATTATTATTTTATTTTTCCATAAGTTATTGGGGTACAGGTGGTATTTGGTTACATGAGTAAGTTATTTGATTTGTGATTTTGGTGCACCCGTCACCCAAGCAGTGCACACTGCACCGTGTTTATAGTCTTTTATCCCTTGCCCCCTCCCACTCTTCCCCTCAAGTCCCTGAAGTCCATTGCATCATTCTTACGCCTTTACGTTCTCATAGCTTAGCTTCCACATCTCAGTGAGAACACATGATGTTTGGTTTTCCATTTCTGAGTTACGTCACTTAGAATAATAGTCTCCAATCTCATCCAGGTCACTGCAAATGCTGTTAATTCATTCCTTTTTATGGCTGAGTAGTATTCCTTCATACATGTATGAAGTAGTATTCCTTCATACATACCACAGTTTCTTTAACCACTCATTGACTGATGGGCATTTGGATTGGTTCCACGATTTAGCAATTGTGAATTGTGCTGCTATAAACATGCATTTGCAAGTATCTTTTTTGAGTAATGACTTCTTTTCCTCTGGGTAGATACCCAGTCGTGGGAGTGCTAGATCAAATGGTAATTCTACTTTTAGTTCTTTAAGCAATCTCCACACTGTTTTCCATAATGGCTGTACTAGTTTACATTCCCACCAGCAGTGTAGAAGTGTTCCCTGATCACTGCATCCATGCCAACATCTACTGTTTTTGATTTTTTTATTATGGCCATTCTTTCAGGAGTAAGGTGCTATTGCACTGTGGTTTTGATTTGCATTTCCCTGATCATTAGTAATGTTTGTTGGCCATTTGTGTATCTTCTTTTGAGAATTGTCTATTCATGTCCTTAGCCCACTTTTTGATGGAATTGTTTTTTGTTTTTTTTTTTTTCTTACAGACTTGTTTGAGTTCATTGTAGATTCTGGATTAGTCCTTTGTCAAATGTATAGATTGTGAAGATCTTCTCCTACTCTGTGGATTGTCTGTGTACTCTGCTGACTGTTCCTTTTCCATGAAAAAGCTCTTTAGTTTAACTAGGTCCCAGCTATTTATCTTTGTTTTTATTGCATTTGCTTTTAGGTTCTTGGTCATGAAATCCTTGCCTAAGCCAATATCCACAAGGGTTTTTCCAATGTTATGTTCTAGAATTTTTATAGCTTCAGGTCTTAAGTTTAAGTCTTTAATCCATCTTGAGTTGATTTTTGTATAAGGTGAGAGATGAGGATCCAGTTTCATTCTCCTACATGTGGCTAACCACTTATCTAAGTACCATTTGTTGAAAAGGGTGTCCTTTCCCCACTTTATGTTTTTGTTTGCTTTGTCGAAGATCAGTTGCCTGTAAGCATTTGGGTTTATTTCTGAGTTCTCTATTCTGTTCCATTGGTCTATGTGTCTATTTTTATAATAGTACCATGCTGTTTTGGTGACAATGGCCTTATAGTATAGTTTGAAATCAGGTAGTGGGATGTCTCCAGATTTGTTATTTTTGTTCAGTCTTGCTTTGGCTATGTCTAAGTCTTATTTCTTAGTCATGGGTCACCTTGCTTTCTCTTAAGGTTGAGATCTGCTTTTGTGTGGTGAGGTACATTTGGGGAATGGGGAAGATGGGATCATAGATAATCATAATATTTTGTATTAGTTAAATATTCTTCAAGCTCTATAACATGCTCCATCACATCCCTATGAGTAAGAAGTAAACCATATATCAATATTCTTGTCTAAGCAATGAGGAAAGTGATTCACCCAGTATCATATTCCATGTTATACCAGGCCAAAGAGGAAAACCCATGTCATCTTTTTTAAAAACTTTTATTTTAGGTTTCTGGGTACATGTGCAGGTTCGTTACATAGGTACACTCGTGTCATGAGGGTTTGTTATGTAGATTATTTCATCACCTAGGTACTAAGCCTAGTACTCAATAGTTATTTTTTCTGCTCCTTTCCCTCCTTCCATCCTCCACCCTCAAGTAGGCCCCAATGTCTGTTGTTCCCTTCTTTATGTCCATGAATTCTCATCATTTGGCTCACACTTATAAATGAGAATATACGATATTTGGTTTTCTGTTCCTGCATTAGTTTGTTAAGGATAATGGCCTCTAGCCCCATCTGTGTGCTCACAAAAGACACGATCTCATTCTGTTTTATGACTGCATAGTATTTCATGGTGTGTATGTGCCACATATTCTTTACCCAGCCTACCATTGATAGGCATTTAGGTTGATTCCATGTCTTTGCTATTGTGAATTGCGCTGCAGTGAACATTCACGTGAATGTGTCTCTATGGCAGAATTATTTATAGTCTTCTGGGTATATACCCAGTAATTGGACTGCTGGGTCAAATAGTAGCCCTGAAAGCCTATGTCCTCAAATTCCTGGTCCAGTGTCCACCACATCTGATGCTATCAAAGGTTTATGGAATGTTCTACTCATGCACCCTCTCACCGTTCCTCAGTTTTCCACACACACACATCCAAAGCTATCATGTTCTTCTAAGCAGCTCTCATCCTAGCCAGATGGCCCCTCTGGAAGTTCTTGACTCCCCCAAGCTGCCTTAGTACTGTGCACCCATGGAACTTTGCTCCTATCTCAGTTGCTATACAGAGCTTACTGGATTCTAATTATTTTTCTTTACAATACTATCTCCTCATCATGACTTTCTCCAGGGCAGGACTATGTATATACTTATCTTTGTATTCCCAGCTTCTTACAAAGTGCACAGCATATAGGGGATCCTCCATAAATGTTTGTTGAATAGTTGGACAAATGGATGGATGGATGGATGGATGGATGGATGGATGGATGGATGGATGGATGGATGGTCAGATGGACAGAAGTTCTTTCAGGGTGAGTTTTAAAGAAATATATGAGAAGCCAGCTTGCTATGAAAGGAGGATTTTCCTGACTTTCTGATAAAGATAGGATCCATCTGATGCTTTTGGTTTGGAACTAACACCATAATTACTTATCCATGTTCTGCTAGAAATTTCATTGCTGAAATATGTGTTTGGTATGAGGCTTCAATACTCCACAGAAAGAAGTATCTTGTCCCAGGCAATAGTGTAATATGAGTAGCATAGTCTCCAGATGGTGAGAATTTTAATCCTAAGTTATTGAGTGTATGACTTCTTGCTAGCAATTTAGCTTCCTCATTCCTCCATGTCCTCATGTGTTAAATGGGGACGTTGGTACCTCGTATACAAATGGTTTGTGAGGATTAAATGATATAATAAATATAAAACATTTAGTATGCACCAGCACTTCAGACAGTGCCTGACACAGAGTAAGCGCTCAATGTGCCTGAGTCCTTTTGTCTTCCTACTGTGTACATATGCATCTCTGTGACCCAGAAAGTCTAGCTGAGTCAGCTCTGTATCTTGAGACTCACTTCCTACAGAGCCGGAGGAGGTGACTGAAGCTGCTCTGGAGACTGAACCAGGTGTAATTCTTAGACAAGTTACTTCCCATCTCTGAACCTCAATCTCATTATTTGTCCTTGGAGAGTTACTTTGATGATTTTGTAAGCTCAAGGTCATACGCTGAGTATCCTCACTGTGCTTGGTCTGTCCCTGTGTATGAACTGGACTGTAAGCTCTTTGAATAGGGGGACTGTTTTATCCTCACCTTTTCACTTCTGATCCCAACTTGCTCTTTAGAAGACCCTTGATAAAGTTTTGCTGAGTTGGAATCAACTTCCCTAAATCGCTTAACATGCTCTTTTGGGGACTTAGTTGAACTCCTGAACGCTAAGCTCCAGAAAGGTTCTGGCCCATTAACCCTATTCCCCTGCAAACAGTTGGGAACTTAATGATCCTGCTGCCCCCAGCATGGTACAGAGCTCACCCCTTTGCAGATCACTCCCAGATCCTTTCTAGGAGCCAGCCTCCAAAAGCCCTGCAGCACAACTTTGCTGGCAGCATTTGGGAAGTGAGGCCATGTCCTCTGCTAACTTAATGGAGTGGCCTTTTTTTAGGTTCCAGACAACAGCATTGTATTCAGAGGCAGAAGGCTCTCCTTGGAGTTGTAAGCTTTGTTACACCTGTGCCTAAATAGCACTGCAGCTGGCACATAACAAACTTTCAACATAAGGGGAATAAGTGAATGAATGAATGGGGCATAGTTTTTTGGTAGTTCCAACTTCAAGATGTGTAGCATTTAATACAGGAAGAAGTCTAGGGAGAACTACTTTTACTACTTTGTAATAAAAAAGTATTGTCCCATGAGTGATTTTATGACCTCTATAAGCATAGGGCAGGAGAGGATGCAACAAAAGCTTTTGGTCATTTCAATAAACACTCTCTCCAACTCTCTGCCCTTTTCATGAATTCCCAGTTGAGAAATATCTGTAATAGGTGAGCAATGATAATGTCATTGAATAAAGATTGATGGAAACAGATATAAACCCAAAACGTTTTTCGTGCCAGAAATACTGTTTGCTCAACAATAAGTTACATCAAAAGACTTAAACATTTCCCACAGAGGTCAGCAATTCTGCAAGTGATGCACTGAAATTCACACCTCTGCCAGAAGCGCTCTGTTTCTGGCATGAAAAAGAAAAAGTCACATCTGTTAACGTCAATATCCTGAGGAGGCAATTTTGCCTTTTCTGATTATTGTTCAGGTGCTTCATTCTCCAAAAGCCAGCCTCTGGAAGCTTCTTAGAACATATAAAATTTAAAAGTTTTGTTTTAAAATTTATAAATCCCTTTTATTTGTTTGTTTTTTTTTCATTTTTGTAAATCCTTGAACTAAAAATATAGCCTGTGGAAGTCTAGGTACTCCTGCTTCAGCAAACATCACTGTTGTTCACGTAATTGGCCCCATCTTTAAATGAATCATGTGACCAAAACTACATCTTTGGTTTTCTTTGTGATATTAAAATAAAATTGTCCTTTGCCATTCCAGTATTTGTTATATGAGATTCATGATTTTGGAGTCAAGGTATTTGGAATTAGAAAATAAGGATAATAATGGTAACATTTGCATGCTAAGTGGATTTTCTTTCCTTACTTCATTAAACCCTTACAATTCCTATGTGACCTGAGGGTACTATTATTTTATTGTAATGAGGGAAAGGAGTCACTAGTCAAAGTTAGAACCCAGACCTCTCCAAAGCCTGCAACCAATGCAGTCCTCAGCCACTCTCATGATCCAAATCCACTTTACCTGTTCTGTTGTCTTACCACAGCACCTATCAACTTCCAACGTACAGTTTCCTTATCTATTTTGTGTTTTGTTTATTGTCTTTTCCCTCGCTAGAATCTGAGTTCTATGAACACAAGAATTACTTTTTTCTATTCTATTCATGGATCTATCCCAAGCTCAAGAATAGAGCCTGACATGTCAATTGCACATATATTGCAATTGTTACCCCTACTTGTTTATTGATGGTCCCATGCCACTCTGTGTTTCACTGGTGGAAAAACTGAGGCCAGGAGCCACCTGGTGATTTACTAGAGATGACACCATGAGCAGCTTTGCAAGTAAAACAAGATCTCCTAACTGCCAGCCCAATTCTTTGCCTAAATCTCAACCCTATCTTGCCTTACTTTTATTATGCTTTAAAATGAATAACTGTTTATGAGTTCATTCTCAGGCACATTATTGCTTTTATATTACATCAAAGAACTTGAGATGGGCAAAAGATATAGCCCTATTCATTGTTCTCAGAAACTCAACTTTTCCATCCCGCAAGGAATCCTTGCTTAAGGCTCATTTTGAGGACAGGAGCCAGTCTCTAATAGAAGACTATCTCCAAAAAGTCTACCTCCCTATCAGGGCAGGGTCACTGTGGTGACTGGTTTTAGAAATATTGAAATCAATCATCTGAAGTTTTCTGTTTCTATCCACTAGACTCCTACATAACCTTAGAACTGACCAAACGTCAAAATGCTACGATGTTTTTGGCTCATGGTTGCTCAGTGAGTCAGTGTCTTCTAGGGAAAACCCAGAAGCTATAGGAGATAGCATGGGAGTGACTTAGTGTGACTTTGAAAGAGACATTGAATCCGTGGGCCTAATGTATAGGAGGGAAGTCTTGGATGAAAGCTAAAAAAGAAAGTGACAACTCTAGAAGTAAGAGTGTATTAAGATAAAAGAGTTTGTGTTTGGCTTTCAGAAAAGAAGAAAGACTCCAGAGGCTGTCAAGGGAAGGTATTTTTTTGAGCATGAGTTGTTTTTACATCACCAGCAACAGAGCACACCTCCTAACCCTCATATTAATATCTCTCATTCTGCTTAAGTTGGAATATATCACTCTTAGTAGAAGACTTCTCGAGACTGCTGGCCCAAAGTGGGGACTTATCTGTAGTTTTAACAAGTCAGATGGCCCCTGTGCATTAAATTTGTGATCTGGATTTGACCTGTCCCACGCTCTGTTGAGGGATGCATCACATTCAGTGCAGTGATGATGATCATAACTGGGAGTCCACCAAGAGCTCTGTGCACTTTAAAATGCACTTCTTCGTCGGGGAGCCATGGCTCACACCTGTAATCTCAGGATTTTGGGAGGCTGAGGTGGGTGGATCACTTGAGGTCAGGAGTTCGAAACCAGCCTGTCCAGTATGGTGAAACCCTGTCTCTATTAAAAATACAAAATTAGCCTGACATGGTGGTGCACGCCTGTAATCCCAGCTACCCAGGAGGCTGAGGCAGGAGAATCACTTGAACCCCAGAGGTGGAGGTTACAGCAAGCTGAGATTGAAGCATTGCACTCCAGCCTGGGCAACAGGAACAAAACTCCGTCTCAAAAAAATAAAATAAAAATAAAAAGCACTTCCTCACACATTTTTAAATTTTAGATTATTATAAAATCATCCTGACATAATTATGGCAGAGGTTCTTATCTCCACTTCTAAATTAGAAATCTGACTTCCCAGAGGTTCATGACACTCTAGGTCACATAGCTGGTAAATGACAAAGCCCAAATCCAAGGTCCTCTGCCGCTTTGTTCTTTCTGCTATGACATTCTGCCTCCTGCCCACATGGCTGTCCTGCAGGCATCTATAATACATATCTGGCACCAAATTTTTATCTTCTGCTCTTGAAAAAACCCAGTCCTCCTCTTCTTGCTTTCCCTGCTGATTTAATAACTGCCCTTCCCTTAATTACCCACCTTAGAACCTTGAGGTCCTTCTGTCGTTTCTCCTGCCACATGTCTTAGAGTCAACCCAGGATTTTCTTTTTTAGATGTCAAACAAAAATGTCTTCCCTCTTAATTGTTGTCACTGGTACTGGCATGATTCGGGCCTTCATTACGACTTACATGGTCCACATGAATATTCAGTAGTTTAACTCATTCACCAAATCATCACTGAAGCTCTTCTCTGTTCCAGGAACTGTGCTTGGTGTGAGGGAGACTGTTCTGAGCAAAAAGCAAAACATGGATCTTATTTTCATGGTGCTCTGGTCTCAAGTAGTAATCAAATAATCACTCCAACAAATGTAAAAATGGCAGCTCTGACAATTGCCACAAGGCAAGCCATATAATCCCCTACCTGCAGAACCAGTATGGACTAAGATTTCTAAACCATAACTATGACCATGGCACACCCTCTGCTATAAAACTTTCCTAAATGCCCACTGCCTGCATGATAAAATCCAAACCCATTAGCCTGGTATACATGTCTCTTCATGATCTGGCTCCAAACACTAGATTAGGTTGCAAGCCACTACAACCTCATTTCTCTCCCACCCCTCACTCAATTAACTCATCCTGTGACTAAGCCACATGTGATCCTTTTTGTTTGTTTGTTTGTTTTACTTCTTACCATTCCAGAAACAGATCTGTTCTTTCATTTTTCCACATCTTGGCTTAAGCAAAACTCTCTTCCAGAAATGCAGTCCCTCTAGCAATACAAGGAAATAGCCTACTCATGCTTCAGGCTGAGCTGAAATGACCCCTCCCACTCACTCTCTGGATGTGATTATTCTTCACGGTTTCCAACACGTTTTCCACACTACTAACGTGGCACTTCTCCCATTGTAATCTAATCACTTACTTTTTCCATTCACCCCACCCCCATCCCCCAGATTTTGAAACACTTTTGGGGAGAAATCGTTTTAATTAATAGAAGTTTGAATTTATATTTATTTTATTGCATAGAGCCAGACCATAAATACATAATAGATGAGACAAAAATATTTTGATCCCTTATTTCTTTTCACTATGAATCTCTGATTTCTCATAGGCACTCCTTTCATCCTAATTGAACTTCAAGAAGTTTTCCCTTTAGTTACCTTTTTTTTTTTAGAAATCATATGAAAATAATTCCAGAGGCCTTCCTATCTTCGTATTCCACCACGTGTCTTCTCAGCTCAGTGCACAATATGTCCCCCACCCCTCCTGCTTTTTAAATGTCTCAGGCAGTTGGCACAAGGACAGGTTTTGCATATTTGCATAATCACTGGTTCAATGATTACAAAGTGACCATATCAAAATATGGAAAATGTGTTCTTTGGGAAGTATTTGATGTGTTTGTTTTTTTTATTTTTGTTTTTGTTTTTAATGTTTGTAAAGCATCAGGAATTAATGAAGCAACTGTCAAGTCTGTTTCCATTGCCTTTCCAAGCTTGGCCAAGTCTAGATCTTGTTTCTCTGCTAAAGTGCCTTGAATCATGATTTTTAGCAACTAGCTCCTGGGGTTTGTAACAAGAAATTGCGAAACACATGAGAATAGTGAGAACAGCTTTTGGAGAAACTGATTTTATAACATGATAGGAATGGTAGAAGAAAAATGTAGTGATTAACTAAATTCTTGGGAAGTAGGTAAGCTGTTACTTAAAATGTACACTTCTTAAGGGCCTATAGATTCCTAGGATCTGGCAACTGAAATGATCGTTTCTTAGAGACGATCACATTTCCTATTCTACAACCTAACAGTCACAGAAGTCATAAAATACAGAATGATGGCCAGATTCTTTATGTAGATTTAAATAGTGAATAGATATATCTTTGTAAAGTACATAGTAAACGAATAACCCAGCAGACTGTGTCTCAGTCCAAGACGCAGGACTCCCAGGTTGGTCCCACCATTCAAGAGCAGCCTCAACCATTTATCCAGAACTCCAGGCGAACATTACCATTTTCAATGTAAGCCATAGCTTTAACAAGAGTAATAAGTACTTGAATGTTGATAATAAGGATATCCTTTGGGTAAACAGTGGAAACTCAGGGATGAATTCTGTCTCATTCATTACTGTGTAATGAACTCCCTCAAAAACTTAGTGGCTTAACATAACAACTGTTTTATTATATCTCACAATGTTGAGAGTTGCACGTTAGGGCAGAGCTCAGCTAAGCAACTCTCCAGCTTCACATGGCATTGCCTGTGGGTCCTATGTGATATTAAGCTGGTGTCAGGGCTGGTCCAAGACAACTCTACTCACATTCCTGTTGCCTTGGCAGGGATGGCTCGAAGGCTTGACTCAGCTGGGCTCTCCCCATCTCCATGTATTGTCAGGATGTCTGCATGTGGTCTCTCCAGAAGGACAGTAAGGCTTCTCAACAGATCAAATCCTAGCTGACAATTTTCTGACAGGCCAGGCCTAGAGCTGGCATAGCATCATTCCCTCATTCTCCTGGTCAAAGCAGTCAGAGGCCAACCTCCACTCAAAGGAAGGGATAATAGACCTCCATCTCTCACTGGGACATGATATGAAAGAATTTGTAGCTGCCTTTAATCCACCCAAGTGTGTTCATAAAATTACCTCGTGTGTTCGATTTAGGATTTGTACTTTAGATTTATAACCTAGATGGAATAGATCATTTGTTCATTCCATTATTTAAAAGGTATTTATCAAGCATTTGATAATTGTTGATATAGCTCTGTGCTGTCTACTGAAATAAACCAGGAAAACACACAGGGTATAGTCTCTCCCCTGTAGGAATTTGCGTCTAGATGTGAACACAAGACAAACCACCCAGCAAGCAATTCTAGTATATAATAATATAACTACAGTGGCAAAATGCACGTCATAGACGTGTATGGGCAACACAGATGCCTACAGCATTCAGGCAAACATAAAAAAAGAGTGAAGTGAAATGAGCTGGCCTGTGAACAGTAGAAAGGGTGTTGGGGGCAGTGGAGACCCAGACAGTTCATGCCACATCTAAAGGGGCAACTTTGCTCAGCTCCAGCCTATTGTTGCTTTAGAGAATGTAAGACAATGAAGTTACAACTACCAATTTTTCAGAGAACTGTAAATCTCCCAATTATCAAATGTTGGTAATTATTCAGATTTGGCCTACTAACCACCAGTTTTCAGCCCCTAAAATAGACAATAAGTGCTTTAGGATTCATGGAAAGAGGAGATGAAGGTCAACTAGAATAACACTATTTACAGTGTGGGCTGACAAGATATGGAATCAAGCTAAGTGTCCACCAATGGGAAAATTGGTTTTAAAAATGTGGTCTGTATACACAATGGGATACTACTGAGCCACAAAAAAGGAGACACTGTCATTTGCAACAACAAGGATGAACCTGGAGTACGTTATGCTAAGTGAAATAAGCCAGGCACTGAAAGACAAATACCACATGTTCTTGCTTGTAAGTGGAATCTAAAAATGTTGAACTCATAGCAGAGAGTAGAATGGTGGTTGCTAGGGGCTGGGGATGGCAGGGGTGGGAGTGGAGAGACGTTGGTCAAAGGATATAAAGTTAAGAGGAATAAGTTTTTGAAATCTATTGCACAGCATAGTGATTATAGTTAATAATAGATGGTTGCATATCCAAAATGTATAAAAGAATAGATTTTAAATGTTCTCAACACACACAAAAAATGTGTAAGGTGATGGATATGTTAATTAGCTTGATTTACTCATCCCACCATTATACATATATCAAAATATTACATTGTATTCCCATAAATATATACAATTATTTGTCAATTAAAAATAAAAATGGAAAATAATAATAAAGTATGATCTGAGCACCAGTACCATGATGTGAATTGTTTGTTATCCGCAATGGATAAATAAATAACTTGATAATAAGAATTTAAGCCCTCGTAGCAATTTAATATCCAAGGCTGTAATCAGTGTACTTGTCTTCTTGAGTACAGACCAACTTGGGTGTTGCAGAACTTGGGCTGTGAGCTATATTTGGTGTGAGCTGCATGCTAGTCAGGTGCAGTAGGACCACATGTGACCAAGCACTGGAATAGAGAGGCCCATGGTGAGGCACCATGGAGAATTTGGACCTTAAATAACAGGCAGGATTGGGATTAGCACAGAGGACAGAAAGCTTTTCTAAGTATTAGGAACTGCACACCCAGAAATCAGAGTCAATAAGGCACTAAGAAAAATCAGGGGAGAGCTGATTTGTGAAGTGCATTATGGAGGGTGCAGATGGAGATTGTGGAGATCCTTGGACTTAGCCTTGTAAAATTGAATTTATCCTCTAAGAAATGTGGAGCCACAAGACGTTTTTGAATACAGATGGGCATCACTAACTTTCTAAAATACCCCTTCTCCTTTTTTCCTCCTCTCTTTCAAGGCCTGATTCAAATTCCACCCTCTCCAGGACCAGTTCATGCAATAGCAGTCACTCCCTTTATAAAATCTAGTAAACCTTTTTTTTTTTTTCTGAATCAACAGATACCTTATACTGTTAATTATTTTTCTGTAAAGATACTGTCTTTTCTTCCAAATATTTTAAGCACTCTGTGGACAAAAACTCCCTCATCCAGTTCTGAATCTTCCTCAGAATCTAGCACAATCCGTCACCCATACTGATATTCATTTGGTATGTGCTGATGAGCAAGAGAGGTTTTGTAGGGATACTGATCGGTAAAAGTGTTTTGAATAGATGGGAGCAGAAAGTAGAAAGTTAGAGACCAGGGCCAGGTGCGGTGGCTCACGCCTGTAATCCCAGCACTTTGGAAGGCCGAGGTGAACAGACCACAAGGCCAAGAGATTGAGACCTTCTTGGCCAACATGGTGTAAACCCTGTCTCTACAAAAAATGCAAAAATTAGCTGGGTGTCGTGGTGTGTGCCTGCTGTCCCAGCTACTTGGGAGGCTGAGGCAAAAGAATCACTTGAACCTAGGAGGCAGAGATTGCAGTGAGCCGAGATCGCACCGCTGCACTCCAGTCTGGTCACAGAGCGAGACTCCATCTCAAAAAAAAAAAAAAAAGTTAGAGACCAGATGAAGACACCACAAGGGCCTAAACGATGAATGCAGAGACCAGGGACTGGCAAGGAAAAACTGATATAGAGGGTGGATATAGGGAATGAATATTTTCAGAAACGTGTTATGCACACAAAGTCTCATTAGCAGTTTCCTGAAATCTCACACCACATTCATACATGGCTAACATTTTCTTTGTCAAGAAATGTTGAGAATAAGCTTCAATACTGAAGAGTTTTCCAGATTGCTGAAACTTACTGTTTTAAGCACCTAGATTTTCAAAATCGATCATTATGCGCATCAGTTATTTATTATGCTATGATACACATATCCCTACCCTAAATAGCCCTAGACTGTTGTAATGTTGTATTTTTTCTGTGTCTTCACTTCTCTACCAACTACTGGTAATTGATATTATCTGTAGGTCTTAGCTGCTTCTATGCTGCTACTTACTTCACAGAACTTGTTCTGAGTGAAGATTAAAATGTAGATCTCTGGAGTAGACAGCACTCAATGACAGCTATTTTTCTTGCAATGCATAATAAACTTCTCAAAGTTTTTTCACTAATATTTAGATTTCTTTTTGACATTACATTTATTTTATAGGGGTCGGCAAACTTTTTTGTAAATAACCAGATGGTAAATATTTTGGAGTTTGTGAGTTATATGATCTCTATAACTGCTCAGCTCTTCTGTTGTTTTGAAAGCAGCCATAAGACAATACATAAACAAATGGGTGTGGCTGTGATCCAATAAGACTTTATTTTCAGAAACAGGAGTGAGCTGGATTTGTCCTACAGGGGCTATAGTTTGCCAATACTTGTTTTAGATTATTAAAATTGCCAGAGCCTGACTTTTGAAATAGAGGGATTTGTCCTTAACTTGATTTATAAAGAAAATAATAGATTTTTTTTCATGTCTATATTCCTCTAGCTTAAATATTCTTATTCAGATTTTTAAATAGTGCTGCAAATAAATTCTCCTAACATGTAACAACTGCAATAGCAGCCTGACCCCCTTGTTTAACCTTCGGTCTGAGGATTGGTCCTATCTAACCTCTGCCTTCACCTCCAGCCATTGTGCCACTGCACTTTATTCTCCTTTCTAATTTGTTACATCCATGCGCTACCCTCTCCTAAGTCCCTGATTTCTGTAGGAAGCAAGAGCTTTGTCATCAGTCAGCAAGTCCTGGGAAAGAATTACAATTTCTTTAAAGCAGAGATAACAACGGTTATTTGTATTGAATTCAACACTAAGTTAACTTAAATGACTTTCCCCTACCTTCTGATTTCCAAATTAAATTAAACACTAAGTTTCTAACATCTATACCCACAGTAAATAGCATCTTGCATACATACCTATGAGAATGCTTCCCGCTTCAGTGATATTTGGAATTTTCTTGAGACAAAGAAGACATAGATATATTTCCTTAAGCCTCTTCAGCTGAACATTGCGCTACAAGAAGAAAAGCTTGACAGTGTTGCCTCTTTTGGTGTAGATGACACTACCAAGGGCACATACTATGACCATCAGCTAACATGCTGCAGAAGCCATAACCTGGGCATGCAGGCTGCTGCATGTTGAAACAAAAGGTCTTGGCATCCTGACATAGAAGGTGAACAACAGTGTGAAATACACTTGATGTCTGTCTAAAATGACATTGTAGTTAACCAGATAGATTTCTGCCTCCATATGGAGCCTTCCTGTCAAAAGAAAAGGACTGCTTCTAGTCCCTGTATTTTATTCCATTGACAAGATATTCTGTTTCTTCTTCAGATGCCATTCTGAATAACCTATGACTGAGATCAATCAATCCACAGTGATTCTTGCTTGTTTTCACTATATTATTCCTTGAGAACACCAACAGATATCTAACAAAGCTTGACAGTATCACAAATATATTTGCATCAAACTCATGAACTCTACTCTCAATTTCCAAGTAGGGTACAAGACCTTGTGTGTTTATGGGGAGTTGGGGTGTGGTCAATAGGTGGGTGTGCTGTGCTGAAACTTTTTTTCTCTTGAATGTTTTTTTAATTCTCTAGCTTTCCTGAACCCACCAGAATTGACCTAGACTCATCTCATGATATAGTCCTATGAGGGCTAAGGAATAAGACTTTAGGAGCTCCATAAGCCTTGCTTAGCCCTTAATAACTTGAGTGTGTAGAATAATTATGCAAGAGTTTCAGTTCAGGAGTCAGCAGATCTAGGCTGTCTTCCAGGTTCTGCTCTTTGAGATTCTAGAACAAGTCTTGCTCAGAGCATCTGTGAAAATTAACAAAGGAGAGTGAATTTTGATGATCTGCTGCATGGCAAGCCACCCCATACTGGAGAGGCTCAAAACAATAATTATTATTTGCTCATGATTTTGCAATTTGGGCAAGGCTTAACAGGGACCTCTTATTTTTTTCTGTTCATACTATCATTGGGGACTGAGGATCCACATCCAAGATGTTTCACTGAAATGGCTAGCATGTTAGCACAGGCATTTGGCTGCTTGTTCAGCTGCGGTGGCAGCTGATATTTGGAGTAACCTCAGTTCCCCTCCATGTGGGCCTGTCTGTGTAGCTTCATGGCTTATTCACAGCATGGCAACTGGGTTCAAAGGAGGAAGAAACAGAAGTTTCCAGTCCTCCTAAAGATTAAGCTCAGAACGGGCACAAAGAAATTTCTATCATATGCTGTGGGTCCAAGAAGTCTCAGGCCTGTCCCGGATTCAAGGAAGCAGGAGGGGGAAAAAAGACCCCATCTCTCAACGAGAGGTAGGGAGAAAGGCTATGACAAAATATTTGCAGCCATCTGACGTAGGATATGGAGATCATTCACGGTTTTTTATTTCCTGTAATATAAATTTTACCCAACAAGATTCAGATTTAAATTCAGTATTTTATATCTTTGCCAAAAGATGAGGTCCAGCCTCCCTCCACCCTTTTATGCTTCATTGTATTCTCATTCTTTATTAAAAGGGAAGGGATTGGAGGTTTGTCAGGTATCTACAGGATACAAGATCCATGATATATGCTCTTTCATTTACCGTATTACATTGCATCTGAGATCCAACTTGTCTCATATTTTAACATTTCTGAATTGTACCTCTTACAATCTAGGAAGTCTTATAATCACTGTAGGTCACATGGCAGTCATGCACATCTAAAATGATCTGTGATTGTGCATATTTTCATTACTTCACTCAAGTTCACCTGTTGAGTTTAATCACTATTGAAAAACATCTTCAGAAATATTATACTATAATTTGGCATTGAAGGAAAAAATGTGTCTTGTATGCCAAAAGTCAAAGAAACAGTGCTATTAGTGAGGCAAATTTTGACATTGGAGGTATAATTACAACTTCATATATTTTTGCAAAGCAGCAAACTGAGTTTTGCACTACCTAAGAGAAAGATATTACAAGTAGATAAAGGTGTATTGTGTTTTATTATGGAGATGCATCCAAAATGATTACTTATCACACATGAAGTTTATACCAGAAGGCATAGACATTGTCAAGTTCTGTAGAACAGATTGAAGAAATCTCTAAGCCACAAAAGGCTAATAATTATGCCTGATGCAGGACTATAAAAAGCATTGTATCATAGTTTAATCAGCATTTTTCTTTCCTTCTTTCTCAGTGGCACACTTTTTTAAAATGTACTTTGGGTCAGACATGGTGGCACACACCTGTAGTCCCAGCCACTTGGGAGGCTGAGGCAGGAGGATCACTTGAGCCCAGGAGTTTGGGAATACAGTACACTATGATCTTGCCTACAAAGGGCCACTGCACTCCATTCTGGGCCACATAGTGAGACCCCCATCTCTAAAGTTTTTTGAAAAAAAAATATCTCGGATTTGATGAAATATAGTAGTTCTCACCAAATTGGAAAAAAAAAAAAAATCTGCAACAAACACACAAATCATCTCCTTTTATACATGAGGAAGCTGTGGTTCAGATGGCTCATAGAACTTAAACAACTTGACCAGTCTCAAAGCTGCCAAATGGAAGAATTTGTTATCTTCCTTATCCCACACTGATTCCCCAAAATGGTAGGGCAACACAGGTTGGTGGTTCTGGAAAGATATGAATGTTGTACAGTGACAGCCATTCCACCTCCTGTCTCCAGCAAACTTCAAAAATATGAATGAAGGGCTGTTGTAGTCCCCCCAAACCAAACGCTAACCGTCTGGAGGGAAAGCTTTTCATGGGGCTGGGCCACTGCCCAGGACTCCCTCGCAATCCTGTTCAGAAGAATAGCAAATTAAAAAAAAAAAAAAAACCGCTTACTTGTAGACTGTTTTATAAGGGCCTCATAATTTTATAGAATCAGAATCACTGCTCTGAAAAGGGAATAATTTAAAATAAGAAATATTTTCCAACTCTTCAGAACAGAAGTAGGTTTGAGGAAGACTTGCCCAAATTGTTACTTTAAAGCAGGACATTAAACATTTCTTGACCCCTTGCAAAAGAAAGCTGTGGTTTAGGTCATTGCTATTCACTCACCCTAAGGAAATGCCAGACGCTTCCTCCTTCTCTCCCTTTCTGGGCCAGCTCCATTGGAGGGCCACTGTGGACAGCAGCAAGGGCCTGCTTTCCTCTTCTTTATTTCCACTGCGAAGATGAGAGGAGAGGCTTGTAGACTGCCCCTAACATAATGAGGGAGACTCCATCACTTCTAATACAGTCCTTCATTATTTATCTTACGTTTGTTTAGTTTAGGAGACTATGCTGATTACTTGGGAGTTGTGCAAAGATGCATAAAACACAATCCCTTCCCACGTGAAGTTTCCATAACTAGAAGAGGGGATAAGGCTTGGGCAGAATTCCCAGCCATATCTGTAAACAGCAAGGAGAGCTCCTCCCGCTCCCTTCTGCTCGCCTGGAATCTTGCCCTTCTATAATAGCATGCAGGACATCGTGCAGTAGTGGTTTTTCTGTGTGCAAATCTCTCATTAGACTGGGAGCTTTCTGAAGGCAAGGGCAGGAGTTATTTGTTATTCATTTTTATATCCCTGATGTTTAACACAGTGCCTAGGACAGCAATTAGGAGATGATGGTTATTCCATTTGTTCATCCATTCATTCAACAAAATCATATGGAGGTTCAGAGCAGGGAAAGATAGGCTTTGAGAGAATATGTGAGACCTTCTTTCAGGAGTAGCCAGTGCCAGTAGCACTCGCTCTTACAGAAAGAGTAGAATTTGGGCAGGAGGATGAGGAAAGAAGTAGAGACCATGTAAACAAGGGTAGGGACATGTAGGACAAATTTACTCAGTTATTGTGTCTGGAATGCATTGTGGATAAGGATGGAAGGAGAGGTTGAGGTTGCCATCGTGAATGGCCTGGAATATTAGGTCAAGTTTTTTTTCTTTTTTCTTTTTTTATTTTCAAATGAGACAACAATAAATAGAATCCCTCTCCAGGCTGTACTGCTCTGTAGGAGAGCAGGGGAAAATGGTATAGGTAGCTTCTCATTAGAAAATGTACCTGGGATTTGTCTTCCTCCTTGCAAATGATGTACAAAGAATCCTGCTTTAACAACAATGATTCCAGGTCTTGGCTGTGATGCAGACGACACTTCCTTAGGGAGGTGGAAGTGCATATAACTAAGGGCCACAGCAGGTTTCATCCTGGCTCCATCAGTTCTTAGTGGTGTGACCCAACCTCTTTGTGCTCTAGTTCTCCCATTTCAAAGTGGAACTGATAATCATATCAATTTCAAAGCTGTTATGAGGCTTAAAAGTAATAATGCACATAAACCCCAGGGAACATTACTTCTTGGCAGATGAGGGTTTCACAAATGTTAGCTATTATTATCCCTTGTCTTCTGTGTACCTTGGTTTCCTCATCCAAATAGAGATAATACCTGTCCCAGCCCATTTCTCCCGGACCCTGACAGAATAAAATGCAATTAAATGTGTGAAAGCAATCTGGAAGTTCAGTGCTGCATAGCAGCAAGGTGGTGGTAGGACTGTTAATTACCATATCCTTGGCTGAGAGGTTTGGTAATTACCATATCCTTGGCTGAGGGGTGATCCCAAGAGGTTGGGCTGAAAGGTAGGGGGGTATTGGCTCTCTGGGTTCTCCAAGGTGTTGGCCACAGGTGTGTGTTTGTGAATAGCTTCTCTAGATACAGTACGTCAAGGTGAAGACCTTATTTGACTGGTCCAAGATTACATAAAGATGGGAATAAGAAAATCAACTAAGAAAGAAATAAATAAGGTTTAAGCCCCACAGCCTTTCAAGCAGTGTAATTTCAAACATCGTAGTCTTGGACATCTGGGCTCTATTACCTAAAGTCTCATTAAACCTTCAGTTTCATAATTCTGTGTAGAACCTGGTAAATTGCAAGATCCTGCTGATGGCCACCAGCCAGTTCAAGCAATTAATCACAAGGGTCCCCAAGCAGGTTTGTTACTCATGCCAAGTAGATTCTTTAAGGGGAAAGTGTGTACACAAAAGAAATAGCCCAATCCACAGTTTTATAGCAACATGCTTTGTGGCTCTGCCCACACAAATTATCTTTTATCATTAAGACATCTCATAACTCTTTCCTCAATGGAAATTAGTACTCACCAACCCAGGGAAGATCTCCAAACCTCGTTAACTACAATCTAGATTGTAACCTGCTGAGAGCTGACAGCTGTAGTTCATACAAAACCAAGCCCTACCCTATCACCACCCTCAGCACTTTCTCATTTGGGGGAACTCAACTTGAGCTCTTTTTTCTTTTAAACTTTTCTGGAATGTCTGGACATTCCAGAAATGTTTGCATTTCCCTCTGTGTTCCAGGCCAAAGGGCAAGAACCCACAATATAATAACCTTGGAGCCTGTCTTCAGAATCCTGCCCTGCTATGACCCAAAGGGAAAGAGCTCGTAACAAAGGAACTGTTTCTCATAAGATTTCTTCCTTGATTTTGCCAATTCAAAGAGGTTTATGTAAACGAGATAATTGTCCGTACTTCAGAATGTTTATAAAGCCTTTTCTAATTACTATTTTGTATATAGAGTGATTCTGGGAACATGATGGAGAACAGAGGGGAAGCCTTGAGCCCTCCCTGCATACAGCAGGAAGGAGAGTGAGAACAAGAATATATTTACAATATGGGTGAGAGGATTTGGAGCTTCACCTTGCGATTTAGGTTTCTTCTCTCTTAACTTTATTTTTTTACTATATCGCTGTCTCTCTCTTCTCCACTACAGAGTGGTGCTGTCAAATATGGTAGCCACCAGGCATACATGACACTTAAAGATATACGAATTGGAATTAAATAAAATTTAAAAGTAATTTCCTCCATGCACCAGCTACATTTCAAGTGCTCAGTAGCCACATGTGGCTAATGGCTGCCATGTTAGACCAGATCTAGCACATTTCCATCATTGCACATAGTCCAACTGGACTGTGTTGCTATAGATTAAGGAACTCAGTTGCCTTCCTACTCAAAGTATGGTCCACACACCAGCAGCACTGGTGTCACCTGACAACTTGTAGAACTATGTGATCTGCATGTTAACAAGATACCCAGGTGATACATACATACGTCTTAAAATCTGAGAAGCACTGCTTAAAGATACCTTCTACTCTAAGATTTCTTATGATAAAATGTCGTCACTGTTATAAGTATTATTCATTAATCCTTTATTTTTATTTTATTTCATTTTGGAGACAGTTTTGCTCTTGTTGCCCAGGCTGGAGTGCAATAGCACAATCTCAGCTCACCGCAACTTCTGCCTCGCGGGTTCAAGAGAGTCTCCTGCCTCAGCCTCCTGAGTAGATGGAACTACAGGCATGCACTACCATGCCCAGCTAATTTTGTGTTTTTAGTAGAGATGGGGTTTCTCCATGTTGGTCAGGCTGGTCTCGAACTCCCGACCTCAGGTGATCCGACTACCTCAGCCTCCCAAAGTGTCTTTAATACATTTTTCTCTTGCATAGCTTTGTTTGCAAAAGAGATATTTCTATCTCCTTGAGAGGTGACCAAAAAAAAGGAGTGTTTAGATTGACCTTGTATTCTCCTTTAGAAGAGTGCTTTTCTTTTTCTGTTGGAAAAGCTGCAGGATCTGGAGATTTTTAAAAATGATATTATCTAAAGTAGCGAATCTTAGAGAACATTGTTCCAATGAAGAATCTGTTGGATCAGTCAACAGAGAAGCCCTTGAAATTAAAATAAGATTAAAGCAAAAGACAAAGAGGAGAAAAGATAATTTCAAAAGAAGAAGAAGAAGAAGAAAGGAACTTCACTTATTCATACAGTTGACAAACGCACAGGGCTCTGCGCTCTGTGACTAAGAGAGATGGGGTGTAGAAGCAATGAGAGAAATTAGAAAACAGTCCCTCAGAGTATAATCTGCCACTCAGTCTAACGTTGTGGAGATGGAGGGAAATTTCAGTGGTATCTTAGATTATTCTTCAATAATATGTTCTTATGCTGTCTTGTGAGATTCATTGTTGTTTGTGCCAGTGGACAGAGTTTTCTTCTGGAAGGTTCTATGGGCTTTTAGCTGGCTGTCAGAATGTAATGGCTTGAGATACTTGCCTCTGTCCAGTGCAAAAAAAAAATGGAATCACTGAGGTTACCACTGACTAATTGGCTGTACAAATGCATCCCTGCTGAGAGCATCTGGCCTGATGATACTTCTCCCAGAAATGCATCATCCCATATTCATGTGGTACAAGATGACAGTCCACTGTTGTCACCAGGCTTCTTGCTCAAGAGAGCTAGAAAGCTGGGTGAGGCCTTGCCATTTTTCTGGGGAAATCTTCCCCGGAGACTGGAGTTAATAGATATCCTAAATGATCACACTGAATGTATAGAGTTTCAGATACTTGCATATATTGAAATTTCTAAACCAGTTCTCATTAGAGAACAATACCCTGGCCTCCCAGGAAATTCTGCCCATACTTGAAAACTGCTCATTTCATTCACGTGACTTTCTTCATACATTCATTCATTCGTTTACTCACTCATTTGACAAACATTTCAAGAGCACCTTTAATAAACCAGACATTCTACCACCCACAACAGAAAGTAAAGAATAAGACAACACACAACAGAAAGAAAAGAATAAGACAACACACAACAGAAAGAAAAGAATAAGACATACTTCTTGCCTGAAGGAACTTAAGGTTCACAGCAGTAGTGCTTACAGAGAGGTCCTCAGACTAGCAATATCAGTGTCCCTGCAACATTATTATGAATTCAAAGTCATGGGGTTCTCCCAGATCTACTGAATCAGATTCTTTCCATTTGGTGCCCAGAAAACAGCATTTTACCAAGCTCTCCGGGGCATTTCTAAGCACAGTAAAGTTTGAGAAACACTCATCTAGAGACATATAGCACATCAGTGACTCTAATAGATTATGATACAGATTCTATGTAATAATATAGTAATGTGTAATTATACAGATTTGAGACTCTTCAACCCCTGAAGCCCCCAAGGCAGTGCAGGATATTTTAGTGTTTAATAGAATACATGTTGTTTGATTGATGTATGAGGAACCTGTAAACAATCCAGGAATGATGGTCCATGCCTGTATTCCCAGGACTTTGAATGGGTTGAATAGCTTCTCCTGTCTGCCTCACTCTAAATATTTGGATCACTGCACTGTATTATATCCAGGATTTCTGGTATTTTATTATATGAAACAAACAAGGCTATAAACCAAAATTTCCTGCAGTATATACCACTTTTCTCTGTCTGAAGGACAAATAACTACTATTTAAGTACTGGGGGAAAGATGTAGGTGTGTTCGGACTTTTGCCAAGTTGCTTTCGGGTGAATTCTCAAGGCTATGGTTAAACAGAGTTTGCCAGTCCTCCCCTGGACATTCTGAATCCGAAATGGGGACAGGTTGGACAAAATAAAAATGTTAAGAAGCTCCTTCAGATGAGTTTGAGGCAGTCAAGTTTGAGAGTCTCTGGTCGAAATGTCAGGGTTCTTAAACCTCGGAATCTAGAGATTCAATTTAACCTCCAGGTTTCAGAGTCAGTTTCTGAGAGGTTTTTCAGGCTCATAGTGTAGTAGACTAGCAGCTTTACTTCTAGAATAACAGTAAGTGAGCAAATACGATGTCCTTTTCTTCCCCCCCAGGGCTGAGGGAAAGGAGAGAGACAGTTTACACCCAAGGGCATTCTTTTTCTCTCATTTTCTCAGTGTGTGTGTTGGTTGCGACCTTCGCGCGTCACGAGAACCCTTCAAAATTCCCCAGAGAAAGGTGACCATCCAAGCAACGAGGACTGCAAACCAGGCAGCAGAAGTACTCCTCTGATAGTGTCAGGAGCCAGTTACATTTTAATAGAAACAATAACACCAAGGGGTGAGAGGGTGAGGGTGGAGGCCAAGGCCTTCCTATCCCACCTAGGTATTCGCCTAAAAACGTTGCCATGGGGCCTTGCGACCTTATATTTCTCTCTTAACATTTCTGGAATTAACAAGCCCCTGATATTTCATAGTCAGATCAAAGATCATAACCTAGCCTAAAGACCACAGCCTGTGTTGCATCACTCACCCCCCCAAGTCTGGCTTTCTGCACTTGTGGAGTAAAGGTCATGGTACCTACCTACTTTGGTTGCTGCAAAGTGAACACAGGTTCTTAGCATGATGCTAGGCACCCAGGAAGTACTTGGTGAATGATAGTGCTGAGTGTTATGGTCATTATGTTGTCTGTAGGCTCTGTTCCTCAAGGTTCTTCATAAAAAGAACTAATAAGATGTATAGGCCGGGTGCGGTGGCTCAAGCCTGTAATCCCAGCACTTTGGGAGGCTGAGGTGGGCGGATCACGAGGTCAGGAGATCGAGACCATCCTGGCTAACACGGTGAAACCCCGTCTCTACTAAAAAATACAAAAAAAAAAACTAGCCGGGCGAGGTGGCGGGCGCCTGTAGTCCCAGCTACTCGGGAGGCTGAGGCAGGAGAATGGCATAAACCCAGGAGGCGGAGCTTGCAGTGAGCTGAGATCCAGCCACTGCACTCCAGCCTCAGCGACACAGCGAGACTCCGTCTCAAAAAAAAAAAAAAAAAAAATGCATACATATGTATAGAGAGATGTATTATAAGGAATTGGCTTACTCAATTATGAAGGTGGAGAAGTCCCAAGATCTGCAAACTGGAGAGCCAGCAGAGCCGATAGTATAGTTCCAGTCTGAATCTGAGTCCAAAGGCAGGAGATGGCAGTCAGGCAGAAAGAGTGAATTATCCCTTACCCAGCCTATTCTCTTCAGGCCTTCGATGGATTGAATGGGGTCCACTTGTATTAGGAAGGGCTATCTGCTTTACAAAGTCTACCAATTCAAACGTTCATCTCATCTACAAATACCTTTATAGACAAACCCAGAATAGTGTTTAACCAAATATCTGGACCCCCAGTGGCCCAATCAAGGTCACACATGAAATTAACCATCACAGACTTATTGTGGTTTCCAGTTTACTAAGGATAATGGGAAGTTACCAGCTAGTGTATATGCATCTCTGTTTTATTATACTTAACCCAAGTTCTCTGCCATCCTGATACCAATCTCGTTGGAGATTCTTTTTTTTTTATTTATTTTTATTTATTTATTTATTTATTTATTTTTTTGAGACAGAGTCTCGCTGTGTCGCCTAGGCTGGAGTGCAGTGACGCGATCTCTGCTCACTGCAAGCTCCGCCTCCTGGGTTCATGCCATTCTCCTGCCTCAGCCTCCCAAGTAGCTGGAACTACAGGCACCCGCCACCACGCCTGGCAAATTTTTTTGTGTATTTTTAGTAGAGACGGGGTTTCACCATGTCAGCCAGGATAGTCTCTGTCTCCTGACCTCGTGATCCACCCGGCTCAGCCTCCCAAAGTGCTGTTATTACAGGCGTGAGCCACCATGTCCAGCCTCGTTGGAGATTCTGACCTTCATCTTCATGCAGTCAGAGGGTTGATTCCTTAATCATGCTCTCAGTGGGCAACTCCCTCTCCCCACCCCCGCTTCCCTTCGTCAAACTCTTGTGGGGCAGAGAGTGGCAGATATGGGACCAGTGCTGCTGAGAATACATATGACTTCTCCAACCACGAACTAGAAGCAAAGTTTAGCTTTATGGCCACATAAATCCTCCTTTGTCCTTCTTTTATCTTTTACCTCTCCCATATGTATTAATTAATTAATTAATTAAGCATACCTCTCTAAATCATCCAATCTTGATTCTTATAATGGCAATGCCTATGAGGGTTCTAAAAGTTAGAAATGATTTAATACCAGAGGTTTTGATTACACTGAATATAAAATCACATAAAATGAGCAAATGAGAAGAAGAGGGGAGTGAGGTTTGAAATTAGCCTTATTTCCTGTACATACACGAGGCACACTTACGTTGGTTTTTATCTTGGCCTATTTTGGGAGTGATATATTTGGCTCACAACCAGGAGTAGAAAATAGAAACAAGGACCTGTATCTTCCAAACCAACCTCAGTACCACTGACATTTTGAGCCGGATCATTTTCTGTTGTGAGGGCTGTCCTATACATTCTGAAATGCTCAGCAATTTAATGGGTCTCTACCCATTAGATGCCAGTAGTACCTGTGCCCCCGCCCCCAAACACACACACACACAAGTTGTTACCACCAGTGTCTCCAGACATTGCCAGTTGTGCAGTAGGGAGCAAAATTATACCCAATTGAGAACCACTGCTCTAAACATAGGAAAGATCTTAGACTGTTAAAATAAAAATATACTGGTTTTCTCTAGGTCAAACCTCTTATTTATGGCACTCCATGTATAGGATTCATGTTTGATGAGAATTATTTTATGCAAACAGAGTTACTTGATTTCTCTCCTCCATTCTTGTTGGAGAATTTCTTTTCCCAATAAACATTTTTTATTGAGTCAGGAAAGCACTGTGGTGAGAACAGATCTGGGTTCTAGTCTCAGCTCTATGCATTCTAGCACTGTGGCTGTGACAGCTAATGACCCTGCTGTCATTTTCTTTGTGTGAATTACAGGAATAATGAATCCAAACCTCAAAAATGGCAGTACAGATTCAATGAGTAACTGCCTATAAAACCTTTGTAGGCATATTGTAGTTGTTCAATAAATGTGAGCTCTGCTTATTGGCTATTCTGCTGGGGCAACCATGGATCTCAGTTTTTTGGAATATGCATTTCACACCAGATCTAAATTGTCCCATATTGAAGTTGCAGTTCAGACCCACCCCCAAAGTCCTTGTTACATGAGAATACACTTTCATATAGAAGATATGGACCCTTCTTTCTGAAGGGAAGACACTAAACAGCCCTTTTAAAGGATGAAGTCTTATTTCCCCCTTGGGCCCATGAGATGTGGGGCTGCCTGGATATAATATCTTTTCTTCTTCTCCACACACAACAATCCTTCAGCCCTGTGCTGCTGGAGTTAGGAAAGGTGGGGCGGGACATAATCCATCCTAGATCTGTTATTGAACCTTTTGCCAAGCTGGCCACTGCCTCCTGGGCCAGTCACTTCCTGCCTTTGAAGTATTTCAGACTCCCTTTCTCATGGAGCTGTCTGTTAAGGGCTGCGCTAATCTGGGAGAGAGCAGAAGCCAAGAGTGTGCCCAAAGTGGCCTTGGCAAGCAGGAAGACAGTTATCTGCCTCCTGGGCGTTGCAAAGGCTTGACGTCTGGGTATGTTGTTTCTTTTCCTGGCCCCCAGCTATAGCATTAGAACATTGACATTTAGCGTTAAAACACTGATATTTAGCATTAGAGTTTTGACTTTGATTTCTCAAAGGAATTTTAGGAATTCATGATAGCAATAATAATAAAACAATAGTTGCTATCATTTAGTTTTTTGCTATTTACTGAACGCCACGCAAAATGCTTTTCCTATGAGCCCTTTTTAACATCACAACAGCCTTGTGAGGCAGGAATTTTGACTGCTATTTTAAAGATGAAGAAAAGGAGATTGGGAAAAATTCATGTGTTCAACATCACATAGCTGGGAAGTGGTGAGCCCAGGATGTGAACCCATATCTGCCAGAGCCCATGCTCCTGACCACTGGACTCCAGTGCTTCCCTCCTCATCCCAGACTCTGAAGCCATAGGGCTAAGTATGATGGTTGATTCCAAGAATTGATTCCAAGAATTCTTGATTCCGAGAATTCCAAGAATGTCTAAACTCTTAATAGTAATGGTGGCCCATCAAACAGAGATTTGAAAAATATCCTTTTACTATTTGTTAGCTGCAAAATTGATACATGGACAGCCCCCAGGATGTACATCTTCCTTGAGGAAGTAGTTGATAAAGCAGAGAAAGAAACCAGAGCAATCCCACTCTCCACATGCAGACCAGGATTGAATCTCATGCAACATCAGTTACCTAATTAAACAGAGAAACAGATTCTCCTCCAACATCATTCCTTTCTTTATTAACTTTACAACTATTTAATAAGCACTTTCTGTATACCTGACATTGCACATTGCATTAGGAGAATCCACAATAATAAGACATGGCATCACCCACAAAAAAATTAGGAGGAGCGATGGATACATTAAACGGAAGTGTTCGTTGCGGGTTTGTTGGTAAAAATTTGAGATGCCACACTCGCACACAGGAGAGAGTTGTTAGCTGTGTCTAGAAGGAAAGAATACTTCATAAAGGATGTGACGCTCTTGGTGGTTGTGAAAGAGGGATGGGTTGGTGTTCACTAATGCTAGAGGGTATATAAAAAGAAAGGATCAGCAAGACCAGGAACAACGCCACGCATACACAGAGCCAGAAGGAGGCTGGGATGGCTGAAGCACAGGGGATGGAGCCCAAAGAGCCTTCTGTTTCAAAGACCACATGTTTTCCCCTTTTCAGAGCCAGGGCTGTCTAATGCAAACTTCCATTTTGCATTTTGATCTCATGTAGATTTACATATCCGAAGACATGATTCCTGTTGCACATAAGTCTCTAGCAAAGTGATGATGGCAGAACCCATCACTATACATATGTGATAGAACGATTAAGGTTCAAGGGTCCAGGTGTGTGTAGCCCGGTGTAGTGGTGCATGCTGCGCCTGTGGTCCCAGCTACTTGGGTGGCTGAGAAGTGAGGGGATCACTTGAGCCTGGGAGACCAAGGCTACAATAAGCCGTGATGGTGCCACTGCACCCCAGACTGGGCGACGAGAGCTAGACCCTGTCTCCATAATGGGAAGAAGAAAGACTAAGGTTCAAGGCCTACTTTCACCACGTGTCTTACACATACAGCCTGAGTAAATGCGGACCTCTTGTCCTCACATAAAGCCCATCTCAGCATGGTGACCCATTCAAAAGGAACACAATACTAACTGCAAAAACAGCAAAGAGCAATGAAGGATCACTGACTACCATGGAAAGATTTCAAAAATGACACTCTGCCATAGCACATTCTTTTCTTTGACCATCCCTTTTCCCAATGCCCCACTCATTATGGCCACCACTGTCCCAAACCTCCTATGTCACCATCCAAACCTTCGACTTGTCTCTCTGTGGCCTCCAGTTCTATTTGTATTCATGTCTTGCAGGCATATCTTGTTGCTCTAATATAAATTCATTTTAGCCTCTGAATTTTTTTTTTGTTGTTGTTTGGTGCTCTAACAGGGCCCTTTGTCGTGCTGATTGGGCTTGTGGATAAACACAGAAGCCTGCTCAGAAGATGGGATGGGAAAGGCTCAGAATATTTCTGTGTTCCTCCCTATCACTCCTGTATGTCACTAGAGGGGTACACACCTAAGTCTGGTGTATTAGTTTGTTGTCGTGCTGCTGATAAAGACATATCAGACTGGGTACATTATAAAGAAAAACAGGTTTAATGAACTCACAGTTCCACGTGGCTGGGGAGACCTCACAATCATGGCAGAAGGTGAAAGTCATGTCTTACATGGCGGCAGGCAAGAGAGAATGAGAGCCAAGCAAAACAGAAAACCACTGGGTTCTCCCCACAACACGTGGGAATTATGGGAGCTGCAACTCAAGATTAGATTTGGGTGGGGACACAGCCAAACCATATCACATGGATATAGCTTTGATCCTTACTAGCTGTGTGACCTTGGGTTAATAATACTTCTGGGCTTCAATTTCCTTATCTGTAAAATGGGAATAATTCTATATCTCCTAAGAAGAGGATTGGGCAACCATAAGGGAAAGCACTCTAAAGTATACTGCACTCCACTTACATCCATGGTTATAAGTGCTTTTTTAACATGCAAAGATTAGATATATCTGCTTTCTCTCAGCTACTAGAGACCATTGTAGGAAACACGGTTATTTAAAGAAGCAGTAACTGTGATAAACCTAGTTATCAACTCATGACTCAGGTCCCAAAGTATAATAATTAATTAGGGCTTACTCTTTATTATCATTATTCTTTTCTTAAATTGCATTTTATAGATTATTAATTATTTTCCAAGATCACACATTTTCTGGATCTGATTTTATCCAAGTCTCAAGTATGGTACACTGTGTTATATTCCTAGAAATCAATGTTATTCTTTGATAACAGGCTGTACTGCCCTCCTCGCAGGTCAACCTGGACAGGATTTCACCCACATTGGTTTTTATCCCTCTTTCAAAATACTGAAGTGTTTCTCTTAATGAAATTACAAAGTATTTATTTTCACAGTAGTATTAGTGAGTGAAAACAACCATGATGCTTTAGTTAGTCATGGGGCAATCCTGCAACCCTGTGAGCCTAATTGTTGTTGTTGTTTTGCAAAATATTATGATGACAGTAATATTCTAGGGCCTTCATTTTCACATACAGTTCTTTTCTATGCATATATGTAAGCTTTATATTATAGTATATCATAACTGTTTCCGTGTTGCTACATAATCATAATCATCATAATTAGTATTATTTTAATAGCCATGTAATTATCCATCTTGTTAATGTACCATAATTTACTTAACCTAAATTTTCAACTGTAAGAGAGTGGTTGCTTCCAATTTTTCCTCTGTGATAAATAACTTCTAGTTTACATATTTGTGCATATAGCTTCTTTCATTTTTTTAGATTATTTCCTTAGGATATACTCCTAGGAATGGAATTACTACATTTAGGAATATGCATTTTTAATAATTTTTGAATAAATTGACATTATTTTTCCAGTTGACGGTGCCATCAGCAATAATTAATATTCTGCTTTCAATACAACCTGTCAGAAGTATTATTATTTGATATTTAATACACTTACATAATACCTTTTGTTTTTTCATTTTCTCAAAAATAGCAAATGTTAATCAAACACTTGCTTACAAATTATGTGTTCTGTCATGTTTTGAAAAGCCAGTTAGTTAGATTTGAAAGCCAGGTTTGAAAACTGAGGTAGATTTTTTTTCTTCTGCATCAAGAACACCTGCTGTGCTTCTCTCCCATCGTCTGATAGTTTTGTGTATTAGAAACTAATACTGATATTTTTCTGAGCAAAACATTCCATTGTACTCATATAATAATTAATTATTGAAGACCCATGTATAAGGAACCTTAGGGAGTACTCAAATAAAATAACGGGAACATTAGACAATTTAAATTAGAAAACTCAGGAAAATACATTAATATTTTTATACCAGCACTCCCAAGCCCAAAAGCAGGGTTGCAATTCAAGTAGTTTAATCTCTGGTCCGATTTAATGACTTTCTCTATCTAGTCTAGACAAGGTCACACATTTTCTGTCTAACCTTCCCAGATAATCTGGCTTCGCAACTAGGAAACTCAAGAGCTCCAGCCATTCCACTTCCAATATTTTTTTTCTAGATTTCATCCCAAGAAATCTTTCTGATAAATGAAACCCCCATCTCTCTCCCACAATAAAATGCTTCACACCATCCCCAATCTTACCTTGCATCAGACCAGGCAAATGCATGAACCTTCATAATACATGAACCTTCATAATACATGAAATGGTTTCCCAAACTGCAGCCCCATCACAGGACTGGATGCCAATTCCAGAGATCTGGTCTTGCCCTCCCTTCCAGGCAACTTTACCTATTTCTCAGTTGGGTGTCTTCCATGCCTTACCAAATGGTAGAAAAAAAAATTTTATGAATATAAGCCACTGTAAATCCATCCTGGCATTGAGTAACCATTATTCTGACTAGAGCTTTCTCTTTGGCCTAAGGGTTTTAGGGTTTGTTTGAATAAGATAATTGCTACATATCAGTGCCTGGGAACATAAAGGAAAGAACTTACCATATTTCCCCCTTTTTCTTCTTGCAGCATCAGCCGAGGGTTCTCCATAAACACGGTTAGCCTTCCAAGCTGCTGTCCTGCCAGTTGATACGAACATGGCCTGTTCCTCACAGAAAGACTAACCCATGGCACTGCCAGAAGATATCCTTGGAGCATGGACAGATTAACTGGATTCACTGAAAAAAAAAAACTACCCATTCAGTCAAGATTATGGGCTTTGGAAAAATCTTACTTTGCTGTGGATTTAAAATGAGGTGCATAATATAGTGCCAACTCGTTCCAAGTGGTCATGGGCAGACCATTAGCTGGAAAATTGCTTCCAGTTTTCATCACTGTGCATAACTCAAGTTCCCTTTGGGGAGCTGTCTGTGCCCTTCACTAGAAGTCCTGTTTTAGCATGGCAACTACTGGATTATTTTATTATGTGTGCAGATGGCATGATGTTTTAGAAAAAAAAAAATTACAGCAGTTCTGCAATCTCAGTGGAAGTGTTCACAATATTATGCCCTGGTAGGAATGTAAACATGTCTCGATTATGTTAGTTATGATGTCTAAAGGTATTCCGTCCAACTCTTAAGCACTTTATATGAGAACACTACACCAAGATGAATCAGCACGTTCAGCACGTGTGAGAAATCAAGTATTTTTATTTTTATAAATCTTGGTGGGTTTTTTTTTTCTGGCTCAGACTGTCCAAGACAAACTCCACTACTAGCATAACCCCAGTTGTTTGTGGTAGGCTGATGTAAATATGGCCACAATACTGTTAGACTTCACCTCCGGATACTTTACTGAACAACTGGTTTACTTGTAGCGCCAAAGGGAAGCAGTAGGGGGTCTAGTGATTGTGATGTCTTAGCTTGCTTCTTGGTTCGCAGGCACAATTGACCACATGCACATACAGGCACTCAAATACAGGAGGCTTCTATTTGGCTAATGTAGATATTCCCTTATTCTGTAGAGGAGTTCCTCCAAAGGAAAAAAGGGGATGGTATTCTTTTAATCAAAGACCATGGTAGATGGATGGTAAGGGCAACAGAATGCAATTCTTTTGTGTGGTCTGACTTTAATACTTCAGAAAAAAATCCTAAGTCAGGTTGAAATTGACATTCTTTCAAGAGAGAAACATCAAGTGACCCTACTATGTGCCTAGAGAAGGAAAAGTGTCAAGTTCTATACTAAGTTCCCTTACTTAGTGTAGAACCTACCAGTCCCTTGTTAATCCTTTCTGGGATTATACCTGTGACTAATTGTTTTTTGTTTTTTGGTTTTTTTTTAATTACGTCTTACAACAAAGCACAGTCCTGGGAAACCAGTCAACTTAATTATTGCTTGTCTTTGAGCATTAGAGACATGTTCATATTGACTTGCTACATAACAGTGTAGCATGTTTTTTCCTGAAAATATCAAGTTGACTGAATGGAAAGCTCAGCAAAGTATGTGCTGTGTGCCCACTGTCCCAGCCTGGGACTGACGGGCATCAGAATCTTTGCTTTAAAATATAGTGTAACCACTTCTGGAAGACTTCCAACACAAGCAAGCTTGGTGTTTTAGGGTGTCTCCAGATACATAAGCGTTGTCTGCCTCCACTCAGGGTCTCAGGAAATACACAGCCCATTGGAAACCACCCCTGCCTGAAATTTGGAAACCTGACAGGGAAAGGGAGGAAGGTCCAAATGAGTCAGCAGCAGGATGACTTACCACAAGCCTAGCAGGCTTCAGAGCCAGAGAAGGGGGCTTCCAACAAGGAACTCAGAGAAGTTTCAGTCGCCACCAAAATCTGGCTCTTCGACAGGTCAGCACCAAGACTGCCAGGCCCTCTGCAGACCATAATTCTCCTCACATCTATAATTAGGAGACCAAACTCCGGCTGCCAACACCCTTGGACACAATATTCCAGTCTCCACTGCCCATCTCCTGTGGTTCAGTTCTAATAGCAGGTCTTCTTCTTCCTTTCATTCCTTCCTTTATTCGGCAAGCATTTGTTGAGCATCTACTGTGTGCCAAGCATTGTGCTCGGGCAACAACAGTCCACAAAGCAGACTCCCCACCTGCCCTTAGGAAACTGTATCTCCTCCTCCCAAACATTATCACCACCCCTACCTTTTCCACGGTGAAAACTTAATTCAGACAGCATTCTCCATTCTGCCAGAGTAACCTAGGAAGAAGAACATGGCAGCAGACGGATCCTCAGGGAGCAGACAGCAGAGTGAGAGATAGTAAACCGCATCAGACCACATATGCACCTTTCAGTTACAGCCAACTCTTTGAGGGCCCAGACTGAGCTGGTTGGAGCTCCCCAAAGCAGCATTCAATTGCTTTTCCTTGCTATCCACCCTGGCCACCTATGTTCCCTTTCTTTATACAGGCACAACCATTCACCTCTACACTGGATTATCTAACACTCAAGTTCTATAACTAATCACAGTTGAGTCTGATGAAGCCTAAGAACTGCCATGTGCTGAGATATTGTAACTGGGAATTAAGATTTAGCCAAGGACATCATGAGGCTACTGCTGACTCTCTTGGAAAACTGGACATGCTTTGTAGTGCAGATGTTCACTAAATGATGGTGGTTCATTGTTACTTCTTTGACCTTTGCAAAATATTCTGAACAATTCAATAAGTGGAGTTTCCTAGTTTGTTTGTTTTGTGAAGTCAAAGGAGTGCTGTAAAATTATTGAAAGATGATGGGTGAAGAGGGACCTAGGAGAAGGCAAAATGAAGACCATTAAAGAGCCCCGTTGAAGACTGTATCTCTTAAAATGCCTTAATGCCTGGCACATACTCCATGTTTGCATATGAACTACTACTCTTTTCCAAACTGTCAACCTCTGTTTGAAATTATTTGGGGGGATAGTTTTGGAAGCATGGTGGCATAAAATCCGAGCAGTCAAGAGCTAAACCAGCAAAAAAGAGGAATGACTTCATTCGCAGGCTTTGGCTTCTTTATTACTTGGTGGTCCTTTGTGATCTCCCGTGGTTACCTTCAACTGTGCTGCACTTTCTTCCCAAGATGCATGTATGGAATGTCACCTCCTAGAAATCCAGAAATGGCTGTGGTGAGTTTTGTTTAGTAGGAAGCAAGAGGTGGGGAAGTAAAGGATACGTATTTTTATGTCTAAGGACTGTAAGCTGTTGATGCTTGACTTTTCCTTTTACCTACACCTGTGCTACACCTTTATTAAAAGGCTTGTGCAGGAAAGGCACTCTTGGGAATGAACAGAAATGAATAATTATGAGACTTTCTTTCCATGGTGCCAAGGGAATTCTCTTATTTCCACTCCAGAATTGAATATGCAGAGCATTGCCAGTCCTGCTAGTGTGAAAAGCAAATCACTTCAATAGTTTGAGACGTACCTAGGGGAAGAGAGATCCTATCAACTTTCTTTGTGGGTAGTGGCGTACCTTCAAATCCCTGCTCAGGCTCTGTGAGGTGTGCACCCGCAGATTTCACTTCTACCTCCGGAATCCTGACAAACAAGCCAGGAATCTCTCCAGAGTCACTTCGCAGTTGCTCAGATAGAGGCTAACCGTCCTTAGTCCTGAGGAAATTCTGCCATTTTTAACATTCAAGGAGAAAAGGAGTATCAGCTGTACCTGAGAATATCAACTAAGGATAAAAACCTCTAATGGATCCCCCTTGTTACTTGCAAAAGCTTTCTTTGTCTGCAAATGTCACATAATTGATTTTAGATAGGAACAACAAAAGTCTCAAGGAAGTGAAGTTTTTAAGACCCCCCCCCTTAGCACTTTACTTTCGCCAAAACCTCCTCTTTCCAGTACATTAGCAGTTTTGTTCTTTGTGATGTTTTCCTCTACATTCTTTAGAATAATTTTGTTACTTGACAACTAGACTTGTCAATCGCCTTAGACTCTTTTTAAAAATCTAATCTTTTGAAAATGACACAAATTCCTTTATTGCTTTAAGGCTGTTTTTATTCACCCCTCCCACAGCCCCCTCCACTGCACTTTTTTGTTTTTGGGTTTTTTTTTTTTTTCTTTCATCTCTCTTTCTTTTAACATGATGCTGTGGGTTGATTTCAAGAATTCTATAAAGAACTCAATAAAAACCATAGTCGTTACCTTTTCTCCCCAGTCCTAATATTTCTTCTTAAGTTTGATCTTGGTGAAAACTTGTTGCCCAAAAAGCAATGAGGTAGGGATTAATAACGCTGACCAGTCATCTGGAAGATTAATCCCAATGCACCCCTGAGATCAGGAAGGAGGACAGGCCAGGAGATGTTTCTACTCCGGGCACCATTAAGGACTCTTTTTCAAAGGCAGATCCTGCTCCTTAGATCTGAATCTAATCCTGAATCCAGAAAATTATCCTATGAATTCTGGTTTATCAATGCACATGATTCCTGGCACCGTTGCATAGCTTCAAGGTAAAAGAGAGCCGTGTTTCCATTATTTTGCTATGGTGACTTTTGGGAAGACAGAGAGCATTCTTTTGAAAGTGGGAATCTTGAGGAAAAGTTGGCCAAGTGCACAGGAAAGTTCACCACACCTTAATATAAAGAACAAAATAGATGCTACTCATCTGGGGAACATAGCTAAAGGGACAGTAACAGTACTGATAGCCTTCTGGCCATCACCTTAGCTCCATGGGGAAAATTCTGGGTAAGAGCAAGCACTATTTCTAAAATCTAAATTTTTTAGAGTGAAATTTACCAGCACCAAGTGTAAAAGGGAAGTGCCATCGGGCATAGGGCTGGTTTTATACTTCCTGCCCAACGGCAAAATGACTGAGACATGACTTCTATGGAACAGCAGAAAATGGATGCCAAAGATATCATAAAACTGAAGTTCAATTTGCCACATAAGGCTATTTAAAAACCCTGATGCACTCCAAGAATTCTTCCTTCAGAACTTTCCTCCTACCATTATATCAAGCACAAGAATGCACCAACAGCATATACTTAATGTAATATAAAAATAACTATATGACTTCTGTTGAATTACCATTGGCTGGTTGACATGATATTAATAAGTGTCATAGATATTTAGACATTATTTCTGATCGTACAAAATTCTTTTCATAATTTGGAGCCAATGGTTTGGGAGGTTTTTTGTTTGTTTAGTTATTTGTTGTGTTGTTGTTTTCCAAACCTCAGATATTTTGAGGAGCCTTAGAAAGGCTCTTAAGCCCAGGCCTTTTTGCCTCATGTGCAGAGTATTAAGAACAGTCCTGCTGATGTGAACCTCAAGGAAGGAGGCTATTAAATTAATCCAACACTGGAGATACTAATACCTCAAACAATTAAAACACTGAAGACTCTGCTGGTCGCCTTCCACATTGTTTACAGCCCTTTTAAATTCAGTCATTTGGATCAAGAGAAATAAACGGTTGGTTTCACGGGGCTTTTGCCACATTAGCACAGACACAGCTACCAAATGTGGAAGTCTAGACTGAGTGGATGCATGAGAGCAAACAGATCTGTTTTATATGATTGCACTTAATCACCACCACCTCCCGAATTCTGTAAAAGTATATTCAAATACTTAATGCTAAAAAAAACTTCAAAGCAGGAGACTCTTATTGGAGCATGCTTTCACTTAGGGTAGGATAACTGATCTTGAAGATAACCTTGTAGAAAAATTGCTGGCTGGAATGCCCCAAGCACCTGGGGATTGGTGCTGTCCTATTCCACAGACTGATCATGGTCTTCTCCCATCTCCTCAGAGGGGTTAGCCTGGCCTCTAAAATAGCACAAATGCCATGAAAATATCTTTCTAAGCTCTATAGAGACTTCCTGTCCAAGTATAATTCCAAAAATATGATTTGAGTTTGAGGATGCCTGTGGTCCTTGATTCTATGATCCCTAAATCAGTTCTACTTCTCTTTCTCTCTCTCTCTCTCTCTCTCTCCCCCCCGCCCACCAGTATTTTTTTTTTAACCACAATTAAGTGCATTTAGCGTGTTTACATTGGGAACTGCCTGCTGGCTCTATGTCTACTTTTGACAATGCCTATGTCCAGATACCATGTACATTTGAGAGAGGACTAAGGTTATGTTTCCCCACATACCAGCTGCTGCAGAGGTTTCGAAGTGCCTAACCCAGTTCTTTTTCACATCAAAAAGGCCTTCGGTTACAGATGGCAACCTTAAAGATGAATGTAAAGTGGGGGAGGAAATTCATGTTTGAATGCTGAAACACTTGTGTTTTTTATTTTTATTCAATACCCACCTCAGATCACCAGAAAGGGAAGCCTCTTTGGTGGGTGTTGGCCCCCACTGCAGGTAAAAGGGGTTCTATTTGCTTAAACTCATACTCATAGGCAATTTTAGGGCTCTCTGGGGCTCTGAATGGTTTCTCCACCACTATCTTTCTTCCACCAATAGAAAGATGCTGTCCTTACAAGGCCATGTCTGAGAAGACCATGTTTTAACTAGTAAAAGAAGCTCACATTGCAGAGAGTTGAGTAATACCAGGCTCTTGACTTTGTACTGTGTGTCGCAGTCATGATTGGGACAGAAGGAACCAGTCTGCTGAAAAGCCAAGCCAGCACAAATATTTGGAAACTAATTCCACTGAAACTCTTGTATCATTAAATCATACTGCTGTAGTTTCAGTTAATGTAATTATTTAATATAATTAGGCACTAAATTAAATAGCTTTGCACAAAATTTTAGAAAAGATCAATCTTGTAACAAAATTTAATATTAACAGTAAAAAGCACCTGAGAAAAGAAAATATCGATCTGTTGTGGTTTATATACTTGAGTTATTCTTAGAACTGTGTGGAGATTGACACTGCTCTGATAAAAAGGAAGAAAATGTTTTGAATTCAAGAATGCTAGACTAATAGAAATTGCCCAGTCTCTCTGGGCCACTGCTCTTCAGTATGGGGTGCTCTCTGTCCCTCCTTAGCAGATGGGGTTGTTTGGAGGCTAAAATGAGCTAAGGGAAGAAGCTATCCTGTGCCTCCAATATCCCTTATGTGTAATTAGAGTGCTGATCTGGGTTGCAGGCTTTATTCAATGATTTCTTTCCCTTACTTGAGGCTTTCTCCATGGAGCTGTTATTTCTGAGCCTCCATTCTGGGATTTACAGAGGAAACAGAATGATGAAGAAGTAACAATCAGCATTTTACTTACACACACACACACACACACACACACACACACACACACTTTTTCTAGTATGTGAGGTTAGTCTGCAGAGTCCACAGCCCAGGTGTCCATTTATTTCCACTTCTTCACCTCCCAAAGATTTAGAGCTCCATGACCTGCCAAGGTGAAGACTGCCAATCCCAGGTCGGAGAAGACCCATCAGAGCGTGGAGGTACCAAACTGAGAGGCACAGGAAGCAGACAGCCACATCAAACTTTCTGGATGAACTACTGCATATTGGTGTTTGTTCTAGGAAAGAAAGAGGAAGAAAAATTACACAATGTGAATTGAACATAAGAGCAGTGTTCTTTATAGAGGATGAGAAGGGAGCATGGGGGAGAATCTGATTTAAAAAATGATTCATTCCTTCACAAACACTAACAAACATGGCTAAAAAGCACATGTCAGAACACAGAAGCCTAGGTAGATGGTCAACATTTTTATAACTTCCTTAAGTGAGTAGTTAAACCAGCAATCTGAATTCTGTTGGTCTCCCAAGAGTGTTTAATTACATAAGTATTACCCATATTCATTTCCCACAACTGTTGGGTTTTTCTTTCTTTCTTTCTTTTTTTCTCTCTATGCATCCTAGAAAAACTCCCACAACTAGACTTAGCGGGAGGCAGTCAAGTTATGTAGTAAAACAAGAGTGCCTTTTCTGTTGGATGTCCACTTTAGTTTCCTGCCTTCCCAGGGCATAAGATGTTTAGAAACTTTTTTTCTCTAAACATAAGAATTATTGTGTACCACAATTTTGAACCACCGATTTCCATATCTTCAGCAGCTATCAACTTGCCAATTCCCTTTGGGTCTCCTTTGTATATTCTTATGTTCCCGTCTGTTTCCAGTTGTCCTCAAAAAGAGTTGAGGGGGGCATAACTCTTACAAAATGGATAAAAATGAAACTGTACAGATGTTTGCCCCCCTTGTATCTGTGAGCATGATCTCTATCAGGCTTGAAAATCTGCTTTATCATTTTGTATATTTGACTATTTTGTATTCAGCATTACTTGACTCCTTATGTGCATGGCAATGTATTAAAATGTGGGATTTCTATTACCGCGTAAAAGCGTTTTGATTCTGATTTTCAACATATATCTTTGGAAAAAAAGTTACATTAAACTCTTCTATTTTCTTCAGCTCATCAGCTTTGCAGAAGAAAAAGAAAAGTTAACAGCATTTCACTTTCCCTGTGTTAGCTAATGATGCAATTCATGGTGGAAAATTGTCCTCAATTATACTGTGTTTCCTAGAGAAATAATATATGTGAAATGAACTGATGGCCTCCCTATGGCTCCCAGCACACAGAATTCCCCCAGCACCAAATTCCACCAGCGTAATTGCAATGACTGGCGAACTCTTTAGTGTCGAGCACAGGTGGACAGGAGACACAATTCTCTTCATCCCTCAGACATGGTAACGCAGTAGGAAGAGATGGGGCAACAGATCTTGGCCCACCGATTTCCTCTCACCCCAGAGAGAGTCTTGTGTACTAATAACAGTATGATTGATGGTATTTCCCAGCACCTCCTGCTCCATCCATCTCTCTGAAGTGGTAACCAAATGTAAGCTATCTGTATTTTATCAATAGAAAGACTGACCTTCAAATAACATCTACCCAAGAGACTTGAATTAGAAACCAGTACTTCCAAACAGATTTGGCATAGCCAGCCTCTAGTGCGGCAAACATCTGCAATACCCTCCACACACCTCCATATATTTTTAAAGGGACAGTTTCCTCAAACTTAAAAAAAATTCCCTGAATAATATGATACACCAGATATAAACAATTGACCATTTTCCTGCTCTAAACTACCATTTTCACCCTTCCTTTTCTCAAGGAGACATCATAATGAGTACGTATAGACACTCTGACTGTACTGAATATGATGAATTGCCTCAACCAGTACAGGAGAAACACTTCTTTCCCAGAAAGGAAAAAGCACTTATAAACTGCATAAAAAAGAAAGGAGGCACCCATTGTCTTTTTTATTACATGCTTACTGTAAATCTAGTGTTTGTTTGGTTTTCTGAAAAAGGTTTTCAAATGTAAAACCTGTGATAACCTTTTAGGTTAGCTTACTGACTCCGCATATAAACCTAAATCTTTTGATATACCTTGCCACCCTGAAAGCACAATTTTCTCCTGCTTTCTCTACTTACAGATTCTGAACACGGAAAATGGAACCACCTTGTTGTTGGTTAACCTTTTTAGAAGATGTTAAAGCCAGAGCCCCCAAACAAAACATTCTCTTTGTCTTTACCTTTTGGGATCATTTTTAACTATTTCTTCTCTTCCTGTCTCTTTCTCTTATTATTTTCTTCCTTTTCCTTTGTTAGTCCTCTGCCTTTAACTTACCTCTCTCTTTTGTAGGCTTGTCTTAAAACCTTTCTCCATGTGCCTTCCTCTTCCTCTATCTCATCTCCTTTACCCTCCCTTTTTCTCTCCCATCTCTCTCTCTCTCTCTCTCTCTCTTTCTCTCCCCCCCAACCCATTTACCCTTCTCCTTACTTCTTTTTAGGGTAGAGCAGTTATCTGTCTTTGCATCCCCATCTCTTGGCACATTATAGTTGCTCAACATCATAGTTACTCAACAAATGTTAGATGAACTGAATTAAACTTGGTGACCTGTTTTTCCTGGCTTATTTTCTTCCTGCCTACTGAGCCTAGCAACCTCTACAAACACTTCATTACACAAATTAACTCATAGTAATAAAGACTACACCAGATGTGTTCTCTGAGGTAAGTGAAAGCTTTAGTTGACAGGTTCTCCCCAAACGAGGAGTAGACAGATTCTCCTATATATCACTTTGCCAATACAAAGAAAAGCCTTCCTGCCATCTCAGCGTTTGGGTAACTCATGATACCTGGGGCAAACATGGTAGCTATATTTGGATCAAGGTCAGTGATGTCTGTGAGAAGTTCAGTTGAGACCACCAAGATAATTTTTCAACCTAAGATTATTCAGAATCTTATAAAACTTTTTGGTGAGACCTAGCAAACGTGAAGTGCAGTACTGGTTATCTTGTGCTAGAGGAATACTTAAATGCATTTTAGTGTCCTATTTATCTTTTTTGCCAAGAGCTGGCTTTGGTTGAGGTTTTTTCTGTTGATGATGAAATCATTAGAATTGTTAAAACTTTCTCCGATTTCTATTTGTAAGGCATATTGATGTATGTACATTGTAAAATAGCTTTCCCTTATTTTTCACAGACATTGTGTGAATATTGAAAAATTAGCTAAAAACAAGCTTTAATAAAGACAACTACGATCACATTTTTGTGTAGCACTGGAGAAATACAAAGTGGTACTAGATCATGAGAATTGTTACATAGTTGTTTTACAAGTGATGATGTTCCTTTTCTCATGAGAAGTGGAAAAGTTGACGGGGTTCTATTTTTCTGTAATATTTCTCTCCTTTTAGTAGTGTAACCCAAATATTAATTAGGTTCCCATGGCCCAGTCTCTGCAGGAAAGTTCAAGAAGGGAATAAGAATGCATATGAAAACATTGTGAGATTTTACTTTGTCCTTCACGATACTTCCAAAACTGAGTGTGTGGGTGGAGGTGTGGGTATGAGTTACTCAGAAAGTATCTTAAAATCCTACTTCTCATCTATGCTACCCTCATTATCCCCCACCCAAAGGCAGCTGCTTCCTTTCCATTTTAACTCTTCTCTCTCTCTCGGGAAGAACGCTTCTAAATCTCAACTCTTTTCCATATAACTTTCCCACTTCTGCCTCTCCAGCTCAGCTTTTCTATCCTTGTCGTGATTCTCCCTTTCAAAATCATTAAAACAAAACTAGTAAACATTGAATTTTTCTTTAGTGAGAAAAGAAGAAAAAGGGATATGATAATACAATATTTTTCTTAATGATTTTCTTTATCAATTTTTCTTGATTTTTCTTAGTAATTCTTGCCCCAGAGCTGTGAAACTGATGACTCAAAAAAAAAAGGAGGGTAACAGAAGATTAATATGGTTGCCGTTGATGGTTTAAATTCTAGTTCCAGTAAGTACACCTTGTGGGACTTGAAATCTTCTCATGTTTTAACAAACATAGGTGGATCTTCTGCCATTTGTCCTATGTGCCAAGAACTGTTCATGGTACTGGTCTAAGTATTATTGATTCAGAGATGAATGACATTTTTCCTGAGCTTAGAGGTCTTACACACTAAGAGAAATAAGCAGCTAAACAAATAACTTCTTCTTAAGTAGCCTATATTAAAATGAAAATATCTCTGGAAGAATAACTTAATACCCACTTGTTCTGAGATGCTGGGGTTGGGGAGAGATGCAAGAATGTTCCATAATCAAGTCAGCTCTAAAAATATGATAGATGGGCCGGGCACGGTGGCTCATGCCTGTAATCCCAGCACTTCGGGAGGCCAACGCGGGCAGATCATGAGGTCAGGAGATCGAGACCATCCTGGCTAACATGGTGAAACCCTGTCTCTACTAAAAATACAAAAAATTAGCCGGGCGTGGTGGCGGGCACCTGTAGTCCCAGCTACTCGGGAGGCTGAGGCAGGAGAATGGCGTGAACCCGGAAGGTGGAGCTTGCAGTGAGCCGAGATTGCGCCACTGCACTCCACCCTGGGCGACAGTGAGACTCCGTCTCAAAAAAAAAAAAAAAAAAAAAAAAGATAGATGTACTTTACCCTTGTCCTAGAGACTTGGGATGCCTATTAGCACATTAAAGGCTCTGAGAAGTCTTGCAAGAAATAATCATACACATTTGTTCAGTGTAGCACTTTCAAAATTCATTCAAGCATCAACTGTTTTCCCCAAGAGAATACCAATTTACAGCCCACAGAACAGACACTTTTGGAAATACCGTTCTAAGCCAACCAGTGCTTCATGGCAATGTTCTTTCAAGCAGGTGAGTGTGCAGACCCTCAGGAAAGAGGTGGTGCCACAGATGGATCCCCTGAGAGGGAGATAGAGACCTGGGGTATAAAAAAGTGGGCTAAAAACAAACCTGCCACTTTCTATTAATGAAAATAATTACAAACCAGTCACTACATGTTCAGCCCGATTAGCCTATCACATCCAAGCCCTTTCACCAGCCGTGAATGGAGAAGGGGGAACAAGTGCATAACCTTGGCCAAGGCTCACATCTCTCTATATTTTAACATTCTCTTCTGGAATATTAGGGGTTCGGAATAGATGGCTCCTGTAATTCCTTTGCAGCACACTACTTCAGTTCAGTTCTAATTTTGTACAATCTTATCCTCAGCTTTGCTTTTAAAGTAAGCACATAATTCTTTTGCAGCAACTTGAATGGAGCTAGAGGCCATTATTCTGAGGGAAGTAACTCAGGAATGGAAAACCAAATATCATATGTTCTTACTTATAAGTGGGAGCTAAGCTATGAGGATGCAAAGCCATAAGAATATATAATGGACTTTGGGGACTCTCAGTGGGGAGGGAGAAGGGGGTGAAGGATAAAAGACTACATACTGGGTACAGTTTACACTGCTCAGTTGATGGGTGCACCAAAATCCAAGAAATCACCACTAAATAACTTATCCGTGTAATCAGAAACGACCTGTACCCCAAAAACGTTTGAAACAACAAATTAAACGTAATTTAAAATAAAGTAAGCACATAATTAGAAAATCTAGAAGCTTCTAATACACCATAGTTCACTTTCCTTCTTAATACTAAAGAGAATGCTTTCATTTTACAAATATTTTTGTCTCCCAGGTGTTATAGAAGCAGTTTTTCAAAGAAAACAAAAATTTGGACCAGAATTTGAGCAATGACACAAGGACACGTGTCCACAGTTGGTAACTTCATCAACACAAACAGGTATTGATTTTTATTGGTTAAGCCAAAAATCTTTAAAGATTATTCTTGGATACAATGGAATCAGGAAAAAAAGAAGTCTTTCAAAGACTTCAACAAAAAGAACAAATGCTATCAAACTTGACACTTGACACTCCCTTTGAAGACACTCTATTCAAAAATTAAATTAGGGGAGTTAGAGAGAGGGTGAATTCAGAACTATATTTTAAAGAAGGAGCCGGGCGCAGCAGGCTCATGCCTATAATCCCAGCACTTTGGGAGCTTGAGGCAGGTGGATTACCTGAGGTCAGGAGTTCAAGATGAGCCTGGGCAAGATAGTGAAACCCTGTCTCTACTAAAACTACAAAAAATTAGCCAGGCGTGGTGGTGGGTGCCTATAATCCCAGCTACTCCAGAGGCTGAGGCACAAGAATTTCTTGAACCGGGAGCCGGAGGTTGCAGTGAGCAGAGATTGTGCCACTGCACTCCAGCCTGGATGATAGAGTGAGACTCTGTCTCAGAAAAAAAAAAAAAAAAAAAATGATTCAGAAAGATCTTCTGGCAACTCTTAAATAATGACATTTCTGAGAGTGTGTTTTTGTGTTTGTATGCACACGTGTGTACATACACACAGTGATGGAGGTGGAGGTGGAGGCAGGAGGGAAGAGGGAAGAGACTGGGAGAGTTTCAAAGACCTAATTCCCCTTTGGTCAGGTATACTTTGTCTCTGAACCTGGACAAGACAGATACATCCCTGCCTTTGTTTTCCTCTTGCATTCATTTCTATTACATTGCAAAATCATTAAATGATTCTGCTCTGTGAAAACAAAATCCTTTTCTAAAGTAGATGATAGGTAGATCGATAGATAGATAGATAGATAGATAGATAGATAGATAGATAGATAGATAGGTAGATAATAGATAGATGATAGGTAGATAGATGATAGATAGATTTTATTTCATTTTGAAAAACAAAGGTTGTTATAATGAGAATCAGTCCTGGTGAGTATGTGATATTGGTCTCTGAAATACAATTTAATTCCTCTAACAAAGATAGTAGCTCCATTAATTGAGTGCTTACTATGGGTCAAATATTCTTTACATCACCTCATTTAATTGTAACAATATTCATTTGGATATTATCATTTCCCTGGAGGCCATTATTCTAAGTGAAGTATTTCAGAAATTGAAAAACAAATATCACATGTTCTCATGAGTGAGAGCTAAGCTATGGGTATGCAAAGGCATACAGAGTGGTAATGGACACTGGAGATTCAGAAGGCGTGAGGGTGGGAGAGGGGTGAGAGATGAAAAACTCCCTACTGGGTACAATGTACACTACTTGGGTGATGAGTACATTAAAATTCCAGACTTCCCCATGATACAGTTTATCCAGGTAACCAAAAACCGCTTGTACCCCTAAAGCTACTAAAATTAAAAATAATAATAATAACAGTAAGATTTATATTGCCCATTTCACACATAAAGAAATTAAGGTTTACAGGGACTCAGTTATTAGGCTATATCACAGAGCTAACCCAGTTATTTCTGACTGGGAAACATAAAAATCTCAACCATTAAACTGTATATCCATGTATTGGGCACCCACTATACACAGAGCACTACACTAGACAATTAATCCCTTGCCTAAGTGGTCCTTAAACTCTTCAGGATCACAAGTTCTTTGAAAACACTGCTGAAAGCTATGCATGCTCTTTTCAAAAAATGTACCCAGTGCACAAACTTCGGCATACCTTTTCAGTGGATTCAAGAACTTTCTGAACCCATCTCATCTTAAGAACTCCTGCTTTAAAGAATTGCACAGAATTCAGTTGGTGAAGAAGATATGATAGAAGAAGAAACATAGCCAGCAATGACTTAGCCGTCAAGATGCAGCAAAGTTCCTCTCACAGGAAAAGGGGAGGTGGTCGTGATTCATTCTACAAGTACTTACTGGGTGCCCCCCAATGTGAGGCCCTGGGAATACAACAGGAGATTGTACAAAGTCCAGTCTTCATGGAGAATACTGCCCAGGAAAGGACATAGGTAAGTGAGCAGGCATTTGATTTGTAGTCCGCATTCTGCATTTTTCTGTTCTTTGATGCTTGTAAGGGTATCCAAAAGACCAGCTAATTCGATATTGGGTGTTTATTTTTATAGTACAGATATTGCTATTGCATAATTTCCGTCCCCATGTGTGAAGCTAAAGATATAATGAACATTTCTGTTAACAAAAATATTTTTCCTATTCCCTTTGGTGAAAAGGAAGCAAATAGACCTGTTCTTTCAAACACTGTTGCAACATCCGTCTTCCAAAACTGGTATTAATGTATGCTATGTCTTTTTGTGCTGTTCCTCTCAAAATTTTAAACATCCTTTTTTGTTCAATGTGTTATTCAATTTAACTTAAATTGGGGTGAGATGGCTTTAGTAGGAAACCAAGTAAATACCCAGTGCCCTCATATGGTATAATTTCAGGCTCATCAAGTGGTTTTTTATGTTTATTGAAGAGCTTTTTTTTTATTCATAGCTCATTTATTTCCACCAAGTAGCTGTGGCAATTCATAAGACCATATACTATAAAATATAAAGCTATAAATAAACAAAATTCAGGATCAGAGAAAATGTAGTACCATTAGAAGATCAAGACAAGGATGTAGCCATAGCCTATACACTTTGGTCATCATTATTAAAAAGAAGCCATAAATTTCTTGCCAACCTGACAGGCCATCATAGTGATTTGATACAGGATTTATAACATCCATAAAAATAAACATGAATGTATAATGGAGAATAATGCAAAAGTCATGTGAATGTTTAAGAACTGTGCTGAGGGTTATGCCTTCAATACCTAAGAATATAAGCTCAGTCTTCTCTGATGATGGGGGTGAAAAAATTGGAGAAGTATCACCTTAGGAGATGTCAAGCTTTCCTTCCCATGTAAGTCTGAGAAAATTTTCTTAATGTCTCTTTATAGGTGGAACCCCGACTGAAGCAGTAGACAATTTCCCTGCAGCATATGCAATAAAGGTTTTCAAATATCTGTTTCTTACGATGCCCCTCCAAGGCAGCAATAGACAGAGACTATTGCAGCCAAATGGAAGAAAAATCTGTGAGGTCCAAAATAATGTGGTCTCAGTTTATGAGCTCATCAAATCTTAAGGTTACCTAAAGGATTGAGAATAAGGAATAAGCAAGATAACGTGCTCATGACTGAAGCCCTCTAGCAACCTACCTCAGCTAGAATAGCAATTACGTTTAGAGCATTTGTAATTTGGCAGGTACTTTAATATACTGTTTTATTTAATCCTTTGGATAACTTCAAGGCAGGGGCATTGGACAGGACTCTTTCAGCTGCTAGTGACTAAAGCCCAACTCAAACTACCTTAAGCAAAGAGACAGAAAGAGAAAGATTTGATGAAGTAATAGAGAAAAACCAGGACTGGATGGGCTGTTTAGCTCAGTCTCTTAGTATCCACAAGTGCTGCTTTCTTCCATGAATAGCAAAGATTACATCTCACAGCCCCAGGCTTGTGCAGAAAGAGACCCTCTCTCATGACATCCACCTGTCCTGAAAATGGACCTCTGATCGGTCATTTTGGGGTCACATGCTACACCTTGGCCAAATCATGGTGTCCAAGAAGATGTGGCTCTCTAATTGGCTGCCCTGTTGTGGGGAAAATGGATCCCCAGATTGACAGCAAAAGGATCTCATGGAATTTTGAGGTAGGAGCAGTGCTCAGAAGGAATGGATGCAAGGCAGACAAAAATATGACAGTCCTTGCAGTAAGTATTATGATCTCCACTTTATAGATGAGAAAATAGAGGCCCAAAATAGCAAGTGGCAGAGCCAAGATGTTATTGTGAATCTGACATTAGTCATAATAGGTTAGATTGTGCTATGGTAACCAGAAATAAAACTTAAAATTTCAATAGTTTAGCTGAACGTGGTGGTATGCACCTGTAGTCCCAGCTACTCCAGAGGCTGAAGCAGGAGAATTTCTTGATCAAGGTTGTTCAAGTCCAGCCTGGGTAACATAGCAAGACCCCTATCTCTAAAACAAACCAAAAAAAATTAATACAAAATGTAAAACGTTTTAATAGCTTAACACACTAAACCAGTTATTCTGGTTTCTCTTACATGCCTGACTCAGGTAAAGGTGTAGGGGAATCTGTTCCCCACAGTACTCAGACTGACAGTGGAGGCTCTAAGCATCTGGAAAACCTGGATTCCAGGCCCATAAGCAAAGGAAGAGAAGGGCATGATGTTGGGTGCAGTGGCTTGTGCCTATAATCCCAGTACCTTGGGAGGTCAAAGCAGGAGGATTACGTGAGCCCAGGATTTTGAGTGAGTCTGGGCAACTCAGTGAAACTCTGTCTCTACCAAATAGCTGCGTGTGGTGACATGTGCCAGTAACCCCAGCTACTTGGGAGGCTGAAGTGGGAGGATTGCTTGAGCCTGGGAGGCGGAGGTTGCAGTGAGCCAACATCACACCACTGCTCTCCAACCTCGTCAACAGAGACGCTGCCCCAAAAAATAAATAAATATCTATATATATAGATATATATATAGGTATATATATAGATATATAGATAGATATATATATAGATATATATATAGAGAGAGAGAGAGAGAGAGAGAAAGGCACGAAACACAGCTATAGCCCGCTAGACAGAATGAGCCACGTGGCTCTGCCTAACTGCAAGATAGCTAGGAAATGACCCAGGGTCAGTGGGTTGTGGGCAGGAAGGAGGTAGAAGGGAAGGTTCGTGGTGTGTACATGGATATTTGTGAGTATTACATATTTTTGGCATATGAATGTCTATAATCCCAAACCTTTGGCTCTCATCTATTGTTTGTCAGACCCATATTCCTTAAGTGCCACAGAAGCAAATGTGAGTAATCAGAATTTCTGGTCAGCCTCTCCTCTCGCCTGGCCACAGTGGATGAGACAGCGACAGATATTCTAGTTCTCCAGCTGATCCTAGGAGAAAAGATAAAGGATTCATAACACAGCAGGCTTCCAAAGCTGGCTAGCCCTGTGTGGGTGTCATTTCAGCCCCCTGACCTCCCCTCAGGAGCCACAGAGAAGGGAGCTGACATAGAGATTGTTAATTCAGCCCGGTCTACTGGGCACTGAGTCCAGCCGAGGGAGCACCAGCGTTAGGCTGCTGGCAACTGGGCTAAACCTCCAAAGCAACTGTACTTTGACACCGAGTGTTGTTTCTGAATTTCGTTCTTCACATGATTTAAATTGTCATCTTCAGTGGCCACACTAAGCTGTGATAGTAGATGCTGGTCTGGACTCTGCATGCTGCCTCGTGGCCTTTTGCTGTTGCAGATATCTGATAGTATGAGGGGTAATCCAGATTAATCCAGGCTTTTTAAGTATCCACAGTTTTGATCCAAAAATCCTGCCTAGTCCCGTATCTGCATGAGCCAGATAGTGAACTGCAAACACCCGCTTTTGCCTCTTCTGGCCTAAATCAGAATATGACCTAAGTGCTTGGTTGGCATTAGGCCTCTTTCACCTGGGCTTGACTCTAGTAATGACTTCATCTTTAAAAGGTTCGGGAGAAAACCTGAGGCCAGGAGGAAAGAGAAAAGGAAGTTTTCCGAAAGAGAGCTCTAAAAGAAGATAGTGCTCTTAACTCCTCTGCATCTCCTACTCCAAATACTACCCCTCGTACCTGGCCAGCCACATCAAGCATCCATGAAGACTTCCTTGTTTAGAATTCTTCTTCTTTTTGGGGGCGGAGAGACGGAGTTTCACTCTTGTTGCCCAGGCTGGAGTGCAATGGTGCGATTTCTGCTCATTGCAACCTCTGCCTCCCAGGTTCAAGCGATTCTCTTGCCTCAGCCTCCTGAGTAGCTGGGATTACAGGCATGCACCACCAAGTCTGGTTTGTGTTTTTAGCAGCGATAGGATTTCTCCACGTTGGTCAGGCTGGTCTTAAACTCCCGACCTCAGGTGATCCGCCCACCTCGGCCTCCCAAAGTGCTGGAATTACAGGCATGAGCCATCCCGCCTAGCCCCTTGTTTAGAATTCTTCACCTTCATGTATGATAACTGTAAAGAAATTACTGACACTCCCCAAGAATTCCAAATGTTTGCATCCATTGCCAGCCATGGGAGGAGCGAGTCCTATGGACTATAAATTGAAGTGATGATGCCCTCCTGACCCCCTGGGCAGAAGCATGAACAGGCAGACGGCCTCATTCTGTGCTTCTCTTCTGAGTATCCAAGGCTACTTTCAGAGCCACACTTGCCAGATGGTGAGGCTACAAAGAAAGAGGTGTCCCACGTACATTAGACTTTGCATGAGCAAGAAATAGCTTTTTGTGTGTGTAAGCTGTCAAGATTTCAGGATTTGTTTGCTGTGGCAGTTAACATTAATTATTCTAACAAATTCAATATAAGAAATGTGTGGCCAGGCATGGTGGCTCACGCCTATAAAACCAGAGCTTTGGGAGGCTGAGGCAGGCGGATCACCCGAGGTCAGGAGTTCAAGACCAGCCTGGCCAACATGGTGAAATCCGTCTCTACTAAAAATACAAAAATTAGCTGGGCATGGTGGTGCTCGCCTGTAATCCCAGATACTTGGGAGGCTGAGGCAGGAGAATCACTTGAACCTAGGGGGCGGAGGTTGCAGGGAGCTGAGATTATGCCATTATACTCCAGTCTGAGGGAGACTGTCTTAAAAAAAAAATTTTTAATTGTAAAAACCCAGTGCTTGAAAAATCATACAATAGGTTTTTATGCTTTACAGAAAGTACTTTGTCCAAAAGAGCCAAAACTCAGTATGTAATTCCTAACTGCCCCTCAATTCTTTCAGATGTTTCTTGCACGCATTTCCATAAGTGTGACTGTGGTCTTTAAGCTTCTTTTCCTTTGCAATTGAACAAAACGTTGCTTGGCTTAAAATACGATTTACCACTTTCAACTGATTAGTAACCTCAATTTAGGTTTTAACTACACTAAACGTATTTGGCTTACGCTTCTTAACTCTAGTCTCAAACATTTAGTGTTTTATTTTCCATCTGTTCTTATGAAATAGTAAGATAAGAAAAACATTAAAAAAAAATACTGTGCTCATAGAATTACCCAAACATACCTGGATAGCCAAAACTAAACTGCTGTTTGACAGGTTGGGCCACTGTGTGATGGCTTCAGGTTTTCAGATTTATGGACGTTTCAATTCAGCATAGGAACAGTGGTTGAGAAGTTTCAAGAGAAGTGTATGGCAGTGTGGTTAGACCAGATGGGAGCAGATAAACCTGTATGTGTATCAGCCACCTGGGATTCTGAAAGGGCCTCTTCCTACCACACACTTGCCCAACTCAGTTTGTTCTCCACATGGCACAGAGAATGATCTATTCAAAACATCAGTCAGACCACATTGCTTCTCAGTTTTTAATTTCTAATGGCATCTCCTTTATGTCTATTTTTTATTTTATTTTGTTTTTAAAACAGGATCTCACTCTGTCAGGCTGAAATGCAGTGGTGTGATCACAACTTACTGCAGCTTCAAGCTCCTGGGATTGAGCAATCCTGCCTCGGCCTCCCAAAATGCTGGGATTACACTCATTTATGAGCCACCGTGCCTAGCTTCCTTCCCAGGTGTTAATCCTCAGTGGTGGCTGGGCACAGTGGCTCATGCCTGTAATCTCAGCACTTCGGGAGGCTGAGGCACAAGAATTGCTTGAGCCCCGGAATTTGAGACCAGCTTGAGCAACACAGTGAGAGCCTGTCTCTACAAAAGATTAAAAAGAAAAATTAGCTGGACATGGTGCATGCCCATCGTCCCAGCTACTCAGAAGGCTGAAACAGGATGGTGGCTTGAGTCCAGGAGGTAGAGGCTGTAGTGAGCTATGATTGCATCACTGCACTTTAGCCTGGGTGACAGAATGCGATCTTGTCTCAAAAAAAAAAAAAAAATCCTTCATGTCTTCCCCTGTAGACTTAATACAAAACTCAACTCAACTCACGAGCAGCTCCATAAGCTCTGCATCATCTGCTACCAACTGCCTCTCCAACTTCTCCAACCAACACACTCCCTCTTGTTCATGCCCAATTTTGTGATATCTGAAACGCATCCTCTCATTCCCACCGTGGGACCTTACTCTTCTCCATGTCTAGGCTACATCACCTACATCATATACACTACATCACCACACAACCGTTTCTTTCTCAACACTCTTGTCTTTTCTTAAAAGCCACATCTGTAGAGAAACTTTTTTTCATCACCCAAATAACCACTTTCTCACACAAACAATAGCAAAAACAGCTATGAAGGACATTTATGGGAAAATTGAGGAAAAATCGAATTTCACTCCATGTTAAATAATGTTGTTACATACTAGGATAGTGGTATTTTTTTGAATTTTAGGTTTAAGGGGTACATGTGCAGATTTGTTACATGTGTAAATTGTGTGTCACAGGGGTTTGGTGTACCAGTAATTTTGTCACCCAGATAATCAGGATAATACCCAATAGGATGGGTAATTTTTCAGTTCTCACCCTTCTCCCATCCTCAGATAGACCCCATGCTCCCTTCTTTGTGTCCATGTGTCCTCGTTGTTTAGCTCTCACTTGTGAGTGAGAACATGCAGTAGTTGGTTTTCTGTTCTTGCATTAATTCACTTAGGATAATGGCCTCCAGCTCCATGCATGTTGCTGCAAAGGCCATGATGTCATTCTTTTTTATGGCTGTGTAGTAGTCTATGGTGTATATGTACCACATTTTCTTTATCCAGTGCACCATCGATGAACATCTAGATTCATTCTATATCTTTGCCATAGTGAATAGTGCTGTGATGAACATACACATGCATGTGTCTTTATGATAGAATAATTTATACTCTTTTTTATTTTTTTTTCTTTTTTCTTTTTTTAGATGGAGTCTCGCTCTGTCTCCCAGGCTGGAGTGCAGTGGCATGATCTCGGCTCACTGCAATCTCCGCCTCCCGGGTTCAAGCAATTCTCCTGCCTCACTCTCCTGAGTAGCTGGGACTACAGGCACACGCCACCATGCCCAGCTGACATTTTGTATTTTTAGTAGAGATGGGGTTTCATTGTGTTAGTCAGGATGGTCTCGATCTCCTGACCTTGTGATCCACCTGACTCAGCCTCCCAGAGTGCTGTGATTACAGGCATGAGCCACTGTGCCTGTTGGGTATATACCAAGTGATGAGATTGCATGGTCAAATGGTAATTCTATTAAGTTCTTTGAAAAAATCTCTGAACTGCTTTCCACAGTGGCTGAACTAACTTACATTCCCATCAACGTGTATATAAGTTCCCTTTTCTCCACAATCTTGCCAGCATCTGTTACTTCTTAACTTTTTAATAATAGCCTTTCTGACTGGTGTGATATGTCATTGTGGTTTTGATTTGCATTTCTCTAATGATTAGTGATATTAAGCATTTTTTCATGTTTGTTGGCTCTATGTAAGTCTTCTTTTGAGAAGCATCTTTTCATATCCTTCGCCCATTTTTAATGGGGTTGTTTGTTTGTTTTTTGCTTATTGATTTGTTTAGGTCCCTTATAGATTCTGGATATTAGATCTTTGCTGGATGCATAGTTCGTAAATATTTTCTCCCATTCTGTAAGTTCTCTGTTTAGAGTGGGGATAGTTCTTTTTGCTGCACAAGAGCTCTTTAGTTTAATAAGCTCCCACTTGTCAAATTTTATTTTTGTTGCAATCGCTTTTGGAGTCTTTGTCATGAAGTCTTTGCCCAGGGCAATGTCCAGAATGGTATTTCCTATGTTTTCTCCCAGGGTTTATAGTTTTAGGTTTTACATTTAATTCTTTAATCCATCTTGAGTTGATTTTCATATATGGTAAAACTAGGGGTCTAGTGTCAATCTTCTGCATATGGCTATCCAATTATACTTATCCCAGCACCATTTATTAAATAGGGAACCGTTTCCCTGTTGCTTGTTGTTGGCTTTGTTGAAGATCAGATGGTTGTAGGTGTGCAGCTTTATTTCTGAGGTCTCGAATCTGTTCCTTGGGTCTGTGTGTCTGTTTTTGTACCAGCGCCCAGCTGGTTAGCCTTGTAGTATAGTTTGAAGTCAGGTAATATGATGCCTCCCAGTTTTTTTGGTCTTTGTTTTGCTTTACTACTAAATTTTTTGAAAGTCATATGGCATTATGGTTACACAGGTAAGGATCCTGTTCTTTGGAAATATTTGCTGAACTATTTAGAGATAAAATTCCGTGATATTTATAACTTGTTCTAAATGGTACAACAACAAAAAACCCACACATGTGTACACAAAGAAGTACATAAAGACATGCACACATACAGGGGAGAAAGAAAGCAAGTGTGGGCCGGGCGCGGTGGCTCAAGCCTGTAATCCCAGCACTTTGGGAGGCCGAGACGGGAGGATCACGAGGTCAGGAGATCGAGACCATCCTGGCTAACCTGGTGAAACCCCGTCTCTACTGAAAAAAAAATACAAAAAACTAGCCGGGCGAGGTGGCGGGCGCCTGTAGTCCCAGCTACTCGGGAGGCTGAGGCAGGAGAATGGCGTGAACCCGGGAGGTGGAGCTTGCAGAGACTCCGTCTCAAAAAAAAAAAAAAAGAAAGAAAGCAAGTGTGGTGTTATGTTAATAACTGATGGATTTGGATAATGAGAAAATGCATATTCATTGCATATTATTATTTTAACTTTTCTATAGATTTGAAACTTATCAATATAAAATGGGGAAAAAATAAAGAAAGTCTTCACCCCCACTTTTTACCCTTTTGTCTTGCTTTATTTTGTGCAGTGGGACTAAAATTCTCTGAAATTGTATATTTCTTTATTTCGTTGATTATTTGGATCATCTTATTCCACTGGAATGTCAGCTCCTGGAAGTGGAGCATTTGCCAGTATACTATAATGAACCACTTCTTCCCAAGCACCTAGACCCAAGCAATACTCAATTATTGGTTATTGAATAAGTGAATGAATAAATGGCCCACCCAGATACACTTGACCCATGCCATGTCCCAGTCTCCTTAGAAGTGAGTCAGAAAAAGGTGCCTTGAACACCTCTTGTCTCCCAGCAACCAGAAGGCCCTCAAAACAACAAAAAAATCAGCGAATCTGAACTGAGCGTCCTCACTCATCCTGAGGATCTGCAAAACCAGGGAGCCTTCAGTCTCACTGGGGACGTTAAACAGGTCCACATACAACAAGATGACTCTGGGAGCCCTTTTAACTTTACAAAAGCACTTTGGCAAACATTGCCCCATTGAATCCTCAGATCAGTCCCACAGGATAGGTAACATTATTAGCCTATTAACAGAGGAGGGGGCCAAAACCCAGAAGGAGCTTGCATGATTTCCCCGAGGTCCAGCACTTTTAACTGGTAGGACCAAGATTTGAAGTTTTCTGACTCAGAAC
>NW_012115132.1:3747411-3772635 GCF_000951035.1 Colobus angolensis palliatus
TGAGATTGCACCACTGTATTCCAGCCTGAGCAACAGAGCAAGACTCCATCTCAAAAAAAAAAAGTTATGGATATGTATATTATATAACATAATAAATATAAATATATAATCTATAGTTAAATATATATATGTATTATTAGATAATGGTCAAGAACACATCCAAAAATAGTCCATCACATAAAAGAAAACGGAGACTGCTTGTATAAAAGACAGGGCCTTGTAATGTACAATGACAGCTACTTGCTTTGTCAATAAGATGGAGGTTCCAGGGGCACTAATTTTGAGCTAAGCCTCTGGGTCCCTTAAGGCAAGTGCTTCTGTTCCTTAATCCACCAGCTTGCCCTTCTGCTCTCCACCTCCATAAAGACAGTCAGCCCATTACAGCGGCGGGTCTTAGAGCTCTAACGTGACAGTCTGACAACGCCTAACACTTTGTAAGTTACATAGAACCCTGCCTCAATCAATACTTGGATGGAAGGCAAAGAAATAAAAATAAATTTCAGGCATGGCAAGGAATAGTGCTATTCACTCAGGAGGTTGCACTCTAAACTGTGCATCAATACTGTACCACTTGTCCAACAGGAAAGGGGAACTGGTTGAAAAGTATGATTCCTATCTTATGCAAGGGACAGAAAACCCTATTCCTAGGAACTGACACATTATGGTAAGTGAAATAAGCCAGTCGCAGAAGGACAAATATTCCACCAGCATGAGGACAAATACCGTCAAATTCCTAGAAGCAGAGAGTAGAAGTCTGGTTACCAGGGGCTGAAGGGAGGGGTAAATGGGGAGTTGTTGTTCAAATGGTATAAAGTTTCAATTCTGCAAGATGAATAGGAGAGGTCTGTTGTACAGCAGTGCCTATAGTTAACAAAACTATATTGTACACAGAAAAATTGTTTAAAAGGAGCTCTCAAGTGTTCTTATCACAAAAAAAGGAAAGAGAGGCAGAAGCAAACTTTTGGAGGTGATGGATATATTTATTACTCTGTGGTGATGGTTTCATGCATGTATGTGCATGTTCAAGCTCATTAAGTTGTATACATTAAATATGTGCAGATTTTTTTGTATATCAATTACACCTCAATAAAACTGTTTTAAAAATCCAATAGTACCTTCCAGTTAGAATACAGTGCCTTTTGGCCAAGGTTCAACTCAGCTAATTACATTCCCATCCAAATTTCCAATAGTCTCCAATTTGCTCAAACAGGCATGCAGACTTCGACTGCTGTAAAACATAGTGTTAAGCAGAACCAAAGCAAAGATCAAATAGATATCCTATATGTTAAAAACCTATACTGAGGAAACCGACTATAAGGTTTAACATTCAAGACATGTTTCAGGTTTCTTTTTCTTTCTTTTTTAAAAAACAGCTATATTGAGATTAAATAATACATACAACTCATCCATTTTATTTTATTTTATTTTTTTCTTTTTTTAATTTTACTTTACATTCTAGGGCACATGTGCACAACATGCGGGTTTGTTACATATGTATATATGTGCCATGTTGGTGTGCTGCACCCATTAACTCATCATTTATATTAGGTATGTCTCCTAATGCTATCCCTCCTCACTTCCCCCACCCCATGACAGGCCCTGGTGTGTGATGTTCCCCTTCCTGTGTCCAAGTGTTCTCATTGTTCAATTCCCAACTATGCTGAGAACATGCGGTGTTTGGTTTTTTGTCCTTGCGATAGTTTGCTCAGAATGATGGTTTCCAGCTTCATCCATGTCCCTAAAAAAGAACAGGAACTCATCCTTTTTTATGCTGCATAGTATTCCATGGTGTATATGTGCCACATTTTCTTAATCCAGTCTATCACCGATGGACATTTGGGTTGGTTTCAAGTCTTTGCTATTGCAATTCACCCATTTTTAAATGCACAATTCAATGTTTGAAATATATTCGAGGGGCCAAGCAATCATCAGTCTGATTTTAGAACAATTTCACGACCTGACCAAAAAAAAAAAAAAATCCTGTACCCATTAGCAGGCACTCCCCATTCTCTCCAAGCCTCCTCTCCTCCCAGTCCCTGGCAATCACTGACCTGCTTTCTGTCTTTGTAGATCTGCCTATCCCAGACATTTCATACGAATGCAGTCACACAATATATGGTCTTTTGCTACCAACTTCTTTGACTTAGCATGCTTTTCAGGGTTCATTCATGTTGATTCATGTATCAGTACTTCATTTCTTTTTATCGCCAAATAATATTTCACTGTATGGATATACCACATTTTGTTTAGTCACTCATCAGTTGATGGACTTTTCAGTTGTTTCTACTTCTATGTTATTGGTAACACTGCTATAAATACTCATCTACACATTTTTGTGTGTGCAAATGTTTTTATTTCTCTTGGATATATACTAAGTAGTATACTAAGCAGTCTAATCACTGGGTCACATGATTAACACACTATATGTTAATCATTTTAAGGACCTGCCAGAGTGTTTTCCAAAATGGCTGAACCATTTTACATTCCAACCAGCAATGTGTGAAAGTTGCAACTTCTCCACATCCTCACCAACATTTGCCATTTTGCAACCTTTTCACAATAGCCATCCTAGTGTTTATGAGATGGTATCTCAATGTGATTTTGGTTTACATTTGCAGAATGACTAACAATGCTGAGCATTTTTATATGTACTTCTTGGTCATTTGTATATTTTCCCTGGAGAAATGTCTATTCATATCTTTTGACCAATTTTAAATGTAGTTATTTGTCTTTTTATTGAGTAGTCAGAATTATTTATGTATTTTGAATATGAGTCCCTTATCAGATATAAGATTTGCAGGTATTTTCTTTCATTCCATCTTGTCCTTTCATTTTTTGATGTTATCATTTGCAGTGTAAAATTTTTAATTTTAGTGTAGTCCAATCTATTTTTTTCTTTTATCATTTGTACTTTTATTGTTCTAGTCAAGAAACCATTGCCTAGCCAAAGTCACAAAGGTTTACTCTTATTTTATCTTCTAAGACTTTTACCATTTTAGCTTCTACATCTAGGTCTTTAATCCATTCTGTGTTAATTTTTGTGTATGATTTAAGCCAGGAGTCCAGTGTTACTGTTTTGCATATAGATGTTTAACTATCCCAGCACCATTTGTTGAAAAGACTCCTTTTCCCCATTAAATTGTCTTGGCACCCTCGTCAAAATCAATTAATCACAGATGCAAGAGTTGGGTTTATTTTTACAGTAGCATACCTTACATACTTCTCAAAAGTTACAGTAAATAAAATTGATCTGTGTTGTTGGTTGAGAACTACGTGTTCCCAGAAATTCGCAAAGAAGATAATTTGTAAAGTATGCATATAGTATAGAGTATGACATCTTAAAGATCACTTTAAGTCCTCTCCACATTTTATAAGAGATATCAGTTTTCAAGTCAAAATATTAAACTAATGTATCTACAATAATAGTAATAACTAATACATATTGGGCCTGGAACTTTGACAAACTCTTTAAGTATGGATGGCATTTAATCTTCACAAGCACTCTGAGTTTAGTGTACAGTCGTTTCCCCAAATGAGAAACTGAGACTTAGAGAGATTAAGTAACTTGCCTCACACAGCTAGTAGTCACTTGTGCATTTCCAAGTCTGTAATAAACTGATCACCCTATGTACGATGTATATAATTTATAGATATTGCCTAATAGCAAATGTAAGAGTCTTAGTGTTCCCATAGGGTCTGAGACCATGACTCAATGTAGCCCACCACAAACCTGAAATTTCCTTGAATGTACCATGTCTAATATTCAAATTCATGCAAAATTTTCCAGCTCCATAATGTGTGTATTTTATATAAACACATTATATAAAATAAGACTTCATATGAAAACACTTAACCAGAAGTAGGGGGAAAACCAGCTTTCCTCAGTCTTTGAGAAAAATTAACCCCAAAGAAGAGCCTCCAGGTAGCTTTGCTGACTCCTGGAGGTAGCACTTTAGAAGCAGGAGATTCTTTTGTTGTCCTTCATCTTTTTTATTTTTCAATGACAATTAAAATGTTTTAGAAACTGTACACATTGCCTCTTGTAAATATCTCTAGAACTATCCATAGGTCTCCCTGAAAGAAACATTGGAGTCAGTGGATTTCTGCACATAACATTGGTACAGCTGCCTGATAGACTACAAGTGGTCCTGAAGCATGGCTAGAAAACGATTTTCTTCAAGCAAATCTTATTTTCATACTGACTTACATTATACAAGTAAAAATGTATTCCCACAGGAACAAAGAAATGTAGCCCCAACATGCAATTTTGAAACAATTGCATCTGTAGGAAAAGTTTTTCAAAATCACATATTTAAAAAGAATATGTGGTAAAACAATAATGGCACCAAACTAAGCCAGGAGAAGAACAAATAGTTTGCTAAAACTTAAAACATGATGTTAGGATCGGCATTTCCTTGCAGAGTAGCTTCCACGGAAGGAAATTTGTCTACTGTGTCTCTTGGACTTTAATCTGTCTGTGGTTAGTTTTGTTTTATTTTAATATTTATAATTTCAACTTTTATTTTAGATTCAGGGGGTATATGTACAGGATTGTTACATGAGTATATTGCATGATGCTATGGTTTGAGGTACAATTGAGCCTGTCACGCAGGTAGTGAGCATAATACCCACTAGGTAGACTTTTCAACCCTTTCCCGCCTCCTTCCCTCCCCCCTATAGTATTCCCCATTTTCTATTGTTGTGTGGTTGGTTTTAAAAGAAAAAATAAGCATTAAAATGCTAAACATCTTTTAATGTGTTAAGGGTGATCTCTTAGGTAATTCATTGTTAGGGTCATTGATGTGTTTGATTAATATTCTTTGTTCTTTCTGTATAGTGAAAATGAGTTTATTCTTGAATATATACATCTTCATACCCCTAATTTTTTTTTCCTCTGGGATTTGATTTCCACAACTCGTATGCAATTGCAATTTTCTGACATGGCAGTCAGAAAGAAAAGTCCTACCAATCAGTTGATCTTGAAATTTAATAATTTCTGAAGATTTCTTTCCTAAGCTTATCACTTAGGTTAGGGCAGCAAAAAAGGATAACTTGTCCAAGCATAATTCTGCCCTATCTAGATTGTGCCTGGCAAACCAGTGAGGCAGACAAGCCAGAGGCCTGTCTGCATGAGGACTGAAAAATATTCTGGGAAGAACACAGCCTAAGAGAAAAGGGTCAGAATGTAATGAGGAGAATCTAATAAGGAAGCTTTGGTTGTTGCTATAAATTGTCAGCACTCTCATATTAGTTCACTAAACTTTTAGTAAACAGATGCTATGCATGTGGTCAGAATGTAGGGAAACCAACAAGAGCTGATGAAGTGTCTCAGGGCTAATGACACAGTGGGGCCTGTGTGGTCACTGGAGTGTGGAAAGAGAGGACACATGTTGCAGGAGGGAGGGAGACGGGGGAATAAGCACCCTGACCCCATTCTCCTCTTACACTCCAATCATCCTTCCATTGGCCAAACCCAACAAGCATCAGAGGGCAATAGACATACCTGAGACTGGGAAGAAAAAGAGGTTTAATTTGACTTACAGTTTCACATGGCAGCAGTATGAGAAAATGAGGAGGAAGCAAAAACAGAAACCCCTGATAAACCCATCAGATCTCATGAGACTTATTCCCTATCATGAGAATAGCATGGGAAAGACCAGCCCCTGTGATTCAATTACCTCCCACTGGGTACTTCCAAAACATGTAGGAATTCTGGGAGATACAATTCAAGTTGAGATTTGGGTGTGGCACAGCCAAATCATATCACATTGTTATGTCCAGTTGGATTTCAATGCTCCCCAGCCAACAACCCCCAAGAACACACCTGTAGTTGAACATGTTGGGTTTGTTGCTCATTATAGCGGGCCAGAATGCTCACCATAGAGAACCGTGGGGAGTCTCCGTGAGGGGATGTTAGGACTTAGTCTTTCTTAAATTGGGATGGTGGAGGGTAATCTGGGGAAAGGCTGAAGGAAAGAAGAGGCTTCATCCTGGATTGACTGCTGTCAGCAAAGGGAGGCCAAAGCAGCCTCTTTAATCTCATTGCTTTGCTCCCTCATTCTAAATAAGATTTACTAAGATACCTGCTTGTAGAATTTCCCCACTTCCCAATATCATTTTCCTCTTCTAGTTAACTAGTTGTCCATTTTTGTAGCTTGGACAACGTTCATGTTTTTGTCTGTGTTCCAATATGACACAGATGGGTATTGTTGTCTTGATCCATTCTGATCATGGAGCAGTCTTTTATGACATTGAAGTTCTGTGAAAGTTCCATGTTCATCAGGAGAACCTCCTGATTGTAACAGACCAGGTCCAGGAGTATACGGTCTGCGTTCCTCTTGCTTACAGGTCAGCCTCCTGGAGTGCACACCAGGGGGCATGTGGCGGAGCAGGCCATGGTGTCGAGCACACAAAAGCCACTAAGCTCTGAGTCTGACATAATGTTTAACATCAGACCACATCTCTGAGCCCAGCTTTCCATTGTGGTGGGGGTGTGGGGCGCGAAGTAAGAAGTGACAGAACTATTTTCCTTGAGAGGAAACGCCACTTGCAAAACGGTGGAGTTCAAGATGCTTCACCTTGGACTGCCTCATCATAGAAGATTACAGGCAGGGAAGAGTATCCACTCTCCCACATCACTACAGGTCGGTAAGCACCTAAGAGGCATGATTAACTTTGTGAGAGTGTCTGTCTGTGCAATGGAGGGAAACTGCATTCCAGCACCTGATTGGAAACTCTGCTGCTCAGTGAAGCAGAGGAGGCCCAGCAGGGATGGACAGTTCTTGAGCATGGGAAAGATGCCTCCTAGGGACACCCGGATATACATAAGGGGCTTTGCAGGAAGCTGAGGTCTTACGTCACGCACAAGGAGAGAAAAGCCAGAGCAATTTGGGTTTACCATTGTTGTACCTTTGTTAATATCTGTAGTCTGTTGAGGCCTAGAGAAACCTAGTGTGCACACTCTTGAAACACCAAATTGACTAATTTTACATGCATTAAATTAAAATGAACTTTTTCCTGAGCTTGGAAATAATGCACAATACACTTTTAACAGCTTTGTGAATCATTCTCACCCTGTAAAGGTGAATAATCATGCTTACTTATTTATAAAGTTCTTTGAGGTTTTTGGATGAAAGGCTCTTTTAAAGTACAAAGCATTAATTTTTTGTGACAGAGCAATACATGGGAAGTGAACATGAAGCGATATAAAAATTTTTGTGTTCTTTCTTGCTTTAAGATTTTAGTCGCTGTTTTTACAGAACCACAAAAAGCCAGTCTCCAACAGAAGATCTGGCGTTTGAGATAACAGAACTAATAAAGGTACCGTAAGTATAAAATCCTAGATAGGCTTGAATCAGCTACTCCTTTTGAAGATGTGAGAAATAAATTGATAGACAAAGTATTCTGTACAAATGAACTCATTTCAGTAAGTTGCACTGATAATCTTGAGAGTATGTAAATGGTCTCTATTTATAGACCCCTTATATCCATTTTTGACCAGGATGAGCGACTGAAGCTACAGCAATAGTCAATCATTACAAGTAACTAGACCACAAGAAAAAAAATGTGCCAGTTGCTAGGTGATGACTTTCAATCTATCATTTTAGGCAATAAATATAAGATGAAGTTATGAGGAAAGAAGCTATTCATAGCTAAAACTCTAGCTAAAATGGCTATTATTTATTACATGGAACTGAAACCAGATGAAGTTGAGAAACCCAGTGTACCAACCTAAAAGCCAAGATGCCATACAAAAGCAGGACCTTTCTCAAGGCCAAATGCAAAGGCAAATAGAAACCAAGGGTTTAGGAGGCAGGTGAAGAGGATAAAAGGTTGGGAAAAACTGGACTCAACCATGGTACTTATTATCATGTGTCAGATCAGACAATGTAGATCTGAAGAGAACATTTTGCGAACCACTGGTCTAAGGATTCTAATAAGTAAATGTAAAAGCATGAGAAAGGACACTAATAACAGCTAGCATTTACTTTTCACTGCTATGCCACTGTGATTCAAATCACCTGTTAGGTTTTATATATTATATATATAATATATGTATATATAATATATATGTGTGTATATATATAGTGATTTATGATAAGAAATATATATTTTGAGGGCTGGGCATAGTGGCTCATGCCTGTAATCCCAGCATTTTGGGAGGCCGAGGCAGGTGGATAACCTGAGGCCAGGAGTTTGAGACCAGTCTGGCCAACATGGTGAAACCCCGTCTCTACTAAAAATACAAAAATTAGCCCGGCATGGTGGTGGGTGCCTGTAATCTCAGCTAATCAGGAGGCTGAGGCATAAGAATCACTTGAACCCAGGAGGTAGAGGTTGCAGTGAGCCATGATTGTGCCATTACACTCCAGCCTGGGTGACAGAGTGAGACCCTGTCTCAAAAACAAAAAAAAGGAAGGAAGGAAGGAAGGAAGGAAGGAAGGAAGGAAGGAAGGAAGGAAGGAAGGAAGGAAGGAAGGAAGGAAGGAAGGAAGGAAGGAAGGAAGGAAGGAAAGATAGATTTTGGTCTTTGACCCCCATTCCTGGCACAGAGCTCCTAAAATCCTGTAATTTACTGAGCAATAGGAAGTAATAGGAGAATTTCTTGTTCTTATATTTGTTCTTTGACCCTGGTTCCTGACATAGGTATTTTAATCTACTGGAATTTCCTGGGTAATATAAATATCTTTTGTTGTAATTAGGTGACATTATGAGTGGGGGCTGGTCATCAGAAAGACCAAGCTGTAATTAGAAGCTTGGAACTTTCAGCCCCATCTGCCACTCTTTGAGAAAGGGAAAGGAGCTGGAGATGGAGTTAACAATTGATGATGCCTATGTGATGAAGCCTCCATAAAAATCCCTGAACTGTGGGGTTCCAGGTGCTCCCAGTTTGCTGAACATGTGGAAGGTGGCTTGCCCCAGGAGGACATGCAAGCTCTGCATCCCTGTCTCCATACCTCTCCCAATGCATCTCTTCTGTCTGGCTGTTCCCGAGTTGTATTCTTTTATAATAAATGGGCAAACATAGGTAAAGTGTTTCTCTGAGTTCTGTGAGACATTCTAACAAATGATCATACCCAAGAAAAGGTTCATGGGAACCTTCAATTTATAGCCCATCAGTCAGAAGCACAAGCCACAACCTGAGACTTGCAGTTAACATCTGAAGTGAGGTTAGTCTTGGTTGTGAGCCCTTAACCTGTGGGATCTAATGCTATCTCCAGACAGACAGCGTGAGAATTGAGTTAAATTATAGGATACCCCTTGCTGTCTGCAGAGAATCAATGTATGGAAAACACACATCTAGTGTCAGAAGCAAAATATTGACTGTGAGTATGAGTTTAAGTAGGAGAAAACAGGTGGTCTTCTACTACATTCCATATATGCATATGTATGTGTGTGTGTATATATATATATGTATATATATTTACAGAGAGAGAGAGAGAACAGCTCTAATTTTCATGCATGCATGACCAAAAAACATACATTATTTATTTCTTTGTTACAGATTAAAAAACTAAAATTAGGCTTGATGAAGTTTTAAAAAAAAACAAAAAACTTGCCTATAGCTGTAAAGGTCAAAGCAGAGACATGAGCCCTCGTCAGTCTCCATCAAAGCCCATGTCTTTCCCACCATATCATTATCCATCTCTGCTAGAGTTAGTCACCTACTAATAGCAAAAAATAAAATAAAATAAATAACAGCTTATGTTGGAAGAGCTTGCAAATAAACTAAAACCAGAAAGAATTCAAATGCACAGCAGCCTGAAGTCGTTTAAAAAAGACGAAATAGCCTGACCCCCTGCAGGCTGGAGACAGAGCACTAGTGTTGGATGGCACCATTTTATTGCTTGGGGCAACCCTTGACAGTGGTGTGGGTGGCAAACTCAGTTACAGCTGAAGCAGAAACTGCCTGGCATGACCTTCAAAATCCAGAGAAGGCAAGAGGAGATGCTTCAAAATTACATTTTCTCTTTGAAGAGCTCACATTTCTCTCACTGACTTTGACTCCAAATAATAATTACATGTAGAAGCCAAGGGGGTAAAAGTCATAGAAAGTGTCACCTGACAGCAACAAACAACAAAACATCAAGGAAGGAGTTCTGCCTCCCCTTCCTTCTGAGGCTGCTCTCCCTCCTCTTCCTACTCCTCCCTCCTGCTCCTCCTGGTTGTCCTCCTTCTCTTCTTCCTCTTACAAGGAAGAGCCATTTGTTTCCTATGCCAAAAGCAAGTGTGTAACATTGGAGGAGAAACCTCGCTCCTGCCGATACTCTTGCTCCTAGCAATGTTCTTCCTCCCTACTTGGAAAAGATTGAAGCTCCCCAGATTTTGCTCCAACCTCAGGTTCTGCTTTGACTCTCCAAGGCATGGGTATGTCCTAAGCCTCCTGCAGGTGGTTCTAATGTGTAGCCAGTATGAATACCATAGTGCAATAACTTAAGGTGGCTTTTATCTACAATCCCTCCTGCTGCCTTTCTCCTCCCTGCCTCAAATCACATCCCTATTACCCAAACTCTAATAGAAAATACTTTTGGCCAATTGCAGGCTCATACCTGTAATCTCAACAATTTGGGAGGCTGAAGCAGAAGGATTGCTTGAGCCCAGGATTTTGAGACCAAACTGGGCAACAGAGGGAGTCCCCATCTCCACAAAACATATAAAAGTTAGCCAGATGTGGTGGTGTGTGCCTGTCATCCCAGCTGCTTGGGTGAAGGCTACAGTGAGCTGTGATCATGCCGCTGCACTCCTGCCTGGGCAACAAAGTGGGTCCCTGCCTCAAAAAAAGAAAATACTTTTATTGACCATGAGTCTTCACAAACTACCTTTCTATCTGTATTCTTTAAAAAAATGGCAGGAGGTTATGTGCCTCTGTTTATTCAAATCCATGCAATACTTAACCCCTCAAAATCAGGTTTTGGTCTCTAATATCCTTCCAAAGTTGTTTTGTTTGTTTTATTTTTGTTTTTACCCAGATTACTAATATCCTGCCACTTGTTTGCCCAGTCTTCATTTTCCTCAACTTTAATGCTGTGTTTGATACTAGAGATTGTTTAGTCTTTGAAACACTGCCATGGCCTTCAATTTGTGACCATGCTCAATTCTGCATTTCATAATTTACCAACCATTGCCTCCATTTTCACTCTTTTCTTGTTCTCTTGCCTGCAGGTGTAAATATTACTCGAAGTTCCACACACTTCTATTTCCCTTTAGCAAGCTCACCTGTTTCCAGCAATTCAGTAATCACTTTTGTGATGTGGTCTGCACCCTTTTTAAAATCTGCAACCCATGCCTCTTGAGAAGTCTAGACCTAGATTTTGTCTGTCTGTTGGACATCTCCACCTGAATAACTCATCAGGATCTCAAATTCAATATGTCTCCAATGAACTCATCATTATCTCTACCAGTCTGTTTGTTCTCCTTCTCATTTACAGAAACACCACATTTATCAGTCACTCAAAGTTGAAATCTTGACAGTCTCTTGTCATCTTTGATTTCTTCCTTTCTTTCCTGCCAATAAGATTACATTCTCTATAATCATGTTAATGTCTTTATTGAGGTACAATTTACATTACAATAAACTGCACTTAAAGTGTGTAATTTGATAAATTTTGACATGGATACATCTATAAAGCACACGAGATAGCAAACATAGCCATAACCCTTAAAAGTTGCCTCAGGCAACTTTGTCCCCTTGTCCTCCCTATTCCCAGACAACTACTATTTGCTTTCTTCTTCTTTTTTTTTTTTGAGACAGTCTTGCTCTGCTGACCAGGCTGGAGTGCAGTGGTGTGATCTTGGCTCACTGCGACCTCTGCCTTCCAGGTTCAAGTGATTCCCTGCCTCAGCCTCCCGAGTAGCTGGGACTACAGGCATGTGTCACCATGCCAAGCTCACTTTTGTATTTTTAGTAGAGATGGGGTTTCACCATGTTGTCCAGGCTGGTCTTGAACTCCTGACCTCAGGTAATCCACCTGCCTTGGCCTCCCAAAGTGCTGGGATTATAGGTGTGAGCCACCATGCCCAGGCCACTATTTTTGTTTTTTTCTCTGTCACCATAGGTTACCTTGCATTTTTTAGAATGATGTTGATCCTTTCCTGTGCTTATATGCCATTTGCCGCTTGGAGACATGTCTGTTTAAATATTTTGCTAAAATTTTAATTTGTTAAACATATTGATAATAATAATAATAATAAATAACATATTATTATTATTGAGTTTTGAGGCTTCCTTATATATCCTAGATGCAAGCCCTTTGCCAGATATATGAGCTCTAAATATTTTCTCTCAGTGTAAGATTTGTCTTTATATTTCTTCTCACAATGTCTTTTTATATATCCTAGATACAAGCCCTTTGCCAGATATATGATCTGTAAATATTTTCTCCCAGTGTAAGATTTGTCTTTGTACTTCTTCTCACAATGTCTTTTTTTTTTTTTTTTAGACGGTCTTACTCTTTCACCCAGGCTGAACTACAATGGCATGATCACAGCAGCTCACTGCAGCCTTGAACTCCTGGGCTCAAGCAGTCCTCCCACCTCACCCTCAGGCATTTGCCACCACACCCAGCTAATTTTTTTTTTCTTTTTTTTGTAGAGACAGGGTCTCACCATGTTGTCCAGGCTGGTCTCAAAGCCCTGGGTTCAAGCAATTCTCCCACCTTAGCCTCCCAAAGTTCTGGGATTATAGGCACAAGCCAACATGCAGTGTCTTTTGAAGAAGAGTTTATAATACTGATAAAGTTCACTTTCTTCTTTTATATATCATGCTTTTGGTGTTATAAATGAGAAATATTTGCCCAATCCAAGGTTATAAAGATTTTTCTCTTATGTTTCTTTCATAAGTTATATATTTATATGTTTCACATTTAGATCTTTGATCCATTTTCACTCAACTTTTGTATATGGCTCAAGGTAGACCAAAATTTCTTCTTTTTTGTATTGTTTGGCACCATTTGTTAGAAACTTGAATGAAACTCTTTCTTCACTTTGTGAAAAATCAGTTGATCATATGTGTGTGTTGGTCTCTCTAGTTTGGTTTTCGGATTATCTGTTTTGTACCATTGATCTATTTCCCTCTATTAACATAAGTCTGACACTGGGTTGACTACTATGACCTCATGATAAGTCTTAAAATCAGATAGTATAACTTTTGTTTTTCATTTTGAAAATTGATTTGGCTAGTATAGGTCCATTGTATTTCCCTACAAGTTTTATGGATTTTCACTGGTATTGCATTGAATCTATAGATCAACTTGGAAAAAATTAAAAATATTTGGTCTTCAGATCCATGGACATAGTATATCTATCTCTCCATTTGTTGAAGTCTGCTTAAATTAACTTCAGCAATGTTTTATAGTTTTCAGTGTACTGGTATTATATATCTTTTGTCAAATTACTCTTTAAATATTATGAGTTTTACTTTGTTGGATGCTATATATTTTTACATTCCTAGAAATATTTTGAGATTTGTTCCAGAATATATTTAAATTACTTGGAAATTTAAAAGTTTGATTCTTTTGGGTCTTGTTATAAAGTTTTGTTATGGGCCAGGAGCAGTGGTTCATGCCTGTAATTCCAGCCCTTTGGGAGGCAGAGGCGGGCGGATCACCTGAAGTCAGGAGTTCGAGACCAGCCTGGCCAACATGGTGAAACTCTGTCTCTACTAAAAATACAAAAATTAGCCGGGTATGGTGGCAAGCACCTGTAATCCCAGCTACTTGGGAGACTGAGGCAGGAGAATCACTTAAACCTGGGAGGTGGAGGTTGCAGTGATCCAAGAGCGCACCATTGCACTCCAGCCTGGGCGACAAGAGTGAGACACCCTCTCAAACAAACAACAAAAAAAAAGTTTTGCTATGTAGGATCAGGGAAGCACTTTATCTAGGATTAATTTTTCTCCACTAGTAAAATAAATCCCTTCTGAGTACTTTATTGATGCTTTATGAATTATACTGTTACAGGATCCTTGGGGTGTTGCTCTGCCAGCTGGAAACCTCTGTGGCAGTTGGCGCCTTTGCCCAAGTTTTGCTCGGGACCACTGGGTTTATTCCGCTCACTCAGCCTGGAGGCTGCACTTGGCTCATGCTTCCAGCCCTGATCCCATGTTTGCCAAGGGCAAACCAGGCTCAGAGTGGCAAGAGGTATGTGAGAGAACGAGCATGGTGTCCGGCCACTGTGCACAGCCAGGCACGCTAGCACTGGCATAGGTGCCAGCTCTCAGTGAGGTTGCAGCTGGACTGGGCGTACCATAAGCAGCTTCCACTGTGGGCACTGGGGAATGTGGTAGCACCTGAGAGCTTGGAGACATTAGGAACCACAGAGCCCCAAAGATGAAGTCATAGCCCTGGCTCAGGGAGTTTCTAGGTCTGGGATCCCCGAAGGGCCACAGTTCTTCTCTCTTCTCTCCTTCTCATGCTTGAAATGTGGCAAGTGGGGTGGGGGTGGGGAGGAGAGTGTATTTCAGACCTGTTCGTGTTACAGCTCTTTCAGTCCCACCATTCAGCAGGTTCCGAGTTCTTGTCCCGCATCCAGGAAGAGTGAGGTACATGGACAACCAGAGGATGAGCAAGGCAAAGAAGTGCTTTATTGAGCTATAGTATGGCTCTCTGGAGACCTGAAGTGGGTAGCTCCTTTCTGCAGGCAGGTTGTCCCAATGTCTGTTCAGCTCTCAACTGGGAGGAGACCCACAGTGGGTAGCTCCTCTCCACAGGTAGGTAATCCCATCATCTGCCCTAGTCTGGCTGAGTCTAGTGGTTTTATGGGCTTCGGAGGGGAGGAAGTGCATGCTGATTGGTCCATGGGTAGCCACGGGCAGGCCTGGAAAATGCACCGTAAGTTCTCACTCTGGTCCACAGAACTGGAGACCCAACCCTCAGGCTTAGACAGTCCCTGGTTTGAAGGTGGGGCTTCACCAGGGACCCACCACTTTCTGTCCAGAAGCCTGTGCACTTTCTACCTCTGTTCATGGTGCCCATGCTGTTTATGCCAAGGGGCACCTGCAGGCCAATGCCTGCTGCAGCTGTGCCTGGGAGAGTAGGGGTCCTACCCCTCCAACTCGGAAGGAAGGGGAACTTCCACCTGTCCCCAGCTTCCACCAGCTCCATGGACCATGCCATCCTGGCAGTACCTCCACCACTGCAGTTGGTGTCTTTGCAGCAGCCGCTCCAGACAGGCCACTGCTGCCATCAGTACTATTTTCTGTTCTTGCTGGCGTAAGCAGGCAATCTTCATGGCTTTGTGTGAAATCTTAAGGGCTGTTTCCTCTAATCCTTTTGGATGGTTGTTTTTCTGACATTAGGTAATGTCCTTACATGCATATGCTGATTATTACTCAGGTGAATATGTAAGATGTACCTTCTAAAAATCTCCTAGAGTCCTCTGTCTCCTAGAGTCCTCTGTCTGGGCAGCTCTCACTTCTCCTATATTCTGTCCTGCAAACTCTAGCTGCTTGAAAGCTTGGCCTCCCTGGACTCTCACCCTTGTCTCCTCAATTTACAGAGACCACAGGGATCCATCTGACTTCCCTCTCCTGCTCCAAGTCCAGGAAACTCTTCAATCAGTAAGCTGGAGCATTTATAAGGCTCACCTAATTTGTTTCCCATCTCTCTGGGAACACCGCTCTTCACTGTCTGATGTCCACAATCTTAAAAAACTTTGTTTCATACACTTTGTCCATGTTTTAGGTGGTTTTAAGTAAGAAGGCAAACTGAGTCTCTGTTATTCTATTTTGGCTATAAGTAGAAGTACTCCATGCCCTACAATTTTATTCCACCACTTCTCTTTCATCCTTTATTTTCTGTTTCACTGCCCTAATTGCAACATTGTAAAAATAATAACGAAATAGCTCCTATTTATGAGATACAGCTATGTGCCAGGGCTTTCTCACACTTGATAAATAGTACGTCCTGCAACCACGGCTACAACTTAGGCTTTTAAAAATATATATTTATGAAATATTTCAAACATTTAGATAAGTTTAAAATAATATAAATGTTTTTCACATGGAGTATGGACAATGCTCACCTTTTGCCATTTTCGCTTCATCAATAGCTGAAGTCTCCTTTGTCCTCACTTCACCAATCCCATTCCTGACCTTCTGTCCCTGGAGATAACAATTATCCTGGTATTGGTGTTCCATGGATTTATACATTCATGGTGGGTTTATTATCTTCATTTTACTGATGAAGAATCTGAGGCTTGGAGAGATTAAGTTACCCACAGAGAGCCATTCAATTTATAACTGGTGGTACTAACATTCATGCCTAGGTCTCTCTGGTTCAAAGCCATGTGGCCAAGACTACATCCATCTTCCTGAAGCCCTATTTAAATCATATCATTTCCCAGTTTTGATTGCTACCCCTGAATTAAATATAAGTTTCTCATCTTAACTTTATAGTTCTATAAAAGCATGACTTCAATGTACTTTAGTGACTCCAACTCTATGTAAATCTCTTCACACCCAACAAAACCATTTGGTGTTTTTTTCCTCCCCAGTATTGCTGTGTTTTTACTAGCTGTTGTATTATTGCCTGTGTTTTTTCCTCTGTCTTGAATATCCAACCCTTCTAATTTCCATAGGGCAAACATCGTACTGACCCTGCATAATTTATCTGACAAAATACATCATTCATTCATTCATTCACTTTCTCATGTCAAACATTGATAACTGCAAAGAGCATCTGACCAATGGCTGTTTGAATCTTTCTTCCTTCCATCTGGGAGTGTCACTCTACTCAGAACCCTTTAGCAAAGCATTTTGCATATATTCTTCCAACATTTTGCCATATTGTATAGCATTTGTATGCTTTTTCTCCCTTTTCTATATGATAACTTTGTCCTTGTATTATCATGAATGTCTAGCACAGTGTATAATAGATGCCCTTTGAACACTCACTAAACTGAATTATGCATTTAAAAATAGATATCCTGGGACATATAAGAATTGGTAAATATAGTAGTATTTGTTTTTAATTTACATTCAACCAGTTAAAACATACTGAGTACAAAGGTTTTCTTAGATGAATAATGAGTACCTATATAGAGCCCTTTCAAAACATGCAGGGTCTGGCCCACATGGAGCCTTGATATCTAATGTTTCTCCAACAAGCCTCTGAAACACAAAAGGAAATCACAATTCCATCCTTCCACCCACAGAAAATGGCATTAACATCTTAAATCAAGTTGGCTGAAAGACATTTGGATCCAAGCAAGCAATATTAGGCCAAATTTTCACACTGATACAATCCGATGTTATCTTATACCACAGATATTTTGTTCTGTGTTGGCTTGAGTTATCATGTATTATCATTGCCATGTAAAGTGCCACTGCAGTGAATGGCGTTGCTATCAATGGGTGTTTTTACAGTTACTGAGCTGCAGAGCAACTCTGCTTGAGCTGGAATAATAGATACAGCAGATTCCCCAGCTAATTCCATGTGAGTTTGGTGCCATTTTATAGTTTCCCTTGCCTTCAACTAAAATAGGATAGTGACTTTGCGATTATTTATTGCAAAAGACTGAAAATAAATCATGCAATAATGCTAAATATTATGAAAAAAGGTATGCTTTATGATACAGAAAGAATTTAATGCTAGATAGAAATGCTTGGATTTACTTCTATGCCTGTGACACTTAATTTCACTAAGCTAGGTGGATTAACTAAAAAATGAGAAAGCAAAAAAATATAAAGCCAGAACAAAAATTCCAGGCTGCTTCACCTTATTCAACTCTGTGTGCATGGATACTGCTGATTCGGACACGTACCATTTCCTTTTAGTTATTCATCTTCCTAGAAGCTGGACAGGCTAGACCTGTGCTAAGGTGTGTTGTGAAAAGGTAATGAAATCTCTGCCATAGGCGCCCTCCTCACTTCGGGTTCCATTCACCTGATTCAGCAACAACACAGTAATACACTGAGGCTCTTGTCCAGAATGCTAGGAGCACCCTAGCATTCTCCTTTCTTGGAGCACGTCAATTTCCAATACAGTCCAGGTTACATCAATAGGCATCCTTCTGGTGCCCATGAGATTTATATCGGTGAGCACTGATTGGGCACCTATGGTATGCCAGAGACAGTGATGAGTTTTACACTGTATACAATATGAGCTCCTGCCTTGATCCTCTCATAACTGAATAAAACCATAAAGAACTTTAAGATACTGTATTATAAACTATTGTTAGATATGGCCCCTCCCCCCAAAAACACCGCTAATTGACCACATTCTTCGGTGATGTATCTGGTCTGTTCTGAGCATTAGATTGTTATTTTAATTTTGGGTTGAGTCCATTCTAACTTTGGCAAAATGCAACAGATTTCCTACCCAGGACTTAATAGAAATAAGAAAAAAGATTAAACAGTTTGATTGAACCCACACTTTATAATTCATTAGATATAATATACTAAATAGATACAAATAAATACATATATGTGTATTCATTATGCAAACATATATATACAGAATTAAAGTTTAATAATGAAGCCATAACCAATATGCAGATGTAACTAAAATTAAATTATAGTGTGAGCAGTCTTGCTAACAGTGTCACCCAAGAGAATGTCACCATCATGGTGGGACCTAATTCTTCTAGTTTACCTCCTGGTTTTATGCCTATTTGCTCCATCCATTTGCTGCCCCAAACTGGTCCCTTGCTAGGCTGTTTGCTTACTTTTTTATACCAAAGCTGGCATACTGTTACAAAGGATTGTCATTTTCTTTTTCTGTCATTGCTCTCAAGGTTCAGGTTTTAAGTGTTTATTGGATATTTTACTGTAACTCATGCTATTATTATTCCTAATTTTCTATTGCACAACTGTTTGCACTGCTGGGCCGGAGGATGCACAATGCCTATTCTGCAGTACTGCCTATTACAGCTATATAGATTGTTGGTGTATACTAAAATTTAATGGTATGAGCTCTATAGAACACCCTGGATCTCAGGAAGAGAAAGAACAACTTCCAGGCTAAGTGCTTCCTGAAAAGTTTTCTGCATTGTACAGAAAGTTATTTATGCTCTTCTTTCTTCCTGGGGCTTCTGTGAATAATTGATACATGCACATTTATGTGAGAGCTGCATTATGATAACATTATGAACAGTGTGTCATGGGAACACAAAGGAAAGAACGATTAATTCTGAAAGAACAGTGATGTTTGATTAGAAATTTTGGTCTGACAGAGGCTGTCTGAAAGGGCATCCCATGCATGGCGAATATCAGCTACACATACAAGAATGTATTGAAGTGGGTGGCATATTTAAAGAATAGGTAGCCCAGTGTGATTAGAGCACAGGTGGGGTGAAATGAAATAAAGCTGAAAAGGGAGCCAGATTTTGGAGGCCCTTGAGTGTCATGATAAAGATTTTGGTATTATTCTTTATTTTGTGTGTGTGTGTGTGTGTGTGTTTATGTGTGTTTGTGTGCACTTGTGTGTGTGTATTCTTTGACTTTTGCTTAAGCAGGCATTGACATGATCTAGTTTGCTTTTTCCAAAGGTAATTGGCTGCAGTGTAGTGGATGGACTGGGGAGATGAAGGACAGTGACAGCAGACCAGTTAGGGTCACTGCAGTAATCCAAATAAAAGACAAAAGGGATCTAAACAGGGAAGATAGCAGAGACACTGGGAAAGAAATTCATCTCAGATGTAGATTAAAGAGATTTAAAACAACTGGATGACGGGATGAAGAAAAAGAGGAATTAAAGGTGAACCTCAGATTTCTAAATTGAATGACTGGATAGATTGTAAAACCGTTAGTTCAGATAAGAAACATAGAAGGTAGATAGGTTTTTGCTTTTGAAGGATATAGAGGAAGGGTAAAGGTAGAGATACCACTCCAACCTAGAGTAACCCTCAACCCATGGTGTAGCCTCTGGTCATCTCCCCTCTACAGCAGTATCAAAGGGCAAGTTCAGTTATAAGGCCAATGAGGGAAATGAAGCTTAAGACAGCCAATGCAAGGAAGAATGTGCCTGGAGCATGGACCAGTCTCGTAACTGGCACCTTAATACCAAGCCACTTGGGTCTCGGCTACCTGTGTAAGTCGGCTTTTTCTCTCTTTGCAGCAGGAAGTACATTGTATGTTTGACCTCGTTTTTTTTTTTGTTTTGTTTTTTTGTTTGTTTGTTTTTTTGCCCCTCTCTGTCCGCATGCTTTGAGTATATTTTGCAGTTCCTTACACCAAATAGAGTGTATTTTCCTTTTCCTTGACTTTGAGCTTGACTAATGAGATGCTAGTGGGTTTGACATGAGCAAAGGGCTGAATTGTGCTTGTGTAGTGGGGCTTGCCCTCCGGCTCGTCACTCATCCCTATTAGGACTACTTTCCTTCAGGTAGCTGTTTCCCCTTTACCCAGGTTCTACAACAAACGCTCAGACACAGAGCCAATTCAGCAGCTACCACTTGAACCCAAGCCACCCAACCCTACATGAGGAAAAATAAATAATTATTTTATGCCACTGAGTTGTGGGATGTTTTGTTATGCAGTGAAAACTAACTGACAGGGACACCAAGAGAAAAACATGCTTATGAGCAGGGATTCTCCAGCTTCCCTTCTCAGCTCTCTTTAGCCAGCTGAGGGGTTAGGAATGTCTGGCATAACCCACAGCTTATCAAATGTGCATGTATTAAACGGATCTATTCACAGTAATTATGTAACACTTCATAGACTTTCAGTCACCATTTTAAAACATTCACTTCTGATTATGAATGGCCTTGTGCTTGTGTTGCATAAAGCACTGGGAACAAATTCCACTACCAGAGGTGGACTTTTCCAAACCTTCATTTCTCCTGAATCAAGAAATTCTTGGCCGGGCACAGTGGCTTACGCTTGTAATCCCAGCCCTGTGGGAGGCTGAGGTGGGTGAATTGCTTGAGGCCAGGAGTTCAAGACCAGACTGGGTGACATGGTGAAATCCTGTCTCTACAAAAAATGCAAAAACTAGCCAGGTTTGGTGGTGCACACCTGTAGTCCCAGCTACTCAGGAGGCTGAGGCAGGAGGATTGTTTGAGACTGGTGAGCAAAGGTTGCAGTGAGCTAATCTTGTGCCATTGCACTCTAGCCTGGGCACGAGAGCAACTCTGTCAAAAAAGAAGGAAGATAGAAAGGAAGGAAGGAAGGAGGGAAGGAAGGAAGGAAGGAAGGAAGGAGGGAGGGAGGGAGGGAAGGAGAGAGGGAGGGAGGGAAGGAAGGAAGAACGGAAGGAAAGAAGGAAGGAGAAAGGGAAAGGGAAAGGGAAGGAAGGAAAGGAGAGAAAGGAAGGGAAAGGAAGGAAGGAAGGAAGGAAGGAAGGAAGAAAGAAAGAAAAAGAAAGAAAGAAAGAAAGAAAGAAAGAAAGAAAGAAAGAAAGAAAGAAAAAGGAAGGAAGGAAGAAAGGAAGAAAAAAGAAAGAAAGGGAAAAACACAAAACAAAATTCTTGCTATTTTGAATCTCAGTTTGTTATTCCAATCCTAAATCTTAAATGTTTTACTTTTTTGGTGGGGGTGGTGGCAGCTAGTTCTCTGTTCTGGGGATGTAGAATCTAGTCAGATCTCAACTTTAAATTCTTGAAAACAAGTATTAAGTAGAACTTTGGCCTTTCTTTTTCTGGGTAAACAACCCAAACTCATTTATCCTTTCTTCAAAGGTTCTATTTGAAAATTATTTGGCCATCTTTCTGCTCTTTTCTGAACCCTTTTCTACTTTGTTATATGTCTTCTAAGTTGTAAAGACCAAAATTGGACATGCTCTTTATATCTGAGTTGGTGCTAAATCTAATCTCTTCACTCTTGGGTCTTTAGGAAGATGGCAGGTCAGATGCCTTAAGGTTGGTCTGGCTTCCATTTCATTGTTACAGAGTCTGTACGCCCCGTGGATTTCCCAGCCCCCACTAGAGCTCCCCATGTTATATCTTTTTCATTGATTTTTGGTACTTCAATATCTTAATCTGTCTTTGGTTTCTGCTATGATCACTCCAGGTTTTTGATGATTGCTGTTTACTTTTTAAATTTCTTCTTCTTTAAATACAAATAGGGTATTACCAAGCTGTGGGACAACATCTTAAGTTAAATATAAATGTAATTGGAGGCCCAAACAGGAGGGGCTAAAAAACATTTGAAAAAGTAATGGTTAAATATTTTCCAAACTTGATAAAAAGTATAAACTTATACATCCAAAAAGCTCAATAAAACTCAAGTACAAGAAACATAAAAAAGAGACACCAATGGTGTACACTGTAACCAATGTTATTAAATGAGTAATAAAGAGAACAATTTTTAAAGCAGCTAGAGAAAAAAAGACTCATACAAAAGAGCAAAGATAAGGATGATAACAGATTTCTCATTAGAAATAATGTGAGCTAGAAAACAGTGGAGAAACATTTTAAGATACTGTAAGAAAAAATCCGTCAAACTAGAACTGGAAAAAATGTTTTAGAGATTGGTCTCACCATGTTGCACAAGCTGTTCTTGAACTCCTGGGCTCACGTGATTCCCCCACCTCCTCCCAAGAGGCTGGGACTACAGGTGTGTGCCACTATCCTTGGCTTTCCAACAATTTGAAAAAAATACTTCAGAAAACTACCTTTCAAAATGAAGGCAAAATAAAATTTTTTTCAGATGTATATAGAGCTAAAAGAATTCATCAGAAACAGACCTGCACTTAAAACACAAGGAAAATAATCACATGGAAATTTGGATCTACACAAAGAAAAGAAGAATCTTGGAATTGGTAAATACAAATATTCTTCTTCCTATTTTAATTTTTAAAGAGATGATCAATTATTTAAAGCAACAATAATAATGTCCAGGAGTGGTGACTCATGCCTATAATTTCAGTACTTCAGGAGGCCAAGCCAGGAAGACTGCTTGAGGCAGGGAGTCTGAGACCAGCCTTAACAACATAGCAAGAAGCCATCTCTACAAAAAATAATTTAAAAAAATAGCTGGGTGCAGAGGCATGTGCCTGTAGTACTAGCTACTTGGGAGGCTGAAGCAAGAATATCACTTAAGCCCAGGAGTTCAAGGCTGCAGTGAGATGTGACTGCACCACTACACTCCAGGCTGGGGGACAAAACAAGACCCTGTCTCTTAAAAAAAGGGAAAAAACAATAATAATGATGTATTGTAATATTTATAACATGTAGAAGTAAAATTGCAACAATAGTATAAAGGCAGGGAGAATATACTGAAGGAAGATTCTTATACTACAGGTGAAATAATATAATACACTTGAAGGTATGTGATGAGTTAAAGATTTACATCATAAATTCAAAAGCAGAGTTTCTCAATAGAGGCAGTATTGACATTTGGAACTAGGTAACTCTTTGTTTTGGGGACTGTCCTGTATTTAGAAGGATGTTCAGTAGCATCCTTGGCCTCTACTCACCATATAGCAGCAGCACCTCTTCCGTTACAACCATAAAAATGTCTTCAGACTTGATTAAATATCCCCTGGTGATGGGAAGGGAGGGGGGCAAAATCACTTTCAGTTGAGAATCACTGGAATTAAAGAATTCAAGACAATGTGGTACTGGTTGCAAGATGAACAAATAGGTCAGTGTTACAGAATAAAGTCCAAAAATAGACCCGTATGTATACGGTAAACTAATTTTCAATAAAGGAACAAAGGTGATTCAGTTGATAATGATGGTCTTTTTAATGAACAATTCTGGAACAATTTGCTGCCCATATGCAAAAAAATAAAAAAGTAAAAACTTCATAACTCAGGTTATGGTAAAGTAACTAAAAATGGATCATGGGCATAAATGCAAAACTTGAAACTGTAAAACTTCTAGAAGAAAACATAGGAGAAAATTTTTGGAACCATGGATTAGGCAGTGATGTCTTAGACAACGCACCAAATAACACAACCCATAGAAGAGAAAAGTTATATTTTTCATCAAAATTAAAAATTCCTGTTCTTTGAAAGACTCTGTTAAGAGAAAGAAACTGGGAGAAAGGACTTGAACCCAGAAGATATAAAGAATACTCAAAATTCAATTGTAAGAAAATAACCCAATAAAAATGGGCAAAATGTTTGAAGATATACAGATGGAAAATAAGCTTATAATGAACATTATTGGTCTTTAGGTAAATACATAAAACCACAATGAGCCATCACCTCACATCTACCAGAATGGCTAGAATAAAAACATGTGTAACTTCAAGTGTTGGTGAGAATGTGGAAAAGCTGGAATCCTCGTGAACTGCTGATGGACTCATGCCTGTCATCCCAACATTTTGGGAGGCTTAGGTGGGAGGATTGATTGAGCCTGGGAGCTCAAGGTTGCAGTGAGCTGTAATGGTGCCACTGCAGCCCTCAGCCTGGGCTGCCGAATAAGACTTTGTCTCAAAAAAAAAAGTTAAGCACACATTTACCATATGAACCAGGAATTATACACTTAGGCATATACTCAAGAAAAATAAAATTGTATGTATGTCCACACAAAGATTTGCAGGCAATGTTTATAGCAGCCTTATTCATAATTACCAAAAAGTAGAAACAACGCAAATGTCCATCAACTGGTAAATGGATAAGTGAAACGCCATATAACCATACAATAGAACTACTATTCAGCAGTTAAAAATAACAAACCATTGAACATGCTGTAACGTGAGTAAAGCTCAGAAACATTACGCTAAGTGAAAGAAGAAAAATGTAAATAACCACCTGTGACATGATTACACGCTGTACGGAATGTCCAGAAAGGCAAATCTGTTAGCAAGAAAGTATATTAGGATTGTCTCTGACTGGAGATGGAAATAGGGATTAACTGCACAAAGGTATGAATGGTTTTTTGAGGGGGAGAAGATGATGAAAATATTCTAGAACTGGATTGTAGTAATGGTTGTATTCTGTAAATTTTCCAAAAATCATTGAATTATACATTTGAAGTGGGTAAATTTTATGGTGTATATATTATACCTCAATGAAGCAGTTTTTTTAAAAGGAGATCATGATGTTTGTAAGATTTTACATTCCACTTTTTTCACTAAAAATCATAACATATATATATTTGTTAATGTCATTAACAACAACTTGAAAACATTTTTCTAATAACCACTTAATATTCCTGAATATATACATACCCAAAATTAATAGTTTCCCTTTAGGTCATTTGTAATTTTAAAAAATAATGCTGAGGCAGGAGGATCTCTTGAACGCATGAGTTTGAGACCAGCCTGAGCAGCATAGAAAGACTCCATCTCGGCCGGCCGCGGTGGCTCAAGCCTGTAATCCCAGCACTTTGGGAGGC
>NW_012115132.1:3773050-3809895 GCF_000951035.1 Colobus angolensis palliatus
AAAAAATCACACCACTGCACCCCAGCTTGGATGGACTCCATCTCAAAAAAAAAGAAAAAAAAAATCTCTACCAACACACACACACACACACACACACACGGGGAAAAAAATCAGCCAGGAGTAATCCTAGCTACTTAGGAGGCTACATCAGGAGGATCTCTCGAGTCTAGGAGTTTGAGGTTACAGTGAGCTTATTGCACCACTGTACTCCAGCTTGGGAAACAGAGCAAGACACTGTCTCTACAATAAAATTGAAATTAAAACAATGTTTTGTTTAACCTTTCTGTGCATATTAACTATGTGACCTTGGACACGTTCTTTAACCTCTCTTAGCTTTAATTTTCTCTTAGGGGCAGGGCGTGGTGGCTCATGCCTGTAATCCCAGCACAGTGGGAGGCTGAGGCAGGTGGATCAAGAGGTCAGGAGTTTGAGACCAGCCTGACCAACATGGTGAAGCCCTGTCTCTACTAAAAAGACAAAAAATTAGCGGGGCATGGTGTCACAGGCCTGTAATCCCAACAATTCGGGAGGCTGAGACAGGAGAATCACTTGAACCAGGGAGGCAGAGGTTGCAATGAGCCGGGGTTGTGCTATTGTACTCCAGCCTGGGCAACCAGAGTGAAACTCCATCTCAAAAAACAAAAACAAAACAAAAAAAAAAAACAAAGAAAGAAATCTAATAGGAAAAATGGGCACGATTAATAGTTCCTGTTGGCTGGGGATGGTGGTTCACGTCTGTAATCCCAAAACTTTGGGAAGCCGATGGTGGTTCACGTCTGTAATCCCAAAACTTTGGGAAGCCGGATCATATGAGGTCAGGTGTTCTAGACCAGCCTGGTCAAGATGGTGAAACCCCATCTCTGCTAAAAATACAAAAATTAGCCAGGTATGGTGGTGTGTGCCTGTAATCTCAGCTACTCAGGAGGCTGAGGCATGAGAATCACTTGAACCCAGGAGGCGGAGTTTGCAGTGAGCTGTGATCGTGCCACTACACTCCAGCCTGGGCAACAGAATGAGACTCTGTGTCAAAAAAAAAAAAAAAAAAAAGTTCCTGCCTCTTAGGTACAACATGGCTGTTCTAAGCATTATCTAAAATAAAATGTGAACCATTTAGCATGGAAATGGCAATCACCAATTCGATTTTAGCCATCATTACTGCCCTCAGCAATCATTACACATCTTCAAATTTATGATTATTTTCTCAGAATAGGATCATATAAGTGAAATCCCAGGGCTCATTTTAAAAATCCTTCTCTCTAAGTTAGAAGTAGCACAAAACATTCTTGGCTCTTTTCCAGTTCCTATTCTGATACTTGGAACCCAGTGTGGTTCGTCAGCTTTTTGCTCTGTGGCCTTGGCCTGATGCTTCTGAGAGCTCCCTGGCTCTAGGCTTCCCATTCTCTCCAACCAAACCTATCAGTCTTGTGATTTCTCTCCTACTGGGAGATGGACTGTGTAACCTTGAATAAAAACGGTGGACAAAAGAGCAATGGGTAATAATGAATGTTATTATTCCTCATAGGTAACATAGCTGCCTTTTCCTATGGATCACTAGTATCTAAACACAGAGAATTGGGATATGGGGTCTTCAGGATTCTCTACAAAGTCTAATGGGGAAAAATTGTTGGTATTTGTATTTTCATATCTAAGGCCGCGTTGTATGTAGTTATGCTGCCTGCATTTCTTAATGGGGTTGACAAGGCCCTCCGTTCTTTACCTCCATGTACTTCTCCAGCTTTGTCCCTTGCTATTACCTCCCTGCAATGTGATACTAAAATCATACAGCACGTCTTGCTATTTTCTCAAATGTGCCATGCTTTCTCTCCCACAAGGCTTTGTACATCATGTTCTCCAACCTTGAACACTCTCTGCCTACCCCTGCCTCCTTCATTTGGCTAACTCCTACTTATAATCCAGGCATCCTCTTAAACCCTACTTCTTCCTGGAAGTTTTCCTGTCCCGAAGTTGGAGTTTGGTGCTCCATGGCTAAGCTCCCATGGCACTCTGTCATTACCCTTACTGGATCTAAATTGCCTGTTTATTTGCCTTCATCCTGATCACACTATGTGGTAGCCATGGGGTTGTGTCCCTGTGATCTGCCTTCAAGAAAGAACTGGCTATTTAGCTGCAAGGAGTGCAGTTAGCTGACAGCCTCCAGCTGTTAATGCCTTCAAGTTCTGCCTGAGCTTTGAAGCTGAGGCCATGATCATTTCGGGCAGCCCCAGTCAATGACTGAGTATAACAGTGGCACCAGGGCCAACTCAGGACTCCTTTAGTAGGAAATCTTTGGGTTGGCTAAGACTTCATCAGATCTGCATTGTAGTCTGATTCTTTCTCTTCCTCATCCTGCCTCCTCCCTCTTTCCTTTGACAGATGTCATATCCGCTTTTTGGCATAAAGGATTCCCTTGTCCAATCCTGCTTCCTCACCCTTTCATGTTCACGGCTTACTCTCCAATAAGCCTCCTGAAATTCTTACTTTGTCATATGCATCTGCTTTCTGGAGAATCTGGGTAGCATAGATAATGAGCCCTTTAAAAGTAGGGACTACATTCTTATTCAAATTGTACCTCCAGCTCCCAGAACAACACACAGTAGGATCTCAATAAATATCTATGAAAGGATTGAATGAATGAATGAATGAATGAACATTCAAAATAGTATTCAATATTGAATGAAGTTTTGATCTTATATAATTCACAGGTGCTGGTCAACATTCAAGAACATTCTGATTTGAAGACTCAGATTTATTTATAAAATGCACTGCAAGAATGACATAATTGTGCATTTTTCAAGTGAGTATTTTCCAGCGGTTGGATTTATGCCAAATATATAATTTACCCCTTAGGATAATCCCGTGGGCTAATGTAGTTGAGCATGAATCATAATAGATATTTGTACTTGAAATTACACAACAGCTATAAAACTGCTATTTACTATCAAAATAGCAAATTTTAAATATTACTGCTTATGCCTGGAAATCCCATCTAAATGTTGTTTTATAGAATAAAATCCAAAAGCATTAAAAGCTTTTCAAAATCTAGGCTCTGTTTATTTGGCACTTGCCACACTATTGTGTATGTGAAATATCTAGCTAGCTAACTCCCCCACTAGATTGTAAACTCCTTGAGGCAAGCAAACCATTAATTTAATAAAATTAAAAGCCATTTTCATCAATAAATTAATAATATATAATAAGAAATTAATAAATTTTTATTAACCTACCAAATATCATTAAACATCTACTATGTCCCAGGCACTGTGCTAGCTGCTTTGGGAGCAGCAGTGAGTGAAACAGACAAGGCTTATGGCCCCCATGAACTCTCTCAGTGGGGATGAGGGTTGTCAAAAATAATTACCCAAATAATGAATATGTGCAATAATAGAAGTGGGAGAGTGGCAAAAAAATAATGTCCCCAAAGAATATTCATGTCAAACACTGGAGCTTGTGATGTGATTTTATTTGGGAAGAGTCTTGGAAAATGTAATCAAAGATCAGGAGATGAAGAGACAGTTGTGGCTTATCTGGGTGGGGCCTAAATCTCGTCCAGAGATCCTCACCCGAATCCTTATAAGACACACAGGGGAGAAAACACACAGAAGGGGAGGAGGCAACATGACCACAGAGGCAGAAATTGGAGAGATGCAGCCACAGACCAAGGAATGCCTGGAGCTACCAGAAGCTGGAAGAGGGAAGGAAGGATTCTCTCCTAGAGTTTTAGGAGGGAACATGGCCCCGCCAACACCTTTATTTTGGATTTCTGGTCTCCAGAACTGCAATAAAATATATTTCTGTTGTTTTGAGCTAGGAAGTTTGTGATAATTTGTTATAACAGCCACAAGAAACTAACACAAGGGAGTAAATAAACAAGGATCTGGGGGTCTGGGAAATGACTGTGCATAGGCATCAGTCCTCGCCATGTTTTCCTGCTTTCCATACTCCATGGCGTGTTAGGATATTGTCTCATTTTCTGGACTTTACATTTTTTCTTCCCTGATTGATATACTCTCACTTTGCCCGTGCCTAGAAAGTTGGAGATTAATTCCCGCAGGTTTAATTTTAACCCCTCTTGCTGTGGATTCTCTGCAGTCTATGCTTCACATTCTTGGAAGAACACCACTGAGGTCTGTCAGGCTGGGTATTTATTTATGTATTTATTTATTTATTTATTTATTTATTTTATTTTATTTTATTTATTTTTTTTTTTTGAGACGGAGTCTCGCTCTGTCTCCCGGGCTGGAGTGCAGTGGCCGGATCTCAGCTCACTGCAAGCTCCGCCTCCCAGGTTCACGCCATTCTCCGGCCTCAGCCTCCCGAGTAGCTGGGACTACAGGCGCCGGCCACCTCGCCCGGCTAGTTTTTTGTATTTTTTAGTAGAGACGGGGGTTTCACCGTGTTAGCCAGGATGGTCTCGATCTCCTGACCTCGTGATCCACCCGTCTCGGCCTCCCAAAGTGCTGGGATTACAGGCTTGAGCCACCGCGCCCGGCCAAGGCTGGGTATTTATAATGACAGATAGAGAACGGCTTCAAAGGCATGCTTGCAACTCTCTAATATGCTTTTACACTTTACTGTGATGTGGCATAAAGTACACAGGCAGACGCCATGAGTTCTACATTTCAGCTCAGCTTCTGACACTCATTGATTGCATGATCTTTGACAAGTCATTTAGGGTATTTATGCTTCAATTTCTTCATGTGAAATTAGGATTTCTCTGGCTTTAAAAATAACCATAATTCCATAGTCAATTTTTTTTACATTTGTGCAAAAACATTCATGTAAATTGACTTGGGTTCCTATATAACAAATTCAGTAAGTAAAAAGTTCTGTAGTACATATTATCTAAAAGGAGGAGAATCTATACTCTTCAATACTGTGCCTCTCTTGGTTTTGCACAAATGATTCCCCATAAATCAGATGTACAGGTAATCACAAGTCTTGACTGTGTCCCCAGAAATCATAACTCAAAAGTCAACCTCTGGGAATCCTTAAAAAAAAAAAAAGTTATGTTTTATGATGGAATTTCCCTTGGTAAGCTTAAACAAGTAGTATAAGCTAAGTCATTCAACCAGAAGAGGTTTACCGTCATACTTCCTTGATGAGTTTGGTGATAAACAGGCCCTAGCCGGTGCCTGTGGTTTATTCATTATTGTTATTATTATTCATTATTCTAACACATCTCTAGGTCTGTGCTCTAGGCAAACCAAGTCTAAACATATCCCTTCCCTCACTCTTCCTCCTCACCCCCATTAGTTCTATGACACAAGATAATATTAGTCACTTACATAAACTAGTAGATATTCATAAATTAGCCCACTCCTTTGCTTGGCACTGCAGAGATCAGAAATGTGTGACACACGAATGGCTCTTGACATCAAAGAGCTTATCTGCACAAAGATAGCCAAGGATTCATGTCAGCAGCATATTGCGAGGGCCAATGTAGGAGTACTTGAATTTGTTATAGAAGCAGATAGCAGGAAGCAAATACTGTGGTCTGCTAGACTGGAAGTTAGCCCATTGATCTGAGCTTTCCAGTTCACCATTGTGTCCCCAATGTCTAAGACAGTTTCTGCAATAAAGCAAGCATTCAGTAGATATGAATTGAATGGTTAAATGTATGGTCTGAACTTGGAAGGGATGGACAGGGGGAAGGTTCCCAGAAGAAGAGAAACCCTGAGTTAGGGTTTGAAGAATTGAGCGACATTAGGTGATAGAAGGCAAGAGGGAACTTTTAGAGATGCTATAAGCCAAGTTGCAGAAATAGACTTTTCGTAGAGGTAAATGGAGAATGTGGATGCTAGATTAATACTGAAATTGATTCTTAAAAGGTTAATGTTGTTTCAGTTTATGGCTTACACATTGTTGAATAGTGAGAGTCTGCTTCTAACATTTGTTAATTTTGGCACTGGAAACAAGAGGTTCAAGGACCTGGGAGAGATGCACAGCCTCCCTCTGAGGCCAACTTGGAACAACTTTTCTAATCAGGTGCCAAAGTCTCTATGTGGCTCTAAAACCTCCAGCTATGTAGTGATAATCTGTAGTTGGGACCACAACATTTGTGTGGTTGTTAGCTACTGAGCCTAGAAGGTATCATTTCATGTTACTATGAACTGGGTCTATAATCCTAGAACATGTGCCTTTGATAACTGTCCCAGGGAGAGGCCATTTTCCAAAATTTTCCAGAAACTATCGCAGGGGATGGCTAGGACTAAGGTGAGATCCTAGCCCTTCCTAGCGCTCTGTAATTATTCTCCCTGCATTTGATTCTGAAGATTTAAATGTCCAAATCTGGGCTTGCTTCTTTGCTTACTTCCTAACAATTGCCATGGAGTCAGGTGGCACAGCAAAAGGTACATTAAATGCAAAGATGCTCTGTTTAAGATCTATGTGGCTTCTATTACTCACTGAGTCAGAACTAACATTTTTACTCTTTACATCAAAACTATTCGCCAGAGTTCTTTGGGCTACTCCATTTCTCCCTCCTTAACTTACACTTCAATGTATCAGGCTGTCTATTAGCAGGAAGCTTGGTGTATGAGACATTGGCTCAGAACAGCTTCAGATTTGATTCTGTTATTTATCAGCAATGTGGATCTCCCCTGACCAAGTTTCATTTTCCACCAGGGTGAAATGAGAGCAATCATACCTCACATATCATCCTCACAAACTTATTGATAAACTTCTCATGAGACCATGCATTTCTAACAGGCTTTGTAAATGTGAAGCACATAAACATGTAAGGAATAGTTATTTTCATTTTTTGCATCTTCTCTACACATATGGCAGTCTCAAATTACTTCGTACTTCTGTTCCATTGAACAAAGAGCTACTAAACTCCGAAGACTTTCATAAAAGCTGAGCCAGAAAAGTGTTGACAATTTCCTTTGAATTTCATATCTCTTAGAATTTGCTTCTATAGCTGCTTATCTTTTTGCCAGTTCCTAAATGCTCTTGTGACTAACACTCTGGAGCACTCAATAAATGTCAGTTAAATTAATATATGAATAATGCAGTGTTTATTAGTCAAGATAGTCTAAGCTATGCTGCAATAACAGATAATCCCTGAAATCTCAGTGACTCAGCCCAACAAAACTTTATCTTTTACTCATGTAAAACCTGATGCAGGCCATGGGACAGGGGTAGGCTCTTAATGACTCAGAAGGCCAAGGTTCTTCTGTATTATGAATCAAGACAATGGTTTCCAAAGTTGCTTCAGGGAAGGAAGAGAAAGATGGAGAAAGCTCTAGGCTTTTAACTACCATAGCCTACAAATGTCATTTTCACTCACTAATTGACCAGAACTAATTGTGCAGCCAACCAAACTGCAAAAAAGGCTAGAAAATGTAGAAGAGCAAATGAAATAGTTGTTGAGTGCCAACTTCTCTGAAACACGATGCCCTCCACCTCAATAAGAGTCATTGTCTCTTACCCCCAATACAGATTGCAGGGAAATATAACAATACGTAAGACAGACAAAGGCCAGGTACAGTGGCTCACACCTTTAATCTCAGCACTTTGGAAGATCAAGGTAGGAGGATTGCTGGTGTCCAGGAGTCTGAGGCCAGCCTGAGCAACATAGCAAGAGCCTATCTCTACAAAAAAATCAAAAATTAGCTAGGCATGGTGGCATGTGCCTGTAGTCCCAGCTGCTCAGGAGACTGAGGTGGGAGGATCACCTGAGGTGATCACCAGGAGGTGAAGGCTGCAGTGAGCTGTGATCGTATCACTCTACTCCAGTTTGGGCAACAGAATGAGACACTGTCTCAAAAAAAAAAGAAAAGAAAAATCCCCTGATTTTCTGGAGGTTATATTGAGGTGAAAGAGTGAGAACATTTTGGCTTCATTTTAGTTTCGTAATATCGTGTACTGTTTATCCTTCCATTTCAATTATTGTTTGACCTTCTACTTCAATTGTGCCGTTTTTGAGGGTGTCAAAATTTTTTGAAAGAATAAGGCAGGGACCATTCTAACAGCTCTGTGCTTCTCCCTAGGGAAATGAGACTTGTGTCTCTTGCTTCAGCTCCTGTCTGCTGGTCATGAGGTTCAAAACTCCCTGTGATTTCAGCTGGGAAGATGGCAGAGGAAAGGAAGTCCAGCACCTTCCAGCTGGACTTGTTTGGATTGGCACAGTTTTTGTAAGCAGCCGTGACTCCAGAGCTGCTGGAAAATGTGCTTATCACCCTAGAGGATTGAGTGGGAAAGGGAAGATCCTAACTGACAGAGTCTGAATGAGAGCCAGTGGAAAATGGGCCTCAGTCTTTTGGTAGGTGGGTGGGAAGAAGATATGGGGTCCAGCCACAGGGTGTGAGCAAGCTGTGATATTATCTTTATTATTGTAGCCAGATAGAATGAAATCCTAAGACGGATAGAATCTTAGCCAGACAGAATGGAATCCTAGAATGGAATCCTGGCGCAGTGGCTCACGCATGTCATCCCAACTACTTGGGAGGCTGAGTCAGGAAGATCACTTGAGACCAGGAGTTCAAGAGCAGCCTGGGCAGGACAGTGAGACTCCCATCTCTAAAAATATATAGATATAGTCAGGCACAGTGGCACGTATCTGTTGTCACAGCTTCTCAGGAGGCTGAGGCAGGAAGAGGGCTTCAAGCTAGGAGTTCCAGTCTGCAGAGAGCTATGATCATGCCACTGCCCTCCAGACTGGGTGACAGAGCAAGACTGTCTACAAAAAGGAAACTAAAACTAAAAAAAATAAAGAATAGAAACTTATTGTTAATTTTCATTGAGTGAATGAGAAATATATCTAGTTATGTTTCCTTCTTTGCCATTTCCCTTTATCATTGGGCTTCTCTCCAGTGTAAAGGGAAGATATATATATATTGGGCTGACTTCACTGAACATTACTTGCTTCTCCTATGCAGACTAGCATTTGTTGATTCTCTGCACTTATACTACATGTTGTTAATATCCATCTCCACCACCTCTACCTCCACTTGGTCTTGTATCGCATGGGCCAGAAAGCTAAAAATTATATTCTCAATCTCCTTGACTGTTAAGTTTGATACAATTTAGAGTCCAGCAATGAGTTGTACGCTAATGAGATTGGAAAGTGGAAGGGAAGAGGGTCATTCTCCTTAGTGTCAGTATTGGCTGATGCACGTGCTTATCAAATGGGAGCTTGTGCAGTCACCAGAAAGCTGGTGTTAAAACCGATTTGAGGCTCTGGAGCAGCTATGATGGTGAATGTGGTTTCCTGCAACCTCCTGAACGGGGTGGCAGCTGCAAGAGAAGCCTTGAAGCTTGGCAGTGGCCCTGTGTCTTCAGTTCCTGCCATCTCACCTATATTTTGTAACCACTTATTTTTCTATTTTAAACCCTATTCTGATTGAAATACCATCTTAGTCCATTCAGGCTGCTTTGACAAAATATCATAGATTAGGTGACTTACAAACAAGAGAAATTTATTTCTCATACATATGGAGGCTGGGAAGTCCAAGAGCAAGGCTCCAACATATTTGGTGTCTGTTGGGGGCCCACTTCCTTGTTCATAGGTAGCACCTCCCAGGAATGTCCTCAAATGGTGGGAGTGGTGAGGGGTCTCACTCGAGCCTCCTTTATAAGGGCACTAATCCCACATATCAGGGCTCTGTCCCCTTGAACAAGTCACCTCCCAATGGCCTCACCTACTAACTCTGTCACCTTGAGGGTGAAGATTTAAACATATGAATTTGGGGTGTATATAAACATCCAGACCATCACTAGGGTGGTTTCTATTTCCTGCATGTATTTTCTGACATATACAGTGCTTCTGTACATTATCTTACTGGGATATCCAGCCTGCTTAGAGTCACTCACTCAGTAAAGGTTAGAGTCAGGATACACATTCTAAGATTCATGTTCTTATCACTGTTCCATGCTGCCTCCTCCTTAGCCTTTAAGACCCAAATCAGATTTTACTTTCAGTCTCACCCTCTGCCTTATTCCTCCTTTCCCAGCACATGTCTGTCCCACACCTCTTCTTATCGGCTCATTCTGCCTAACACTGATATTTAATTTTCCTCTCTAATTTTAGTCCCATGAAAAGAAAAAAAAGTTAAGGAAAAACAAGTTAGCTCATAAGCAAAAAAAATAAAATGCTTTCTCATGTGTATTTTTAATATTTGTTGGATGGCACCATGTTAGCAAGCTTGTCCAACCCACAGCTGTATGTGGCCCTGGATGGTTTTGAATGTGGCCCAACAAAAATTTGTAAACTTTCTTAAAACATTATGAGATGTTTTTGTGACGATTTTGTTTTTTCAGCTCATCAGCTGTCATTAGTGTTAGTGTACTTTAGGCGTGGCCTAAGACAATTCTTCTTCTTCCAATGTGGTCCAGGGATGCCAAAAGAGCATAAAAACACAGCACAGAAGGAAAACCTCTGCTCTTTAATTTAAGCTGATACTCCTCCTCCAAACCATATAACTCAAGGACTGTAGGACAGTTATAAGAACTTCTGAGGGATGCACATTCTGGTGGAGGAAGTGAGGCAGAAGAATAGGGTCCAGAGGGAGGGAACCTGAGGCCGATTTCACGCTGACTTCATATAACTGAATCGAAAGGAAAACCCCAACTTTCCATGCCTAAGTAACAAAAGAATCAGAGGCTACTCCCTTTGCAAAGCCCCCCACCCCCAACTTTTTCTGCAAGGCAGATGGAAAATCGTGGAAACCAATCAGACGTTTACATGGGAGTGTAACTTTGTAATTGCCTTTCAGCCTCTGACTGGGGGCTAAGTCTTCCTTTGCATAGAAGCCTAACCTTTGTAACTTCACTTCTCCTGATCGGTTGCTTTCCATAACCAATCGGACTGACTGCGGGCCACTACTTCATTTGCATGGTGTGAACACCAGCCGGCCAATGGGAAACCTCTAGGGGGTATTTGGACCCCAGAAGATTCTGTAACTGGGGCCCTTGAGCCACTGCTCAACCTACTCCCACTCTGTGTACTTTCATTTTCAATAACTCTCTGCTTTTGTTGCTTCATTCTTCCTTGCTTTGATGTGCATTTTGTCCAATTCTTTGTTCAAAACACCGAGAACCTGGACAACTAGCAGTCAAACCCTCTACCAGTAACAGAGGAACCTCTATTGCCAAAGAAATGGAGGAAGAAGAGGCAGAAAGAAACTGTCTAGGAATCTACTCACACAGGAAGCCCCGGGTTTTCTTCCTTGCGGATTGATTACCCTTTTGCTTTATTTCCTCACATCTTCTACAGTCCCCTTCTGCCATTTTCTTACAGCAAACATTAAAGTGACTCCCCTACCCTGGTTTCCACATCTACAGCTCAGTCAAGGAGTCAGATCCAGCAGCAAAGACATCAGCTATGTATACCACCAGCTTTCCTCAAAGGGAAACTTTGAAGTAATTTTCAAAGGTTAAAGGAAACTTGCCAGTCTGGAAGCTCGTGGGAAAACCCAGTCCATGCTTGATTTCTTTCCCATCTAAGGAGGTGAGCCCAAAGGATAACAAAACTATAGCCTATTGGATGGTGAACACCAGGGAAATCAGAATTCAGTGGTGAGTATCTGGATTTACAACTTGATAAACCGTTTTAGGTGGTAAAGTTAGGCCTTCTTAAGTTCTCCCTTATGACTTTCCCACTTGATCTCCTCCAAAATTTTGGCTCTGGCTTTTTGGTTCATGCGAATTGATGTAAGTATCAACAAAGAAGCCAGATAGGCCAGGCATGGTGGCTCACTCCTGTAAACCCAGCACTTTGGGAGGCCAAGGCGGGCGGATCACTTGAGGTCAGGAGTTTGAGACGAGCCTGGCCAACGTGGTGAAACCCTGTCTCTACTAAAACTACAAAAATTAGCCAGGCATGGTGGCACACACCTGTAATCCCAGCTACTCAGGAGGCTGAGGCAGGAGAACTTGAACCTCTTGAACCCAGGGGACAGTTGCAGTAAGCTGAGATTGTGCCACTGCACTCTAACTTGGGAGACAAGAGCAAGACTCTATCTAAAAAAAAAAAAAAGGTAAAAGAAAAACAAAGAAGCCAGATAAAGCTTCAGAAGGAAAGAACCAGAGAGGAGACAAAGTAGGGACAAAGTGGGGGAGTGGGAAGGAAGGATGAGGATGTTGTGTGGGAAGGAGATGGAGAAAGGAGAGTGGGAGCACAAGGAACCCAAGAAGTAGAAAAGCAGAGCTAAAGAACATTTCTGGGCTGGGCATGGTGGCTCACGCCTGTAATCCCAGCACTTTGGGAGGCTAAGGCAGCAGGCCTCCCACTGCTTGAGCTCAGGAGTTGGAGACCAGCCTGGGTGACATGGCAAAAACCTGTTTCTACAAAAAGTAAAAAAATTAGCTGGGCATGCTGGTGCATGCCTATTGTCCCAGCTACTCAGGAGGCTGAGGTGAGAGGATTGCTTGAGCATGGGAGGCTGAGGCTGCAGTGAGCTATGATTGCACCACTGCACTCCAGCCTGGGTGACAGAGCAAGAACCTGTCTCAAAAAAAAAGAAGAAGAAGAAAATTTCTGCAATGGAAAAATTCCTCATTCAAGTCTCTCATTTAAGAATCTACCTGAGAGGCCAGTCGTGGTGACTACGCCTGTAATCCCAGCGCTTTGGGAGGCTGAGGCAGGCAGATCACGAAGTCAGGAGTTTAAGACCAGCCTGGCCAACATGGTGAAACCACATCTCTACTAAAAATACAAAGATTAGCCAGGCATGGTGACGCATCCCTGTAATACCAGCTACTCAGGAGGCTGAGGCAGGAGAAAAGCTTGAACCTGGGAGATGGAGGTTTCAGTGAGCCGAAATAGTGCCACTGCACTCCAGCCTGGGTGATAGAGCAAGACTCCGTCTCAAAAAAAAAATAAAATAAAAATAAAACTACCAGAAAAACTGTTACAATATTCATCATTATTTAGATCTTCCATATTGTACCAATTAACTGGTACATGTCCTTTACAGTTGTCATTTTCTCTAGCATATACTTGGTGTCACATATATGAGCTCCTCCAGTCACCTCTGTGTGGTTTCTGGACCAGCAGCAGCACCTGCAAGCTTGTTAGCAATGCACACTCTCAGACCCTGCTCTGGCCATCCTAAATGAGAATCTGCCTTTCAATAAGGCAGATTTTTTTTCATATGATTAATGAGCACAGTAAAGACTGATAGGCACTGCCCTACAACCTCAGACAAGAATGAGCAAGAGAGTAACAATGAGTGAGTGAATGAGTTTGCTCTGAGGAGGCCGGTATGAAGGATAGTATGCCCTTTGCTGCACACTCGATTCCTTGGAAGACTAATGAAGATTAAGCAGCGGATAAGCTGGTAGTAGACTAATGAGTATTGCCTGACCACAAACCAGGAAAACCTGGTTATACCCGAAGCTAGTGGGTCTCAAAGTTTATTGCGCATCAGAATCACCTGGAGAGCTCTTAAACCCTAGATTGCTGGACTCTATTGCGGGACCCTCCCCGCTCCAGAGTTTCTGGTTCAGTAGGTCTGGAGTGGGCCTGAAAATCTGCATGTTTCACCAGTTGCTAGGTGATGCTGACAGTGCTGGTCTGGGAACCACACATTGAGAACAACTGTCCTAAGCGATAAAGACATTTAGATAAAAGAATCTTGCTCCTATAAATTATTTGGGATAATTAAGGTCTCAAATCCCCTATTGAATTTGTCACTGGAGACCATACCACTTTATAGTGACTTCCAGAAAAAACCCCTCATGGGAAAGCCCGCATGTATTTCAGCCAGCTGCATGGGGTTGAGAGCTAATTAACAGGGAAGCTAGAATGGTCTTGCTTTCCCAGGCGTGCCATCCAGCAAACCCAGAGACAGTGGGTTGTTGACGAAAATTATACAGATGAGACCCGGAAGCTGCCATTTCATTGGGGAAGATTTTGCCTTTTCATTACAAGAGAAAGCTAACATTTCCCATCTTTCCTTCCACCAAAAGTAGGCAAGCATAAAACCAAAGCCAATTTCTTACAATTTAGTAACCTCAGTACCAACCAATTATATTCCTGGGACATGAGAAACAGCTGTTGTAACATTAGAGCTTGAACAGTTTCATCTCAGCTATTTAAGGGGATAAGAGAGCCAATATTTTCATTCCCTTGTGATATTATCAAGACATGATAAACAACCAGGACTACAGTATTAATTACATTAATTTGGAGAGGAGAGGGACCACTTTAATTGCTCCAAGCTGGAGAATAATTTTTTATGGGCAGACAATCATTCCATAAATTCACATTAGAAAGAGTACTTTGTCTTATATTATCAGCAACAAAACTTCTGGAAGCAAAAATCAAACACCACTCCCTTTTAAGGTAGACTTCAATGTAAAAAATAAAATCTTACTGTTGCTATGTGTCAGTTGTTCAACCTGACATGTTGAGCTGTTTGGTAAAAAGAAACATAGGGAAGGTATTTGTCCTTTAAGAATTCATAATCTAAAAATGGAAGTAGCACCAACGGCTAAATTTGAATACTTTCTTATATATAAAACATATATGAAGAGAGTGTTGCCTCCATCTTGGGGTTAAGAAGATCAAATGGGGATATGGGAAGAGCATTGGGAAGAACATCAGGAAGAATAGCTAATAGATGCTGGGCTTAATACCTGGGTGATGGGGTCTGGGCGTGGTGGCTCACGCCTCTAATCTCAGCACCTTTGGGAGGCCGAGGCAGGTGGATCACGAGGTCAGGAGATCGAGACCATCCTGGCTAACAAGGTGAAACCCCATCTCTACTAAAGATACAAAAAATTAGCTGGGCATGGTGGTGGGCACCTGTAGTCCCAGCTACTCAGGAGGCTGAGGCAGGAGAATGGAGTGAACCTGGGAGACAGAGCTTGCAGTGAGCCAAGATCACGCCACTGCACTCCAGCCTGGGCAACTGAGCGAGATTCCGTCTCAAAAAAAAAGAAACAAAAAAATATCTGGATGATGGATTGATCTGTGCAGCAAACCACCATGGCACATGTTTACCTATGTAACACATCTGCACATCCTGCACATGTATCCCTGAACTTAAAATAAAAGTTGAAGAAAAAAAAAAGATGAAATGAATGATGGACATCAAAATGCTCTAAAAGCCATAACGCCCTAAAAAAAACAGAAGAGAAAAGGGACATATCATTTATTGAATGTCTTCTACATGAGGCACTGAGCTATGTACTTGACTTACATGGTCATATTTTAAAACTCATAAGGAACTCTAGAAAGAAAAGAAAACATAAAATGGAGAAAATATAATAGTGAAATGCCAGTTTTGTCAACATGGAAATTATTCAGATAAAATCCAATTTTTTCAATGTGGAAATTATTCAGATAAAATGTTTGACTCATATTAAGTAATAAGATACATACATATTAGCTACTATAAGAATCATCTCTCACGGCCAGAATAAATATTCTTTCACCACAACAAATATTTGTTTACCTGATAGGTGGCCACATGCTGAAATCATTCAAGCATATACTACAGTTTGGGTAATAAAAACATATGTAAGTAAATCTACTAAGGCTCCTGGAATTAAAACCTGCACTCAGCTCCAATGTTTGGGATGGTGGAATATGGATGGAAAGGCTCTGGGGAATTCAGAGTGGCTCTAGGAAGTAGCTCCTAAGAGTTGCTGGATGCAGCAGGTGTTGCTGTGGCTTTGAATTCACAGTTTATAATTCAGGGCCCGGGAAATTCCACCCAGGTTTACAGGAGCACTTGTTCTAGAAAATCCCTATGAACAGTGCTGATATTGTCACATTTGCTAGATACTCCTTCAGGTTCTGCCCGAGCTACTATGAAGCAGTTGTGGGGAGTGGATCTTCCAATGCTCAAAATGCTCTGGAAACTTGAATTGAGGATAAGAGCAGTTCAGCATGGAACTAGTACCAAGACTCACACTAAGGAAGAAGGGGTTGGAAGAAATTGAAAGAATACTCTGGGGTTGTGCGTTCCCCATTGCAGAGTTGGGGATCCTGCTGTAAATGGGGAGTATTCACCAGAGAATGAAAAACTTTGAATGTTGCAAAGTTCTGAACCACAGGGTTCTTTTTCATGTAGAAATACCTTCATAATGTATGTAGGGGAATAGCTTGAGTAAAACATAGAGCAACTATGAACACACAGAACCACTCAGTAAAACGGTATGTATCAATATGGTAATGTGTGAAATATATTGCAAAGAGAGAATTTCGATTGCAAACAGTATTATTTTATATGATCTCACTTTTATTTAAAAATGCAAAGATTTGAATGGAAAAATATTGTAAATGTATATGTGGAAATATTGACATTATCACTTGATAATGGGTATAGGAGTATACCCATATCCATTATAATGGGATAATGATTATCTTTGCTTCACTTATTTATGTTTCCTGAATTTTCTACAGTACTATGTAACTTGTAAAAATATAAATTTTCAGAACTGGAATTATTTTTCTTATCAAGATAGCAATAAATAAAACTTGTTGGAAGCTGACCATGCCACATAGTATTTCACATTTGTGAGGCCATTTTCTTCTCACAATGGGATAATAAGGTTGTTCTTTAATACGAGGAGGTGTTACTCCAAGGAAGCAAACAAATCAACATTAATTGTAGAATTTCATGTATTCTTTCTACTACTCCTAGTCATCTGGAAATTCAGCTCTTCCTGACTTCTACCTTCATTTTGGAAGCAAGCAATAAAATTAGGAAGAGGATGAGCTGAGGGGAAAGATAGTGGTATTGATAATGTCATGACTATAGATATAGATACAGGTATAAGTTCATGTCTGTTCCTGAGTCTGGATTACCTTGGTAAAAAAAGCTTTTCCTGAATGAAGATGAATGGAAGCTATATGGGTAATACTAAAATGGCTTTCAAAAAAATACATTCATTTTAATTTAAATTTACAAAAAGGGAAGAAATACAGTATACTCAAAAACTAGACACCCTGTAGACCTAAAAAGCAACCAGACCTCAGAATAATAGATCTTACAAGATAATCATGTCTACCCAAAAGCTCCCCCACAAAATGGCATCTGCACCTGTTTTATGATGCACTAGAGGGACAACGGTATGACTCTCAACCAAATTTGGTTTTAGTTTCTTGTTAACCAATGTTTAAAAGCTGAATTGGTAGCAAAGACATTATATCAATCTAGGTGCCCATCAACAGTGCATTAGATAAAGAAAATGTGGTACATACATACCATGGAATACTGCACAGCCATAAAAAAGAACAAAATCACGTTCTTTGCAGCAACATGGATGCAGCTGGAGGCCATTATCCTAAGTGAACTAATGCAAAAACAGAAAACCAAATACTGTGTGTTCTCACTTATAACTGGGAGCTATGCATTGGGCACACATGGACATAAAGACAGCAACAGGAGACATTAGGGACTACTTGAGGGAAGACAGAGCAGGACAAGGACTGAAAAACTACCTATTGGGTACTATGCTTAGTACAGGGGTGCCAGGCTCAATTGTACCCCAAACCTCAGCATCACACAATATACCTTTGTAACAAACCTGCACAGAAGAAACTATCCGTGGCCTATTCAATATCCCACCCTTCTTCCTTGCTAACACAATGCTAATTGTGTTTGGGTATTGAGCAGCAACCTGCTGGGGAAAACAGGCTTTGCTCTGGTGGATTATTGACCATCGAAGTCATGGTCATTGCATTCTCTTTTGCTGGTGGTAGTTAGGCGTGTGATCTGTTTTTGGGCAATGCTGGAAGGGTGAGCATTCTGGAACAATTTTGTCTTTGATAAGTAAGCACAAACAGAAGCTGCTGTCACTTCCCTTTCTTCCTGCTTTTAGTTGGGGTAACAAAGATGCCTGGAGATGGGGTAGCATTAGTGCAGACATCACTGACACATTAAAGATACAAAATGGGAATTCTGAAAAACTCTATACTCTTTATGATATTTCCAATCTGCTTCACCAACCAATGCCAATCTCTAGACCACCTGTTAAGTGAGAAGCTACTGATCAGACCTTTTGTTTAAGCCACTCTTAGTTTGGATATGCTGTTACTTGCATCAGAAACAAGCTAGAGAAAGAAAATGTTACAACTCTCTTTAGTATCCTATTTTGATCTGATTTTTAAAGTTTGCTCTTCATAATCATTTCAGATATTAAATTAGAAACTTTTGAAAATATATAATTTACTGCTTACCTGCCGGACACTGAAAGTCATCCCTGCAGGAAGGCAAGAAATATAAAGAAATGCAGATCCCTTCCAGCAAGGAAGTTTTATTCACATCATGGTTGGCTAGACACGTACTTGCATTTGGAAAAGGAAGAGGCAGAAGACATCTTTTCTGTTTACCACTAGTGGTAGCAATGCTGCTTAATCACTCTTAGACTTCAGAGGTGATGGAGGCAAAAAATTCCAGCTTCTGAAGGGTAAAGCTGGTATTCTTTGACCATATAGTTTTATAGCAAATTTAATCTTTTCTCATCTCCAAGAGAAACTTTTATTTTAAAAGGTTTAAAGTGGGAAGCACTTTATTGATGATATTGGCCATGAAGCCGGAGGAGACACGTGCACACATCCAGCCTTGAGCCTTGGCAGCTTGCCTCTAAGTCCCGCCACTTCAGCAGGGCAGGGCAGGGCCAGGGAGATGGCTGTGATGCAGGACTGGATTTTGGTTTCTTGGCCATAAGGCTACTTCATTACTGCAGGGACATGTATCCTGGGAAAGCTAATGACCTCTCTCTAGAACCAAATAAATTGAATACTTGGGTGAAGGATTTAGCCTTGAAAATGAGTTCCAGCCAGTAGTAAACCTACTGAGAATAAGGCAAATGGGCTTACAGAAATAATGTAGTAATTCTAAATGTGTGCCTACCTTTCCAGATTACAAGCAGCACTGAAATATGAACAGAAATAAATCTATTGTAAAGAAAATTCCATTTTCCTATTGGCCTGCATATTTCAAAGATGATTTATCAAAAGGATTAATTTTCAGGTTGTATTTGTTTCCAACCCTTTAGTTTAATTTAAAATTTTTCTTCTCCTTTCCCAAACTTTCCTCCCAAAATTAAATTGCATTACAGTATGTTACATTGCATTACTAGAGGAATCCGCTCATCCTTCACTCATTCATTCAATACACATTTAATGAGCACTTGCTAAGTATCCAGGAAACTGGGGTGAAAAACAGATCATCCTGGTTCTCACAAAGTTAATGCTCCTTATGAGACTTCTAGTATGCAAATCAGTAATTGGAAAAAACGTGGCTCACGCCTGTAATCTCAACGCTGGGAGGCTGAGGCGGGAGGATCTCTTGAGCCCAGGAGCTGAAGACCAGCCTGGGTAACATGGCAAAACCCTGTCTCTACAGAAAACACAAAAATTAACCAGGCGTTAGTGGTACACCTGTAGTCCCAGCCACTTGAGAGGCTGAGGTGGGAGGATCGCTTGAGCCTGGAAGATTGAGACTGCAGCGAGCCATAGTTGTGTCACTGCACTCAAGCCTGAGGGACAGAGTGAGACCCTGTCTCAAAAATAAATAAATAAATAAATAAATAAATAAGTGTCCACACATAAGCACAGATGGGAGCAGCATTACTACAGAGGATGAACAAGGTCCCAGGATGAGCCATAGCAGACAAAATAATCAACTCCACCTGGAGAAGAAGGAACTTCACACGGAAAGGAAGCTTTTCATTCAATACAGATTCCTTTACAGCATTAATAACCATTGCCAAGATCGATCCATTTTGTCATATTTTAATAGGCCAGTTTGTCTTAAAGCAGGGCTTGGCTTAGGCAATATATCTACCCTATTTTATTTTAATTAGCTTTTCTTGAGAATATGGGTTTATTCACTTAGCTGTTCAGTCAAAACAAAATTTTATTGCCTACCATTATGTGGCAAGTAGGTAGGGCAATTCTGGTTCCCAGTGTAAGTTAAAAACAAAAAAGAAGAAACTAGAATGGGCTTGAAGGCAATAAAAGTAATGGTCGTGGAGCCTTGTCGATTCCATATTGGTGGCTAAGAGAATACTCAGGAGCCTGGTCCTCATAAATCTGAAAATCAATTTTCTACCTTGGATTAAAAGACCAACTGGTACAAGCCACTTTCTTTTCAATTAAGGGAAGAATCTCAGTGCTACATTCAAATCAGTAACTGAGTTCCTGATGGAAACATCCCGATCAATATAACAATAATGATCTGACTTAGGGTCATGCATTTGCACACACACACATATAATCATATCCACGCACTTTTTTTTTTTTTCAAGACAGAGAGTTGCTCTGTCACCCAGGTTGGAGTGTAGTGGCACAATCTCGACGTACTACATCCTCTGCCTCCCAGGTTAAGCGATTCTCATGCCTCAGTCTCCCAAATAGCTGGGATTACAGGCATGTGCCACCATGCCCAGCTAATTTTTGTATTTTTGGTAGAGATGAGGTTTTACCATGTTGGCTAGGCTGATCTTGAACTCCTGACCTCAAGCGATCCGCCTGCCTCTGCCTCCAAAAGTGCTGGGATTACAGGTGTGAGCTACCGCGCCTGGCCTTATCCATGCACTTTAAAGAGACTCCTGCACACACTATTTTTCTTTTCTTTTTTGTTTTTTTGAAATGAAGTTTCATTTTTGTTGCCCAGACTGGAGTGCAATGAAGCAATCTCAGCTCATTGCAATCTCTGGCTCCCAGGTTTAAGCGATTCTGCAGCCTTGCCTCCTGAGTAGCTGGGATTACAGGCATGCACCATCATGCCCAGCTAATTATTTATTTATTTTAGTAGAGATTGGGTCTCACCATGTTGACCAGGCTGGTCTCAAACTCCTGACCTCAGGTGATCCACCATCCTTAGCCTCCCAATGTGCTGGGATTACAGGCACGAGCCACTGCGCCCGGCTTCATGGACACTTTTTAAAGACTCCCCTGGCCATCTCAAGCTTGCTACCCTGAGTCCCACCCTAAGAAAGGCTGGTGTTGAAAGCAAACCTGGGAGGCAAAGAGACTCAAAGACCCAAGCCTTGTGTGTAACGGGAGTGGTAGAATGCACTGGAAGCTGTCAGAATGTGACAAGAGGAAGAGGGCATTTATTTTAAGGGTGTGGGAAGAAAAATAAATTAGGCTGCAATCGGATTCTTCATGCAGGGGCCAGGAGTTGAGAGGTGCCCTGTGCTTGTGTATGGAATTTTTTTTTAAGAACACCCAAGTGGAGAACAAGGAGATATAATTTTTCTTGACACACCAATGTACAATAAGAACATATATTTAGTAACATTCGCCTCCCTGCACCCCAAGCAGCTGTTCAGCTCCAGCAAACACTCTTCCTTTCAGGCAGGGCAGGGGAAGTGTATGCTGCTTGTCTCTTGAGTCCTCAGTGAGAGCTGGGACCAGCATTCCAGAGCCCATCCGCTTCTCACCAGGCAGCAGGGGATCAAACACAGCCGGTGCTTAGGAAGCCAGGTCAGAGACGTTGCTTCAAGGGAAGACCAACTGGGGAGTCCTGTCTGATTTAGGCAGGAAGAACAAATTTGCTTTAATTTGGAAGCCACTCTCTGGTCAGGCTCTTAAGGACCCCAGTAGAATGAAAATTTGCTTGTCTTATTATACCTTCTTAAAAGCGGGAAGCAGGAAAGGGAACTTCTTGAAATTATTCCTCCCTAGCCGGGCGCGGTGGCTCAAGCCTGTAATCCCAGCACTTTGGGAGGCTGAGACGGGCGGATCACAAGGTCAGGAGATCGAGACCATCCTGGCTAACACGGTGAAACCCCGTCTCTACTAAAAATACAAAAAACTAGCCGGGCGAGGTGGCGGGCGCCTGTAGTCCCAGCTACTCGGGAGGCTGAGGCAGGAGAATGGCGTAAACCCGGGAGGCGGAGCTTGCAGTGAGCTGAGATCCGGCCACTGCACTCTAGCCCGGGCGACAGAGCAAGACTCCGGCTCAAAAAAAAAAAAAAAAAAAAAGTATTCCTCCCTGCTCTGTGAGTCTATAACTCACCAGGCAAGGTTTGGCTGTCAGGGAAAGGTTTTATAGCTCCTGGAGGCAAGACTTGTGAGAAGTGGAAGACAGGATGTATCCATTTCAGGTGAGCCCACCATTTTCATGACATAGTGAACACCTGGTTTCCTAGGGTCATAGTCACCTTCTTGACAAATCTTGACAGGTGCCTTTGGGAATGCAAGTGGCAGTGAAAACAGTCAAGGAGAAGAAAGACCCTGTGAAAATGTGATATATGATCCAGTCAATAATAGGCTTTTTGTTTTCATTTTTATTTTATTTATTTATTTAGAGACAGGGTCTCCCTCTGTTGCCCAGGCTGGAGTGCAGTGGTAAGATCACAGCTCAGGGCAGCCTGGACCTCCTGGACTCAAGTGATCCTCTCGCCTCTGTCTCCAGAGTAGCTAGGACTGCAGGTGTGTGCCGCCACATCCAGCTAATTTTTAAATTACTTTTTAGACACGAGGTCTCACTGTGTTGCCCAGGCTAGTCTCAAACTCCTGGGCTCAAGCAATCCTCTGGTCTCAGCCTTCCAAAGTGTTGGGATTGCATGTGTGAGCCACTGCGCCCAGCCAAGGATAGGTGTTCGTTGGATCCTTGATTCATTTGTTTCATTTGTTCCTTCGCTCATTGACATATTCAGTGTAGTATGCTGGTGCTGCTCAAAGCAGTCCTCCACCGTCGGGATCATCATGACTTGAGGGCTTGTCGAAATACATATTCCTAGCCACTGCATAAAGTACTCCAGAAAAAACTCGCAGATGTGGAGGATCCAGCCCCCCACCCTGGACCATAGTTTTATAAATTTTTGAATTTATTTAATACCTTTAAGAAAATACACATTCTCGAGTCCACCCCATACCTAGGGTGGTGGGAAGTTTCTAAGACTAGGCATATGTGATGAAATGTCTTTTTTTTTTTTTTTTTTGAGATGGAGTCTCACTCTGTTGCCCAGGCTAGAGTGCAGTGGTGCGATCTCGGCTCGCCGCAACCTCCACCTCTGGGGTTCAAGCGATTCTCCTGCCTCAGTCTCCCAAGTAGGTGGGATTACAGGCACACGCCACCACACCCAGTTAATTTTTGTATTTTCAGTAGAGACAGGGTTTTGTGATATTGGCCAGGCTGGTCTCGAACTGCTGACCTCAAGTGACCTGCCCCCGCTAGGCCTACTAAAATGTTGGAATTACAGATGTGAGCCACGGTGCCTGGCCGAGATGTCATTTTTAAGATGAGGTTACAAAAGGATTTGGCTGCAGTCTTGGCCCCACACCCTCCCTCACTTGCTGTGAGGGAAACCATCTGCTGCATTGGGAACAGCCTTTTCGGGAGGCCCATGTGGCAAAAAACTGACATCTCCTGCCAACAGCCAGTGACAACCTGAAGTCCACCAACAGCCATGGGCATGAGCTTGGAACTGGTTCCTCCCCGAGTCAAGCCATGAGGTGACTGCAGCACCTAACATGTAGACTGGAGCCTTGTGAAAGACTCTGCGCTATAGTGCCCAGCTAAGCAGTGTCCAGATTCCTGACCCACAGAAACTGTGAGATGGTAACTAGGTAACTAATACAGCTACTGAATCAGAAATTCTGCAAAGTGGCCGGGCATGGTGGCTCATGCCTGTAATCCCAGCACTTTAAGAGGTCGAGGCGGGCGGATCACCTGAAGTCAGGAGTCCAAGACCACACTGGCCAACATGGTGAAACCCCATCTCTACTAAAAATACAAAAAATTAGCCAGGTGTGATGGCACGTGCCTGTAGTTCCGGTTACTCGGGAGGCTGAGGCGGGAGAATCGCTTGAACTCGGGAGGTGGAGGCTACAGTGAGCTGAGATTGCGCCATTGCACTCCAGGTTGGGTGACAAGAGCAAAACTCTATCTCAAAAAAAAAAGGAAATTCTGCAAAGCAAAGTGAGTCCCTGGAAAGTGTATTTTAACAGGTTCTGCAAGTGATTCTCATGGACAGTAGTTTGAGAAACACTGCTGTGACAAAGTTAAGAGAAAGGGCTTTTGAGCCAGACTGCCTAAGTTCAAATCCCAGCTCAAGTACTTCTCAGCTGTTAAGAGCTCAAGTGAATTACATACCTCTCTGGGCTTTAATTGCTTCTGTAAAATGTTGCTAATAACAGTACATACCTTCTGAGTTGTAAAGAGAATTAATTGGGTTAATATATTTAAAGCATTTAGCACATTGCCTGGCAACAGCAAGCACAATAAATTCATTCATTCAACAAACATTCATAAGGCCTCCAACTAAGGGGGTAGGTATTGTGCTAGATGCTGGAGTTACAGGGATTAAGTAGACATAATCCACTTCTCTTGGCACTGTGTGTCCTGTAGGGTAGACGGCCATATAAAAGAATGGACACAGTAATGGTTTAAAGATGCTACAGTTGAGTTGCCCACAGAGTGAAGTGGAGCCCAGAAGAGGTCAGTTTTATCCTGGATGAAAGCATTAACGCAAAGCTCAGTAAATCGGGTCGTTAGGGGTTGGAAAAGAATAGAAGATTTGGGTTTGCATCCCCCAAGCCCCTCACCTCAGTCTTTCTGAATCTCTAGAGCTTCCTTTTCATCTGGACAACAGACAAACCTACTGCCACGAACAGCCTCTTCAGACAGGAGCTGCACAAATGCAGGGCCTGGGTATCTCATTCACAAGGCTCTAGCCACTTGGTTCTGTCTTCCGCTTCTAGACCAGGCAGCTCAGCTCAGCTCAGCTCACCTTAGGGTGTTGGCATCTGCTTTTCCCTTTCTCTGAAAGATTCTTCCCCCTAATCCTTTCAATGTTGGCTCCTTCCTATCCTTCATGTCCCTGCCTAAATGCCTCCTCAGAGAAGTCTTCCTGTTTACTGTGTTTAAATAGTATCTCCATTTCAGAGCTCTTTCATTTCCTGAGCAGTACTAGCATTTAGCACTTATTTACTTGCTCATTTCTCTGTTCACCATTGTCTCCCTGGGTAGACTTCACAGTCTCTAAGGACTAAGACTTGGTCTTTCACGCACCATGATGCACACCAGGGGACACAGTAGGTATTCAATAAATATTTGTTACTGAATGGGTAAATGGATGAATGAACATGTCCTTTCACAGCCACTGCAGCACTTCAGCATGATTCGCTGAAATGTCCGTCTTAATTACGACAGACATTAATTCAAATTCTGGAAGATGTAACTGCTGAAAAACCAGCATGTGAAACCCAGTCACTTTAAGGGTCTGCCAGAGATTTGGGAAGGGATGGGAGAGTGAGAGGACATCATAATAGTTAACATTTACTGGCCAGGCACGGTGGCTCACGCCTGTAATCCCAGCACATTGAGAGGCCTAGGCAGGTGGGTTACTTGAGGTCAGGAGTTTGAGACCAGCCTGGACACATGGTGAAACCCTGCCTCTACTAAAAATACAAAAATTATCTTGGCATGGTGACAGGAACCTGTCATTTCAGCTACTCAGGAGGCTGAGGCAGGAGAATTGCTTGAACCCAGGAGGCGGAGGTTGTAGTGAACTGAGATCGTGCCACTGCACTCCAGCCTGGGTGACAAAGTGAGATTCCATCTCAAAAAAAAAAAATTAAATAAAAAAAAATACCCACATTTACTGAGTACCTCCTCCAGGATGCGGGCAAGGTGTTAAATGTTTTATATGCATTATCTCATATGCGTCTGAAGTAGTCATCATTATTCTTTTTCAGATAGGGGCAAATGAAGAAACTGAGTCTTAGAGCTCTTAAGTAACTTGCCTAAAGTCAGAGCCAGTGTGGCATAGAGCCACAACTGAATGCAGGCAGGCAGACTCCAGTACTGTTGTGTTTAACCACTATTCTCTCCTGCCTCCAAAGAAATGCAGTTCATTAAGTAAATATTCTGCACAAATTAAAGTGTACACAGTTGAACAACTCTCTGACACTATAACACCAGACCAGATTGGGAAACACCTGAAAGGTTTTTCAAGGCTGCAGGCAGGAGATCTCATCCCTGAGCATAGGAAGTGGGCTGTGGTCAAGCAAGTGGTAGTTTATTCATTGTAGCCCCTTCCCCTGCCCAGGGGTCCCATGTTGTTTGGGAGAAAGGGAGTCCATAGTGCAGTAGAAAGTCACATCTCCTCCAATTGACTAGGGAGCTTGTTCTCACCTACAAAACAAGTTTGGTAGTCTCTTCCTAAACCCTTCAAAGATTAGCATTCTCCTTGTCAAGGTGGCATGTAATTTACAGCAATTGACAGTTCCTGTTGCAAGGAATTCCAAGATCAGACTAGTCAAAGTGGGGGAAGGGGCAGTGACAGGTCAGATCAGAGCTTAGGGAGAGAAGTTGGTCGGGGGTAGAGGTGGAGAGGGTCAAGAAGTGGGGGAAGGGGAAGCTTTACAAAGCAGTGGGGACTGTCCCTGTTGAGCCTAGAGCAGTCTTTGATGGACAGTTCCCATTAGCAACAAGTCTCCACAGGCCAAAATGAACAAGAAAGGAACTAGGCTTATCCAGTCTTAAACAGGACTAAAGTCTGCATTTTCCCCGTGTCATGAGGAATTATTGGGCCAGCAGCCAGGGTAGGCTATCATAGGCTAAAATCCTCAATAGGAGAGAACAATTAGAGAACGATGAATTATGCTTCTGAGGACAATTCCCTTCTCAGGGCTTACTTAAAGGCAGAATGTATATTTCTAGTCTGCTTTAGTGAAGTTTAAATATTCAGATTTTCAAAGAGACAAGGCCTATGATGAAATTTACATATAAATATGTCAAAATATATTTAGTCTTCTTTATACCTTTCTCTTTACAGTTCCTGAGTCACCTGCACTTTTACAATGTGATCAGTGGCTGGCAAATGAAGAATGCAAGTGTCTGAAGTGGCAGAAGTTGACTTAGAATAGCTGGGAGGTTAGTATGCTGGGGCTGGCCTAATGTCATGCAGAGTGTATAATCGGAGGAATAGCTTAGTTTGTATAGTCTGCAAGTTTTCAGAATAATGGCTTACGCAGACCAGAGTTCCCAGCCATGCAGACTTTTGTAGATACGTGTATACACTTTTACCTATTTAGAAAGGCTACAAGCATGGTGAAAATGACCTGGAAACTTGTTCTAAACATCTCAAGAAACCAGGATTCAGAGAAATAGAGGAAATTCAACCAAAGAAACAACCTTGGAGCATCCAGGGATCATTTGGATAACTAGCTCTATGGTCCGTCTTATTCGTGTGCTAATAACAAGTGAGCCCATATGCTATACACAGATCACCAACTATAAATGATTTAGACTATCATAAAACGCACTTAACTCACTGAAGTAGGACTGGACGTGATTTAACCTCACTTGAGTGAGTTGGCAGGTACTTTAAGACCTTCCAGGGTCTCATGATTATCATTGTAAGTACCAATAATTATTGTACCATAGTTGCATAGAAGTGCCAGATAATAAAAAATATTCAGTTGACATCAAGTAAGAGACGCTTCATTCTGTGAGGTATCAGAAGTTTAAAAAGAAGAAAAAAGAAATCAAGGCACTGTTGGCAGACAATTGCATAATAATAAGTGTTAAAATCCAATGGGAAAAATGTATATGAGTTGTGGGTGACTTCCTGATTTCATCACCTTCAATAGCTGACATTTTCATTTCTCATTTTCTTCCAGTGACTCCATCTATAAATGGATCTACAAATGTTAATAAGGACCCGCACAAACGTAGCCACTTCCTTCCCTTGTAAATTACAGCACAGAGCCAGTTTTATGGTGATTATTTCTTTCCATGTCTGTTTCTCCTCCTGGAGTGTGAGTCCCTACAAGGCAGGGGTTGTGTGGCACACACATTCTTTAGGAAAATCTTTAGAGAAAACAGAAGGTAACAAGATAAGCAAGCAGGGTAGAGCTTCTGTATCTTCCACTAGGGGTCAGTAAAACTTTTATGAGAATCCTATGATGGCATCTTGACTTAGAGAAGGGTAATTTCTTGTCACCATTTGTCCCTCAGAAAACACCCACAAGAGGCTGTCCTATCACTGGAAAAAGTAGCTCATTCCAGGTTGTTAAACACACATGAAAAGCACAGCCAAATATGCATTAGAATAGCATGTCAGTATATCAAACATCAGAATTAACATCAGAGACAAAAGTCTCAGCTTAAATGCACAGTTTTGATAAATACTAAACATGCTGTCTTGCTAATGAGCAATCACTGGCTAATTGTCCAGTGATGAGGGCTAATTATCTTGACTCTGGTTGTCATGGTGTCAGTATCATAAAAATAAGATTTGAAGTTTTCCTTCTCCTTGTGACTTGCTATCCAGGTTTGCAATAGTGCTTATTGTAACATTATACAGGAATGTAGATGGAATTTATTAGAAATAAAGACTTTTGAAAATATGTACTAGATAAATAAACTTAACTCCCTGCCCTAGCAACAGCCAGGGGTGAGCTGTTGAAAATTGCAATCAGATCATATCATTCCCCTCCTTGAAATCCTCCAAGGCCTTCCCACTCCTAAAATAAAATCCAACACATCACCTGGCCTGTGGTGCCAGGGCATGCCAAGGTTCCTGCAACTTCTCTGATCTCATCTCTTGCCCCTTGTTCCTGCACTCATTATACTCCAGACACAATTACTTTATTTGCTGATGCTTTAACTCAGTGGGTATCAAACAATGGTCCCTGGATCTATGGCATCAGCCTTGCCTGAGAAGTTGTTAGAAATGCAAATTCTTGACCGGGCGCGGTGGCTCAAGCCTGTAATCCCAGCACTTTGGGAGGCGAGACGGGCGGATCACGAGGTCAGCAGATCGAGACCATCCTGGCTAACACAGTGAAACCCCGTCTCTACTAAAAAATACAAAAAACTAGCCGGGCGAGGTGGCGGGCGCCTGTAGTCCCAGCTACTCCGGAGGCTGAGGCGGGAGAATGGTGTAAACCCGGGAGGCGGAGCTTGCAGTGAGCTGAGATCCGGCCACTGCACTCCAGCCTGGGCGACAGAGTGAGACTCCGTCTCAAAAAAAAAAAAAAAAAAAGAAATGCAAATTCTTGGGCCACACCAGGTCTACTGAATCAGAAATTCTAGGGGTGGGATTTGGCAGTCTGTGTTTTAACCAGTCCATCAGGTGATTAGTTACATGCTGAAGTCTGAAAAACACTGTTCTAATTCTTCAAACTCCTTTCTGCCTTAAGATCTTTGCACTGACCAGGTCCTGGGCCTGGTACACTCTTCCCAAGGCTCTTTCCGCATCAGTCTTATGGCAGCTGCTGAAATGTTAGAGACCTTCATTGACCATCCTGTTTAAAGTGAGCCTCCTTACCCTTTCTCATCCCAATCTATGCCATTATCCTTTTAATTTCTCCATAGAACTATCTGAAATGATCTTGCTAATGTATTTACTTATTATTTTATTTTTGAGATGTAGTCTCCTTCTGTCACCCAGGCTGGAGTGCAGTGGCATGATTTCAAATCACTACAGCCTCCAATGCAACCGGATGCTACCGCATGCCTGGTTAATTTTTGTATTTTTAGTAGAGATGAGGTTTCACTGTGTTGGCCAGGCTGGTCTCAAACTCTTGACCTCAAGTGATCTGCCTGCCTGAGTCTCCCAAAGTTCTGGAATTACAGCCACCCGGCCTGGCATACTTATTATTTTGTTATCTATTTCCCCAATTAGAAGGAGAGTAGACACCTTGTTTGTCTTTTATACCTTGTGCCCTGAGTTCCTAGAACAGGCACATAGTAGGTTCTCAATTAAAATTTCTCAAATTGATGTCTATGAGATTTTTCTGATCAGCTTGCCTTGAAGAAAGGAGATAAATTTAGATTCTCTAAAGGAAGCTGCAGTGTTGTGGCAGAGCCCTGGCACGAAGCCAGAAAATGAGGGTCAAATTCCAAATTCTCCATGTTAAAATCAGTTGACCTTAAGTAAGTTATTCAACTAGATTAGTGGGTCTCAACTGGAGGTCATTTTGCTTCCAGACATTTGACACCTAGTGGGCCCACTGTTGGGCACCTAGTGGGTAGAGGCAAGGGATGTGGATCCCACAATGCACAGGACAGCCTCTTCCAACAGAGAGTTATGTGGAGCAAAATATCAAAACGGTGCCCAGGCTAGAAACCCTGAACCAGGCCAGGCATGGTGGCTCACACCTGTAATCCCAGCACTTTGGGCGGCCGAGGTGGGCAGATCACGAGGTCAGGATGAGACCAGCCTGGCCAATGTGGTGAAACCCCATCTCTACTAAAAACACAAAAATTAGCCGGGCATGGTGGCATGTACCTGTAGTCCCAGCTACTCAGGAGACTGAGGCAGAAGAATCGCTTGAACCTGGGAGATGGACGTTTCAGTGAGTTGAGACTGTGCTGCTGCACTCCAGCCTGGGCGATAGAGCAAGACTCCATCTTGGGAAGAAGAAGAAGAAGAAAAAAAATCTGAACCAGATTCTTAATTTTTTGTAAAACATGGATGATGTTATTTTCCTGCTTTGCAGAGTTCCGGTGATATTCAAACAAAAATTCTTCTGAAAGTGTTTTGTAAATGACAAAAGACTCTAGACAGATACTCCCTGGTACAGACTATCTGCTCAAAGAATATTTGTTCAAGGACTATGTGAATGAATTGCCAAGAGCCCCCTTCTAGGATTGAGTTTCAGTTTCCTCATTTGTGACAACTGATAAGGAGAGTACCTGTGTCTTAGGAACCTTGCAAGGATCAAAGAGATAACACCGGTAAAGCACCTGGCGCAGGATTTGACACATACAGGGGTGAATTTCCCTTTTTTGCTCCTGGTTAGCTTCCTGCTTGGCTATCTTGGGAAGCCTGGTGGGGCCTCCTACTTCTACTTATTTTCCTCCCACTTGTTTGCTTCCTTCTCAGCGGAGTTCCATCTTCCTCTTTCCCAGGCTCTTCCCCTCCTGGACCCACTTGATCTACACAGGGCATCCTTGACTATTTCAGCTGGAAAGATATCACCACATCTTAGCCTGAATTTTTTTTTTTGATGAAACTCTCACGTCCTAGCATTCAGAAACAATGTTACAGGTTTCCTCAGGTTCCTAGAAGAGCAGGAACTAGAAACTAGGCTCCTGTTTTCTGGCTGGGACGCTCTAGATTCATCATTACTATTCCACAATGCCTGAACTTTTCTTGACCTGATTGTCTTTTCCCACCTTCTATATCCTATCAGTATAAACCCATCAGAGTTTCCTGTTCTTTCTAGAAGCTGGAAATGCTTACTGCTAGAGGTTCCGTCAGACATTACCAAAACCTTACAATGTGCCCACATCAAATACAAATTTTGTATATGTTTATGAAGATTGGATTGCCTTGCCAGTTGACCTAGGGTTACATTTTAGGGAATTTAAACATTTACTAATTCCAATACTTCAACTCGTTTTCATATTTTAGAGCCAATAAATTATTTTTTTCTATAGCAAATACAATTGTAGACCATTGATAAACATATGTTCCTGCAGTGCTTTCTACATTTAAACGAAAAATAGTCTCCTTTGCTTTGCTTCCATTGGCTATTTTTCCATTTTCCCTTTTTCTGTTGGTTTATAACAGTCAATGACCATTTCAGAGTCTGCAAAGAATCTGGAAACTAATGTGTGTTTGATGGGCGATATTCCACGTATTTAATGCTGTCAACTTGCAAACATGATCTCATCATGTACTTGTGTCCACATTTGTCCAGGAGTGTGATGATTAAATCTTGCCCCTGCCATGTGCATTGCGGATTGCAAAATTTTTTTCGTATATTATGATTTTATTCTCATTTGATTCTTACAGTAACTCAAATGAGCTAAGCATGCTATATTACAGTTACTCTTGACTTTACCAATGAGAAACCAAAGCTTAGGGAAGTGAACTGACTTGTTCAAGGTTACATTTTCTGGGTCCTTTTGTGCCACACTGTTTTCAGGTCTTTAGACAGCCCTGGGGAAAAAGTACACCTGGAAAAAGAAATTAAGCAAGGCGCGAATGCTTGGGCTCCTTTAGCTTCGTGTGTGTGTGTGTGTGTGTAATGATAGAACTCTAGCCTTGAATATTCTCTTATTTGTCCTACAGACAATAAGATCAGATTAATTAATTAGTTCCACAAGTGTTTGTTTAGTGACGGACACTGTTGCTATTATTGAGGATATAACACCAAACAAAAAGACCAAGTCCTTGCCCCATGGAACCCACATTCTAGATGCAACAGATCAGTAATAGATGAACAAGCCAATATATAGACAGTCAGGTGCTGATTAATGCTAAGAAGAAAAATAAAGGAAGGTGAGGGGATTGGGGAAAAGAAGGAGTGCTGCTGTTTTATTTAGGGTGGTTAGAGAAGGCCTTAATAGTAAGGTGGCGTCTGAGGAGAGACTTGAAGGAAGTGAGGGAGCGTGCTAGGTGGATTGGGATGCAGACTGGCGGAGACAAGTGTGTGCAGGGGCCCTGAGGCAGGGACATGCTTGCCATGCATGAGAAATAACAAGGTCACCAGCCTGGCTGGAGCACAGTGAGTAGATCAGGAGGGAGGGAGAGAGAGATGGGCAGGAAATGGGGTGAGAGGATGTGGTGAAGGGAGGTGAGGGACGGTTAAGAAAAATCCTGCAGGACCTTATAGGTAATTGAAAGGGCTTTATCTCTTAGTGGAGAGAGGCAGGGATCCCTTGAGGGTTTTGACCAGAGGAGTTACATGGTTTGAAACACATCATTGTTAAAGGATTTACAATGGACCAAGTTGCCCTCTGTGAAGATACTCCTGGTTGGTAATATTTCCACTTCAAACCACAGACTGAGTCTTGCTTTGAGGACTACCAAGGGGCCTTTAAAAAAGATTTTTCCGCAGATGTATTGGGATATGATTGACAAATAAAAATTCTATATATACATTTACAATGTTCAACATGATTTGATGTATGTATACATTGTGAAATGATTACTATTATCAAGCTAATTAACCCATTTGTCATGGCACATAGTTATGTGTGTGTGTGTGTGTGGTGAGAGTACTTCAGATCTACTGTCTTAGCAAATTCCAGGTATACAGTACAGCATTATTAACCACAGTCACCATGCCGTATGTTAGATCCCCAGAACTTACTCATCTTATAACTGAATGTTTATATTCTTTGACTAACATCTCCCTATTGTCCCAAACTCCCAGACCATGGCAACCACCATTACACTCTCTGCTTCTGTGAGTTCGACTTTTTTAGGTTCCACATACAGATCAGATTCACACAGAAGTGCAGTACTTGTCTTTCGGTATCTTGCTTCTTCCACTCAGCGTAAGGTTCATCCCTGTTGTCCCAAATGGCTGAATAATATTCCACTGCATATATGTACCACATTTTCTTTGTTCATTCATCAGTCAGCAGACATTTAGGTTGTTGCCATGTATTGATTGTTGTGAATAACACTGTAGTGAACATGGGAGTGCAGATATCTCTTTAACATGTTGATTTTATTTCCTTTGGATATATACCCAGAAGTAAGATTGCTGGATGATATGGTAATTATACTTTTAATTTTTTGAGAATTTCCCTATCATTTTCTACAATGGCCACATGAATTTACAATCCCACCAACACTGTGCAAGGGTTCTCTTTTCTTCATATTGTCCCAAACACTTGTTATCTTTTGTCTTTCTGATAATAGCTATTCTAACAGGTGTGAGGTAGTATCTCACGGTGGTTTTAATTTCTGTTTCCCTGATAATTAACGATGATGAACACCTTTTCATCTATCCATTGGCCATTTGAATGTCTTTTTTGAAAAATGTCTATTTAGGTCCTTTGCCCATTTTTAAATTTATTTATTTATTTATTTGCTATTAGGTTGTGTGAGTTCTTTGTATATTTAGGATATTAACCTCATATCAGATGTTTGGTTTGCAAATATTTCCTTTCCTTCTGTTGGCTGCCTTTTCATCTGTTGATTGTTTCCTTTACTGACTGTGCAGAAGATCGTTAGTTTGATGTATTCCACTTGTTTACTTTTGCTTTTGTTGCCTGTACTTATGAGCTCTTTCTTTTCAAGTTTGTACAAGTGCTGTGGTGAAGCTGAATTTTAGTAAGTCATTCATTCATTTGAATCAGTGATTGAGCTCCACCTAAGTGCCAGGTACTGCCCTTGGCATTTGGGATAAAGGAGTGAGTAGGACAAACAGTGCTCCTCCTCTCAGGAGCTTCCTTACCGTGAAGACACAGTTAACAAGCAAAGAAATACAGGAGATTTCAGCTAATAAGGGTTAGGAAAAAATAAAACGGAGGAGACAAAATGATGATGCCATTGCAGGGGCTACTTTTAAGATTCCAGCTGGATTTTGAAAAGTGGAACTTAGGCTAACGGTATTACACATGTAGAGCAATTTACAGTTTACAAATTGAGGCCAGGCGTGGCGGCTCACACCTGTAATCCTAGCACTTTGGGAGGTTGAGGCGGACAGATCACTTGAGGTCAGGAGTTCAAGACCAGCCATGGCCAACATGGCAAAACCCTGTCTCTACTAAAAATACAAAAATTAACCGTGCGTAGTGGCGGTTGCCTGTAATCCCGGCAATTTGGGAGGCTGAGGCAGGAGAATCACTTGAACCCGGGAGGCGGAGGTTGTAGTAAGCTGAGACCACACTGTTGCATCTTCCAGCCTCGGTGACAGAACAAGACTCTGCTAAAAAAAATAAATAAACAAAATAAAATAAAATAAAAAAATGCTGGCAAGAAAGATATTATTATCCTGACTTTTCAGATGAGAAACTGGAGGTCCACTGAAAATAAGCCACATGCCCAAGGCACTAGTAAATGGCAGATTTGGGGTCTGAATACAAGTTTTCTCTAATTGTCAGTACCAAAGTTTTTCTCATAGTATGCAATATTTTGGAATGTACAGGTAGAGATGGGTAATACTGGGGCCTGGGATAAGGAAATTAGCCATAATTAGACAAGAAAGGCAGGAAGCACATGCCAAAACATAAACAGAACACAAAAAAGCAAGGAGGGTAGCTAACTCCCCCTAAGGTCATGCAAAACAACTGGTAAGATATAGAGGGGCCTGGCGAGGTAGCTCACGCTGTAATCCCAGCACTTTGGGAGGCCAAGGCAGGCAGATCACTTGAGGTCAGGAATTCGAGACCAGCCTGGCCAATATGGCAAAACCCCATCTCTACCAAAAATACAAAAAATTAGCCAGGGCTGGTGGTGCATGCCTGTAATCCCAGCTACTCCGGAGGCTGAGGGAGGTGAATCACTTGAACCTGGGAGGCGGGGGTTCTAGTGAGCCGAGATCCTGCCACTGCACTCCAGCCTGGGCGACAGGGTGAGACTCCGTTTAAAAAAAAAAAAAAAAAAGATATATATATATATAAAATATACATATAAAATATATACATATAAAATATATACATATATAATATATACATATATGGAGAGAAAGAGAGAGAGAGAGAGAGAGAGACAGCCTCCAGTCCCACAGCCCCACTTCACAGGGCTGAGATAATCTGCACCCTGATCAGAAGAGAAGGCCTCCTGCCTTGAACCCTTGTTCTTAGCAACTTGGGCTGGGGGGAGCTTTGGGTCACATGTGGTTTCAATCACTGCCTTTATCTGCATCATTATCACTGTATTTGGAAGATGACTGAATCCTCATTCCTGTCCCAGGCCTCTCTACACTGTGCAGGAGGTACAAGTCAAATCTGGAAAAGCTGTCTCATCTTTGGCAGGTCAGAAATAGGGAGAGGCTTCAGGAATGTACAGTAATGTCTCACCCATGCCCCTTCCCCGCTTTATTAAAACAAATCTGAAACAACAGAAGTCTGAAACTTTCCACACTGTATCATTTCATACTGCCGTGTTATAACCCTGCCCTTCATCCACACCCCGCTGGGGTTTTTGCAGCCTGAGGGAAGCCGGGAAGTGTCTGCTCCTAGCTCTCAGTCACTCCCATAATAAACAATCACTAAACAGCCGGCTGCCCTAGGCAACTGTCCAGCTTGCCTGAGCCCTGAGACTTTAGCTAGGCCAGAGGGTGGGAGGTGTTCTTTGTAAAGCAGTGTTCAGGATTTGAGGCCAGGGAGTTTTACTTTGACCAGAGATACTGTTTGCGAGCCTAGTACATCTTTGTGGACCTGGAGGATTTTTAGTGGGACTGCTAGTCGGTTACCTGAGTTATCCAGTGAAGTTCTTCCACTGGGGGTGGCAGGAGCTTGGGCGAAGGAGTGGGAGTTCAATGAGGGAAGGACCAACTGTTTGGCACTAATTGTAAATAAGGTCGTTTTCCTGATGCAAGTTTCCCTTCTATAGCTGGGACAGTTGGCAGTTCTACCAGTCACATGTCCTTAAGAGGTATCTTGAAAACCACCACCACCACCACCACCACCACCACCACCACCAGAGTAACATCACTTTGAGGGCTGGGGCAAGCTTAAATTAACTGGTTTCTCTGCAGCCATTAGAAATTTTTTTTTCTCTGTGATCAGATCTCTTGGAAGCCTTCTTCATAATAGACAGAGGGGGTTCAGGCAAGGCTGCCTAAGTAGATAATGAGGATTCAGAATAGCTGTCTTATACTCTTAGCACACAGAGGCAGGCATGAAGAATTGCAACAATTCCTCTTGATTGTAATAATTCCTGTTTATTGTTGGGGTTTGGGGTGTTTCCTTGGTTTTAAAAAAAGATGTGCTATGTAGGGGAGGAGTAACGGGATACTGTTTTAATGCTTAGCAGAACATTGAAATATTGGATCTCGGATTGTGGAAGGAGTGCTGGGAGAGGCAGCTTTCGGATCGGCTGTCGCTTTCTATGAAGTCTTCCTTTCCTCCATGCTTCCCTCTTTCAAAGCATCTTTCTCTAAGCGTTCCGGCAGGCAGCCCAGAAGACCGGATTCTCCAGGGCGCCCGGGGCCGCGCGACACGGGGCCCCTGCCGGTGCCTCCTTCCCCAGCCGCCGCGTTTCCGTAGGCGCCTCTGGTCTCCGGCACG
>NW_012115132.1:3810465-3818932 GCF_000951035.1 Colobus angolensis palliatus
CAGGGATTTGTGAGGTTACGGCGCCCCAGCTGCAAGATGCACTAGCCGGCTGAACCCGGGATCGGCTGACTTGTTGGAACCGGAGTGCTCTGCACGGAGAGTGGTGGATGAGTTGAAGTTGCCTTCCCGGGGCTCATTTTCCACGCTGCCGAGAGGAATCCGAGAGGCAAGGCAATCACTTCGTCTTGCCATTGATTGGGTATCGGGAGCTTTTTTTTTTCCTCCCCTCTCTCTTTCTTTTCCTCCGTCTTGTTGCATGCAAGAAAATTACAGTCCGCTGCTCGCCCGCCCTGGGTGCGAGATATTCAGCCCCGCTCTCTCCCGTGCATTGTGCAACCCAAAGATGAAAGACCGAAGGGGAGAAAGTTAAAGAAATCGCCCACATGCGCTGGATCAGTCCACGGCTTGGGGAAAGGCATCCAGAGAAGGTGGGAGCGGAGAGTTTGAAGTCTTTACAGGCGGGAAGATGGCGGACTGGAGCTGAAAGTGTTGATTGGGAAACTTGGGTGATTCTTGTGTTTATTTACAATCCTCTTGACCCAGGCAGGACACATGCAGGCCAAAAAACGCTATTTCATCCTGCTCTCAGCTGGCTCTTGTCTCGCCCTTTTGTTTTATTTCGGAGGCTTGCAGTTTAGGGCATCGAGGAGCCACAGCCGGAGAGAAGAGCACAGCGGTCGGAATGGCTTGCACCACCCCAGTCCGGATCATTTCTGGCCCCGCTTCCCGGACGCTCTGCGCCCCTTCGTTCCTTGGGATCAATTGGAAAACGAGGATTCTAGCGTGCACATTTCCCCCCGGCAGAAGCGAGATGCCAACTCGAGCATCTACAAAGGCAAGAAGTGCCGCATGGAGTCCTGCTTCGATTTCACCCTTTGCAAGAAAAACGGCTTCAAAGTCTACGTATACCCGCAGCAGAAAGGGGAGAAAATCGCCGAAAGTTACCAAAACATTCTAGCGGCCATCGAGGGCTCCAGGTTCTACACCTCGGACCCCAGCCAGGCGTGCCTCTTTGTCCTGAGTCTGGATACTTTAGACAGAGACCAGTTGTCACCTCAGTATGTGCACAATTTGAGATCCAAAGTGCAGAGTCTCCACTTGTGGAATAATGGTAGGAATCATTTAATTTTTAATTTATATTCCGGCACTTGGCCTGACTACACCGAGGACGTGGGGTTTGACATCGGCCAGGCGATGCTGGCCAAAGCCAGCATCAGTACTGAAAACTTCCGACCCAACTTTGATGTTTCTATTCCCCTATTTTCTAAGGATCATCCCAGGACAGGAGGGGAGAGGGGGTTTTTGAAGTTCAACACCATCCCTCCTCTCAGGAAGTACATGCTGGTATTCAAGGGGAAGAGGTACCTGACAGGGATAGGGTCAGACACCAGGAATGCCTTATATCACGTCCATAACGGGGAGGACGTTGTGCTTCTCACCACCTGCAAGCATGGCAAAGACTGGCAAAAGCACAAGGATTCTCGCTGTGACAGAGACAACACCGAGTATGAGAAGTAAGTGTCTGGGCTGGCGTGTCTTTGGGAGTCAGCCTTGGGCCCCATCGGCCTTGGTCCAGGTGTGAAGTTAGGGGATGGGGTGGGGGCGGATGAGCCCTCAGTCCTCTTCCCTCTTTTTAGCCTGGAACTGAGCAAATCCGGCTCAAGTGTGCAGCTAGAGGCCGGGGACAGAGAGTTGGAGCTCCTCGGGCAAACCGAAAAGCCTGGAGCACCTTCCCAAGCCAAGTAGGTGACAGTATCTCCCTTTTGCTTAGGAAACCTGCAGGGCCGCGTGTCTCCTGTTAAGAGTCGGGGTTTGATCCAAGTTTAGTAACTGCACTTCAGGCATGGGTACTGGAGGGTGTTTCTGAGGGTGTCTAGAGACCTGGAGAGGCTGTGATCTACCCAAAGTCCAGAGACCTTCCACCAAGAGTGCTGCTTTTGTTTGCTTTTCTCATGAGCGGGGGTACCTACTTTCCCAGGAGTTTTCCCAACTTCACATTTTCTGCAAGCCTTTAATTCATGTTAGCAGTAGAAGTGTTTAAATTTTATCGAACTTTGTGTGGCCCTTTCCTCTCTCCCCCATGGCATTGACTTTTATGAAGGGAGACTGTAAACTTGTTGGGCCTGTGGCTTTGCATGCGTGCATGCGTTCATTCATTCATTCCTTCATTTCTGTACATGTCCTGTCTCTTTCCTAGGATAAACTTTTTTTTTTTTTTTTTAAATCTGGGCCTCAGTCCCACTGTCTAAACTCCAGTTGCTAATTTAGATTTCCCGTTCCCTTTTGTCTTTATCTATTTGCATATAAATTGTAGACAGTTACTCTTTGAATGGGTGTGAGATGCCTCCTTACCCTCTGTAGTGAGGCAAGTTTTGTCCAGTTGCTAAGTAACTGGTTACTTTGTAGACCTTTTCAGTCTTCCTTTTCCCTCCCAGTGACAGTAACTGACAGGGGATTTGGAGTCAAAGCTTAGATTCCACAAATCTGCTTTACCCTGAGCTTGGTGAGCCGGTTTCCTAGTAGGTGGGGTTGCCGCCCAGACTCTCACTTGTATCTGGCTGTGAAAGAGTTAGTGAGTTCCTACAGTGCATTTCCACGTTACGCCAGTTAAAAACCAGAGCAGCCTTGTGCTACCCAGGGAAGGAAGGGGAACCTCTCAGCTGAGTACAAGAGGAACTGGCAGAGGTTGGCAGATTTTGCAATTGATTCATGAAATGCAGAATAGGGGAAATGCTTCGCAAACCTGATTGGAACAGGAAGGGGTATGGTGGGAAACTGGCCTTGAAATGAAAGGTTTGATTGTTGTCTGTGCATTTTTTCAGACACTAGGGCCTCTATAGGAGTGATTGGAAGGGAAATTAAAGTCCTCCAAGACTTGATCATAGAGAGTGAAGGAGAAAGTATCAAGCACTCAGATTCAGCTTTCCAACCCTCAGTACCTTTTGCTTTTCAGGTATAAGAAAAGCGGGAGACTAAGATCAATTATGAATCCATATTTTCCTCTCATCCAGGGGCAGTTATGTGTGAATGTGCAATTGCAATGGATTACAGTTTTCTCATAAAAGACATTTAAACTGTGGTTAGTAATGAACTGCTTTGTTTATACGACATTTACATTGACCTATTCCTGTGGGTGCTTGTAAGAAAAAAATGCTTATAGCCTTTCAGGAATTTCTTTGTCTGGTTTATGGTGGAGTAACTCGAGATGAAGTCTAACCTTTCAGTGTCTTCTAAAGCAGTCTCACAGAATTCTGTGGAAGAATTCTGTTCTTCATCCTTCTAAAAGGATTAAAGCTGAGATTTCAGCTTAGGAAATTTGAATTATATATATTGGAAAATACCCTTAATCCAAGTGAACAATATCTTTCTTACCCTTTTATTCCCAAAATAAATATTACATTTCTACATTTTCTGGGGAATGGAAGCATTTTCCAGAGATCAGCAATGGAGGGAGGGGTTGGTTTCTTTAAAACTTTAAGTTTTACTAAATTTAACTAATTTTTGACCTCTTTGTGATCAGGCCAAGAAATATGACACACACACTTTGGTTTATGTTTAAAGACCACAAGGGGTCAGGACCTCAGGATTGGGTCTGATCAGAAAAGTGGCATTTAGTAGAAAAGCAAGTTTGCTCTTTCTCCCAAACAGGGATCTCTTTGGCAGGGACACTTCTGGATTTTCATTATGTTCCCCTTTTGCATACCTTCCAGCCCTAAACTTGCATGATAGCCCGGGATGGTGCTGCAAAAGGTTTACATTCACTCGCCTGCTACACCTGGAGTTTTGACTCATTACTCTCAGTGGGTTAGCAGAATTATTTGTCTTCGAGAAATGGTGCTTACAAACTTTATTGCCTTTTATTCTTGATTTTGGAACACATGAAGATGAAGCAAGAACTCTTAAATTTGGAGATACGCTAGCGGAGCAAGCTACGTGTGTTGTGCTCTGGCGTAAGAGCAACTACTGTGTTACTTATATTGATGCTTTCTGGAAGATAGCCTTACATATGTGAGATGCAGAACTCCTCAAGTCAAGATATGCCAATCTCTCTAGTGCTTTAGGTGGAGGTGATATTGAAGTTAGGTCTGTAGATGTGATCTGTGTAAGTCTGGCTGCTCACACTGACTCATGTTGTGACTTTAGTCACCTTGAGCATGAGTTTGGGTTCTGTAGAGTGGGTTTTAGACTGCTTCAGGGGTGCTGTAAGCACTCATTTGGTAATGGCTTGTAAAAACAATCAATTTTCATCTAGCTTATTAGCAAGTGTCCATGGTGAAAAAAGCTTCCATTTAATTTGCTCCCTGAAGCAATCACCTGTAAGTTTCCTTTGGCCTAAACTTTATGGGATCTAATGACTAGACTGAAAATGTATAGTATTATGGTCAAGTTCCAGTATATACAAATATAGAGTATATACAAATGTATCAACTAAAAAACGGTTGCTTTTGGTGAAATAGAATATTATGTGTCGGTAAAGAATTGAGTGCTGAATGAGCAATGACTTCTGTCTCACCTGTGCCTTTGTGAAAATTAGACGTTGATTACAAAGGTATAGAAGAGCTAGCTACAAGGGATGAAAGAAAATACTTTTCTCTTGTAATAGAGAGAAAATAAATTTCTTTTGTCATTTTTTGACCCAGATGTCCAGGATTGTATTAAAATATCAATTTTTATGATATCTGTAATAATTTTTATCAGTTATATATTTTAACACATGTGGATAATGCCAGCTAAAGTAAGTCATTGCAGTAATTAGATGAGTTGTAATGGTGCTTTAGAGAAATGCTTTGTATTTTATTTTCTTTCAGCTGCTTATGCCTCCTTATAGAATTACTGTATTTTTACATGAACTTCGTAGTTCGTATCCTGACAAAGGGCATTACTGTGAAACTTTAGATTCAGCTGCTTGAAATAGAAGAAAGAGAGGGAGAGGAGAGGTGACTTCTATCTTTGACCCCCTCCAAGGAAAGCAAGGGTGAATATTTAAAGCTTTTCTGGGAACAGGCAAGATTGTGTGCAATTCTTTTTGATATTTTCCTTTTTCTGTGTTTGCTAACATTGTACCTCACCATCCTGGTATCTTTAAGTGTCTTGGAGGTAAGTGATAATTCAACTTCCAACATCCTGATTTTTACAGATGTAGAAACTGAGGGACAGAATGTTTCAGGGATTTACTTAAGGCAAGAAAACTGTTTAGTGACAAGGGTAGCACTAGAATGCAGGCCCCCTGAATTTTGCCTTGATCTGCAGTCTTTCATTTCTACTCTCAGGCACCCTTGAAAATTCACCAGCCACGAGGAGATCCTTATTAATGGCGTTTCTTATGGAATTTCTCTTAGAATTCTTCAGTAATCTGATGAAAACTTGGAGGACAACCGTTGCAAAAATAAATGATAAATGAATAAATAAAAGCACGTACACAGTTTGTCATATGGTTTCAGGGGCTGACACACACCTCCCACTGAGGGCATCCTCAGACTTACAAACTCTTGCTCTGGGAGTTTACATTTTGCCTGTTTGTTTAGTTGGGTAGGTCTGTGGAGCTGTTTAGTCTAAGTAGGAGTTTTTTGAACCTTTCAATTTGGCCCTAAGGGGTTTAGGGAATAGACCGTGCATTGACTGAATAGTAAGTTGAATTACATGCACTTACAGCAAAAAGAAAATATGTGCAAGGCAAGTAAAAATGCTAAATGCTCTTTTCTTTTCTTCCTCATTATCCCAAACTGTATTAACAGACACCTTGAGCAAGTTCATCATCCAGCAGTCAACCTTAGATGAATGTTTTCCTTCTCCAAAATGAAAGGTGGGAATTGCGATTCTCAGGTTTTAAATGTAAAACATTACCACCTTTCTCCCCACAGTTGTACAAGAGCACAAAAGCGTTTCTAAAATAAACCCAATTAGCGCAGTTAAAAAATAAGGTAGAGCCAGCCCTATGGAAAATTATGAAGTTGGCAAGTTTGTCTTCTGACACTGAGATTCTGGTTCTCTCCTCTCCTTCCTTTCTCACCTCTTTCTAAACCTGCTTTCTGGAGAGCACCTGAGAACCTCAATCACGAGGAATCCCTGAGCAAAGGTTGGGGTGTTATTTGCTACTTTTAGGGACATTTGTATTATTACTGGCTTTGGCCTAGCAAATGCAGGTTTCCGTGGAGTCTGTGACCTAAGCTAGGGGCCTGCAGGATTTTACTCTACAAATAATGGCTTGCTGCTAAGGTTTGGGCAGGTCCTGCCTATTGGAGGCCACCTTTGGTCCCCCAACTGTGACAGCAGCTTTGGATGGCAAAAGGGGAGATGCTACACCTGCAGGTGGTGTTAGTTCTTTCTGTCAGAAGGCTTGAGGATCTGCCTTCCCAGAACACAGTGATAGAAACACCTGCCAGTAATGACCTTTAATATGCCAGTGTCACAGCAGAAGTTGTGCTTGGTAGGGCCTGGCTGCTTTGCTCACAACCGTCTTGAAGGTATCTTCTCAGGCTATGTTGCTGGTGTGTAAACGGAGGCAAACAGTGGTAAGGTGGCTCGCCTGAGGCTACGCAGCCTGTAAGTGGCTGAACTGAGGCTAAAACCCAGGTTTTCTGGCCCAAGTTCTCTGTTCTTTTCACCGAAAAAAGAACATTCATTGCTACCTCACTGCATTCGCTTTGTAGCACTGCGTATTCAGAATGAACCAGGTGAGACAAAGTGGTCAGTGGCTTCCGCAGGCTCCTGGACATGTTTCATGTGCAAACACGAACATGGAAGCTTATGTTTCCATGAGGTTAATAACTACAGGTTGAGCTTCCCTAATCGAAAGGTCGAAAATGCTCCAAAATCTGAAACTTTTGACCACTGACATGAGCATTTTGGATTTCGTATTTTTGAAGTAGGGATGTCCAACTCTAAGTATACAATGCAGATATCTCAGAAGTCTAAAAAAATCCAAGATTTGAAACACTTGTGGTCTCAAGCATTTCAAGCATTTTAGGCCAAGTCCTTCCTTCTCAGCCTAAATTGTGTATTTGAAACAAGGTATTTTCTGAACAAGGTGTTTGAGAAGTAGCTATTGCCATGTAATAATTACCAAGCGCTTCCTTCATGCTCTGGAAGAAAAAAATAGTGCGTTTTTTTTTTTCTCTGTCGGTCATGATGTGAATGTCGTATGTGGTGGCCACGTCATCAGAACAGGTGTGCCAACCCCCTGCATGGAACATGTACATGCTTCAGGTTGTGCGAAATTAACTTTCTTTAGATAAAGGATAACCAGCATTCATTTCGGATAACATATATTCAACCTGTAATTGTTTTTATTTAAAAGCTCGTCCACCTTGACCAGGTTCCTGTAATAAACATGGATTCCCTTCAAACTAGAAGATTTGCTAAGTACCTGTTATTTGAATTTACCCTTATTAGTTCATATAACCTTTCAACAACAGCATGAGTTAGGTTATAGCCCCATTTTACAGATTAGAATGTAGGCCCCTGAAAGAGTAAAATAACAAGCTCAGTGTCACATCTAGTGAGTAAATGACAGAGTTCCTACCAGGGTACTTAGATTCCAAAGTCCCTTCTCTTCTACAAAACGTTACCACCTTGAGGAATCAAACAGTTTCTACCTGTTACGTATTAACTTTTAACAGGGGAAGCGTGAGTCAGGTGTTTGTATATGAATCTTTTTTCCTTTGCTTTACTTTATGAACATGTTTCCCGAGGAAAAAGTTTGTCTCAGAGATGTCATAAAGATGGCTCCTAAATCTGACATTTAAGCACTGAACTCCTTGAACTCTTCTGTTCAAGGGGCATTAGAGTTGTTTCTGTGTAGATTCTGCTTGTAATTCTCTCCTAGGGTTCTTCTGAGAAAAGTGAGGAAGCTGATTAGCAATCTGTCTGCATGACCTTTCCCCTGCTGATAGCATCCTGCAGGTGTCCCTCTGTGATTCTAAGTGAAAGTGAACCCTGGAGATGTCACTGCAGGTGGATGGGGATCAGAGTGACTGCTGCCCTAGGTAGATATTGTGATCCAATAGAATAGAAATGAAAGGCCTACGGGAATATTCTGGTTCTGGAACATACCACACCCAGCACCTCCAGGACCTAAGGCTCTTTAAAAGAAAAACAGTGCTTAAAAAATTATAAACGTTATACACAGACTGAGCACAGTGGCTCATACCGGTAATCCCAGCACTTTGGGAGGCCGAGGCGGGAAGATTACTTGAGCCCAGGAGTTCTAGATCATAGTAGCCTGGGTAGCACAGTGAGATCTTATCTTTACTAAAGATCAACAAATTAGCTGGGCATGGTGGTGCACACCTGTAGTCCCAGCTGCTTGGGTGACTGAGGTGGGAGGATTGCTTGAGTCTGGGACATTGAGGCTGCGGTGATCGATGATGGCACCACTGCACTCCACCCTGGACAATAGAGCAAGACCTTGTCTTCCTTCCTTCCTTCCTTCCTTCCTTCCTTCCTTCCTTCCTTCCTTCCTTCCCTC
>NW_012115132.1:3818993-3853183 GCF_000951035.1 Colobus angolensis palliatus
CCTTCCTTCCTTCCTTCCTTCCTTTCTCTTTTCTTTCTTTTTTTTATTTTTGAGATGGTTTCCCTCTTGTTGCCCAGGCTAGAGTGCAATGGCACGATCTTGGCTCACCATAACCTCTTCCTCCCGGGTTCAGGTGATTCTACTGCCTCAGCCTCCCGGATAGCTAGGATTAGAGGCATGTGCCACCACACCCGGCTAATTTTGTATTTTTAGTAGAGATGGGGTTTCTCCATGTGGTCAGGCTGGTCTCGAACTCCGGACCTCAGGTGATCCGGCCACCTTGGCCTCTCAAAGTGCTGAGATTACAGGCATGAGCCACCGAGCCCGGCTGACCTTGTCTTTCAAAGAAAAAAAGAAAGAAAGAAAAAGTATGCATAGCTTTTGTGGAAGATTGGGAAAATACAGAAGATTAGAATACGTAATTAAATTTCTTTCCTAATTCTAAGTGTTAGCCACTGTTGGTAAACTTGGATGTAGTCAGTCTGTTCTAGCACATGTATATACCTATATGTTTATATAGCTCTGTCTCTGCATATCCAAGTACCCTGGATAGATAAGTTAATTATTATTTAATTAATAGTAAATAATGAATTCAACACATTTTTCTTAAGTGTCTTGTTTGTTCCAGACACATGTGTTGGAGCTAGGGCTACTTCGGCAAACAAAACAAACTCCTACCCGTTCACCTTACCATTCTAGTCTGTCAGTTTTGTAAAGTCGTCAGACTTTAAATGTATTTTTGGATGTTGTTTTCTTCTTATTCTTAACATTATCCAAGGACATTTTTCTGTTCTGCTAAATTGTTTTGAAAATAGGATTTTTAAGGTGTGATTTTTTTTTTTTTTCTAACCCATGGTTGGACCAGAGTTTGTCTAACCATTTACATTTTCTTACATACATTTTACTTATTTATTATTTTGAGACAGACTCTCACTCTGTCACCCAGGCTGGAGTGCAGTGGTGCGATATTGGCTTACCGCAACCTTCCCTTCCTGAGTTCAAGAGATTCTCTTGCCTCAGACTCCAGAGTAGATGGGATTACAGGCACCCACCACCACGCCTGGCTAACTCCTGACCTCGGATGGATTACAGGCATGAGCTACAGCACCCAGCCTTCTTACATATTTAACTTGGTTTTTTTTTCCTCATTAGAAATAGTCTGTGATGAGTTTCACCTTGTTGAGTGTTTTCCTCTTGACTAGGGTCTCTCTCTCAAAACACAACACAGAACTTCCTGTCTTGTCCCCGCTAACTCCCCACTCCAATCCCATTCTGGGCTATAGCTGTTTCTAAGGTGAGCACCCATTTAGTGAAGTAGCCATCATTAAATGACTGCCTAGATAAACATTTGTAGGTGTTAATTGGTCCTGCCAGGGGGCCTTTGAAGCTCCACTGCTCTGTTCCCTTTGAAGTTTTGTTTTTCTCCAGCCAGAATCCTCCCTGGTCTCTTACTGAGCAGACATCCCTAGACTTCTCTCCAAGCACTGTGCACATACCCTTGCCTGGGATTTCAGAATCTGCAGGCCTTACCTAGGTAGCTGTTACTCTTCTAGCTAATTGATTTTCGATTTTCTCTTTGGTTGCTGACTCCATGGACCATAAGAGGTAAATTTGGACAGGTCGCTTTGGTCTCTGAGCATCTAAGTAAGGCCTGGGATTTTAAATGTAAAGGAAGCACTATTCTAAGTGATTTAAAAACAGACAGAAAAGGAGAAATTTGTGAGGATGCACAGCCTCTTTTTGTGTACCCTTTTGTCTTCTGTGAAGCCCTTTAGAAGGGAGAGCCTGTGGCCCTGCACCGAAACAGTAGCTGATCCCCAAAAATTTCTGGACTAGGTTTTTAACTTCTCAGCCTCAGTTTCCACATCTGGAAATGGAGATCATAATACTGGTCTCGTAGGGTTGTTAAGATCAAATGAGGTGGAGTGTGTGAGACTGTACCTTGTAAAGGTTAATGTGCTCTACAGGGCGGCGGTGGTATTATTAAACTCATCTTCCTGCTATTTTCTAATCAAGTACAGAGGTTCATTTAGTTTCGAAACTTAGCTCTTCCTAACTAAGCCACAGCAATAACTTATCTCTACTTTGATACTGAAGTCCTCAGGAAATTGTGGTAGGTGCCCTGGAAGTCCAGCCATTGTTTCTATAAAGACCTATAGGGGTCTTCAAGCTGGGACTTGCATGTGTTGTGGGGTAGGGGTGGAAGCAGTTGAGGGGGATCCCTGGGGCAGTCAGACACTTCCTTGACTCCATGGCCTTCAGGTTCCCTGGTTGACTGCTCTATTAATGCAAGTGATCTCTTTTGCAGTTGACTTTTTTTTTCTTTTATTTTCTGTTTTTTTTGAGACGGTGTCTCGCTCTGTTGCTAGGCTGGAGTGCAGTGGCACGATCTCAACTCACTGCAACCTCTGCCTCCCAGGTTCAAGCGATTCTCTTGCCTCAGCCTCCCGAGTAACTGGGACTACAGGTGCATGCCACCACGCCCAGCTAATTTTTGTGTTTTGAATAGACGGGGTTTCACCGTGTCAGCCAGGATGGTCTCGATCTCCTGACCTCGTGATCCACCAGCCTCAGCCTCCCAATGTGCTGGGAATACAGGTGTGAGCCTCTGCACCCGGCCTCCAGTTGACTTTTAAGCCCTCAACAGTTGAGGGTAACATTTGGAGGGACACCTTGTGTGAGTGGAGCTCAGCTACTGGGTAGTCTCCCTCGGCCGATTCAGCAGGCCCTTAGGTTGCAAAGAGCAGAAAATCACTTGGGCTACCTTAAGTTTTGGGATTTATTGTGAGGGGACATGGGACAGAAACTGAACTGAAACTGCTCTAGTAAGTTCCCAGGACCCACCACAATACCTGGGCCAGGCTCCTTTGTTCCCGCTCTATGCCTTCATGTCTCGCTTGGCTAGCACCTCTGGCCCTGTGTGTGTCTTTCAACCACTGGCCAGTCTTTCCAGAATTCTCTCATCCAGGGCCTGGAGGAGACCAGTCGGATTGACTTTACCAGTAAGCATTGCTCCTTCTGGGGAGAGCCATTCATATTAGCCTACGTCTTGGGTATGGTGGTGATCCGGTCAGTGAAACGACTGCCCTGTCACATTGCCACTCTCGATTTCATTGGTGGTCATCCTTTTGCAAAAAAAAAAAAAAAAAGTTGCTTCCTGGAACAGAGGACTGTGGTTAGGGGAAGTTGGCTGTGGCAGGCGCTGTTGAAGCCATATCCTGTTGGCATGCACATATTTGACCCCAGTTGATGATGAGGATAACAGCAACAGCAACTTATATCTGAGGGCATCCTGTGTGCAGGATAATGGGAAGTATCTTCTTTAATCTTTATGTCCCTAGCAGGAAGATACCCCTTTTATCTCCATTTTACAGATGAAGAGACTGAAGCAGACAGTCTTTAATAGTGGTTTGCCTAAGAACATCCATGTAGCAGATGAACTGAGGCCCTCTGACTTTTGAACCTGTGTCCTTAACCACAGCACTGTACTGCTTTTGAACAGCTGGAACTGATGTCATAAAGACCACACATTCACAAACAATAGTATGATTGATTTATAGAGTATCACTGGGTTTCTTACTTAGAATTTATTTAATCTTACTTTAGAGAGAGAATTCTAACCTGTTAGGTAATCTGGTTTCTCAACATACAGTAGATTAGAAGCAGTACATTTAAAAATGAAAGAGGGATTCTTGCAGATAGTACTGGGAAGAAAAGACAGCTGGTAACCCAAATATAAGGAAGTGGGCCAAGAAATTATAAACTGTAATGCCCAGAAGAAGTAAAGGACCATGGCAATTTAAGAACAGCTGGCTCAATGCCCAAGAATGTGTTCTACATGCTCCTCAGGAATGAGTGTGCTTCCAAGTCCAATACCTACTGCCCTGCCTGCCACCAAGCACAGCTTCTGTGGATATTTGTTGAACTATAGCATGGTACAGCATTGACTCTGATACATCATTTGTGTTCACTGTCCTTTGTTTAAGAATGTAGAAAAAGAAGTAACGTGTTTTATAACTTGTTTGAAAACCGTATGGTTAATAAAATATATCGGTGGTCTTAAGAGTAAGATGTCCATTTGAAAACTTGTCTACCAACTTTAGCAATTTCCACCAGGGCTCCAGAGAGACAGGGTCTCCTTTGGATTAGCGTTTGATTTCTACTATTTGTTGCTAACTCTGATTTCTGGGTTTTCATAATGCATATCAGTTTAAACCTAGGTGAAATGATAAGTTTTCTGAGCCTGTGGTGTAGGCCTGTAGTGCGAGCTATTCTTGATGGACTAGTATCTAGAATAACTTGGGCTGTGGGCTCAGGTGAAGAGAGGAGCTAGCCTGGGGTTAGGGCTGGCCCTGCCTTCCTAAGGTGTGGCATATGGATATTAGGGTTTGGAGAAAGGAGGGGCCCAGGAGGGGACAAGGGACATCTCATCTCTTGCCCTATGGTTGCCCTGGCAGGTATGTTGGGCATTTCACACTCCTAGTGGGGGCCCAGCTTTGAGGTATAGCAGGCACACTTCCTGCACACATTTCAGCGTCCCGACCGATTGGTAGAAATCATCCACAGTGCCACTGATAGAAAATATGATCACCACCCTGCTTGAATGGGCCTTGGGGGTGTCTCATAGTTAATTCACATGTTACTAAGGCAGGCAAGCTCTGCCTGCCTCTTCATCCCCAGCCCCAGGGCACAGCCACACTCCTCTTCCTTCTCCCTGCTTTCCCCATACACCTTCTTTCCACTTTCTGGAAAGCCAGCACCCAGCTGCATCTGACTTCTGTCAGAGTCACTTCCTTGATGCCTCAGACAAGGCCAAATTCTCCTGGTATGTGCTCATATAGAACATTTAACACCCAGCTGTGGTTTTCCATTCAGTTAGCTGTTTGTTTTTCTCTCTCCAGTAGATGGCACAGAACCTGATTCATGTTGGTTTTTCGTTAATTTACTCAACAGATACTTATTGAGTGCCTACGGTGTGCAGGCACTGGGGATTTAACAGTGAAGAAGAAGGTGCAATGACCTGCCCTCTAGATGCTCACAGCCTAGTGACTGGAGGCTGAGGCTCATGGCATACACTTTGGCATATATTAGAAGGTGCTGGGTGTTGTGAAGTAAAGCAACATATGGAAGGGGGTGGGGGTTAAGGCCGTGGATCTCAACCTTAACTGTACAGTAGACTCTCCTGAGGAGCTTCTGAAGAAGCCAGGCCTCAGTCCAGGCCAGTTAGGGATGAAGTTCCAGGTTTGTATTTATTTTTATTCATTTATCTTTATTTTTTGAGAAGGACTCTTGCTGTGTTGCCCAGGCTGGAGTGCAGTGGCGCGATCTGGGCTCACTGCAACTCCCACCTCCCAGGTTCGAGCAATTCTCCTGCCTCAGCCTCCCGAGTAGCTGGAATTACAGGCATGTACCACCATGCCCAGCTAATTTTTTATATTTTTAGTAGAGATGAGGTTTTGTCATGTTGGCCAGGCTGATCTTGAACTCCTGACCTCAAGTGATCTGCTCACCTTGGCCTCCCAAAATGCTGGGATTACAGGCGTGAGCCACCGCGCCCAGCTGGCCGAAGTTCCAGGTTTTTAAAAAACTCAACAGGCAGTTTGGATGCAAAGTGAGAGTGGGGATGAGGAAGAGTTTTGCAGCTTTAAATATCGAGGGAAAGAAAGACCTCTTTGGGAAAATGACATTGAGCTCTCGTACCATTGTACCTTCAGAGTCTCAGCACCATGCCCGACTGACTCATAGGAAGTGCTCAGTGTTTGTTGCATAAATGAAAAAAATTTACATTTATTTAACCGAAGGGAATGTTACTACTGTTGATGTGGTATATTCAAAGTATGGAGTCTCTAAATGTTACTCTCTTTGTTTTATAGCTCAGGCATTCCTGTTCGTACTCCAAGTTCATTGTGTTCATTTGCTGGTTCACCCAGAGTTTCTTGTCATGTTCAAATGGGAAGTTTCTTCCAATGAACCTTTTTTTCCCAAGGTATTTTCTTTTTCTTTTTTCTTTTTTTGAAACAGAGTCTTGCTCTGTCTGTCACCAGGCTGCAGTGGCATGATCTCGGCTCACTGTAACCTCCCGCTCCCTGGTTCAAGTGATTCTCCTGCCTCAGCCTCCTGAGTAGCTGGGATTACAGGCATACACCACCATGTCCAGCTAATTTTTGTATTTTTAGTAGAGATGGGATTTCACCATGTTGATCAGAATGGTCTCGATCTCCTGACCTCGTGATCCGCCTGCCTCAGCCTCCCAAAGTGCTGGGATTATAGGCATGAGCCACTGCTGCTGGCCTCTTTACTTTCTTTTTCTGTTTTTACTATTGTGTTTGATATGAGTATCATTGAAGCCAAATTAAAAAGAACCAAAGGGTTTTGCTGCATAATACAAATCCAAATAATTTATCGGTACAGGAAAAAACATTATGATCTTTTTATCATTTAACAGTCCGTAGATATTGAACCTTTTTGCCCCTTTAATTATAGTTTTTCTCCCAAAGGATTGATAGAATAAAACTTTTGGCTTACATTTTTTGCTCAGGTTACATTGAAACTCTGCTAACTGATATTGAAGCATTGCCCCAGAGTATATAGTAACACAGGGCTTAATTGAGCTATCAGGCTGCTAATTAATTCATATTGAGATTTATCATTTATTAAAAAGCAAAGTGGGGAAAAGCAAAGGGAAGGTGTACAATTGTTCCTTCCACTGGCCTCCATTTCCTCCATTTAAAATTGTGGCTTGTTTAGTTTGTAGAATCCTGTGGGATATTGCGTAGAAGTACTGAAGATGCATAGGTAAGAGAGCAGGTGTCCTGTATTGCAATGATGTGACTTCGTAGTGGGCCTTAACAATTGATTCAGATTTGGTGACAATCATGTGACGCTTGATTAAGTAGAAATTACGTTTTATGTTTTTACAAAGATTAGGAAGGCCATTTTCCAAAATTATTCCTAGGTCTGTATATCTGAAGCAATCTGAAAATCCAATCAGAGGGTATGTAATACTGAGATGCTTTTGCTTTACTGACAGAAAGTACATTTTTCTTGAAAACACCATTTTTTATATGCTGCATGTGTCTTTAAAATTCACCCCTGCATTGAAAAAGCTACCTTTAAGCAACACTTTTTATGATAACTGCATTTTTAAGTATGCAAGTGCAATGTTGCAAACCTGTAAATATAGGGCAGTCAGTCTTCTATTGATTCAGAGTGGAAATGTGTAATATTTTTTGTGTTTAGATTGTAGAGTTACACGTTTTTTAAAAAGAACAGTATTTTATGATAAGATAAAATTTAAGTACTTCAGTGCTTAGTACGGTTAAAAGGTGGAGTAGTATTTTCCTGCACTTATTTTAGACTGAGCTATATCTAAGCAGTAACTCAAGTAGGGATAACAAAGGGCAAAAAGGATTAGATGTCAAAACAAATCTTAGGTTTCTATAAAAATAAGCTAAGAAATGAGCACCCTTAGATGAAAAATATGAAGTGAGAATGTAGGGAGTGTTGGTGAGCTTTGAGCCTCTTTGGGCCTTAGTTTTCCTCATCTGATTTTCCTGCACAGAGACTCCTGATTGGGACTGTTACATCTGTACATGCACATGTATGTCTGCAGGTGTGTTGTATGTTTGCTCAGGGAGGAGAGCATGGTGTTCAACTGACTCCAAATATTTGGTATCAGATAGTTTTGTCTGGAGAGAAGAGCTTTAAGATTATGGAAGTGATCTTAAAATCTAGTTTAACTCTTATGTAGTGTAGACAAAAAGTAGAGATTCAGGGCGGTTGAGCAATTTGCCCAAGGTTATGCAGTTATGACCGAATCAGAGATGGGACACTCATCTCTTGACTTCCAGCTGAGGATTGCTTCAAGGTTACACATAAGGGTTCTGGTTTGAATTCAGATGGTGAGTCTGACACTAGCTGCCAGACCTTGTTCAGCTTCTCTGTTTCTGTTCTTCACTTGTAACATGGAGATAGCAATTTCAATCTCATAGGGTTGCTATTATAGGGACTAAATGAGTAATAATACATGTAATGTGCTTAGAATAGTGCACGGAACATAGTAAACACTCAGTAAGAAACTACTGTTACTGTCATTATTAATCTGTCTGTTCCATTAAACCACATTTGATGCCTGTAACTTCAGGCTTACCATTTGTATGTGTTTATCATGGTTTTAATTTCATTTCTTTCATTTGACCTGTCTGTTTACAGCTCATTATAATTGTAGTGTGCAATATTGTACAATAACTTTCCAGTCATATAGAAGCTCCTGGTGGTTTGGCAAGTGCCCAGAATTCCAACCACCTGTTGGAACTGTTGCCAAAATACAGTAGATTTTTATTTCCCAGAAGTTGTTCAACCAAGAGTGCAAATCATTAATATTACTTTGTGTCTTTAAAAAAATTCTTTCTCCTATTACACAAGTATTATGTTTCCCACTAGTTCTGTGCAGCTGAGCAGTCAGAGAGGTCTTGTTCCTGCCTCTTGAAAAAACATTAAAATGGGTAGCAAATGTGCTGGGGGTCGGTCACCTGAGATGACTTTCAGAGATAAACCTGTGCGAGATAGAGAAGGGAAAGCCATTTTTTTCTTTTCTAGCACTCCAGGTAGCCAGGCGAGTGATCCCACCGTGCAGGGGGCACTTCGCAAATCAGGAAGCGTGATAACAGTGAACGACTTTCTGCTTTCAGCAATTTACAGGGCTGCTAACGATTGATGGCTTTTTCTTGAGGATGGCATTATCGGTAGCAGCAGGACCCAGACCTCTGCACCATTTCTGCATGTTAAATTTAAACAGTGTATGCCTATCCTTGAGGATAAACTTGTAACAGGGGCCAAGGTAAAAGTTAGGGAAGAAATTCTAGCCTGTGATTTGAAGATCTGGGAGCATTCAGACACATTGGAACTTATGTTTTCATTCTTTTTCTCAGGAGACAAAGCTGCAATTATGAATACACACATCGTAAGAACTTTTCTGTGATACCGTGTTGGCCACCAAATCCAAATGTGATCTGATTCCTATCCAGTTCCATGTTACAGCAGGCTTTGCTGTCATTGGGTCATCTGTGTTCCTTGAAACTTCACCATATCCAAAAAAAGCATGTTAGAACAGGATGAAATTCTTCTTATACATTACAGAATTATACAGAGGGTTCTCTAACATCCACTGTTCAAAAAGAGACACTGGCGAATGGTTCACTAAGTATAAGTAAAGTGAGATGGAATGTCTCACCCCAAATTTGATACTGCTTGGCTCAAGACAGGAAGCAGGATATGTATTTTATGCACAATGATGATTATAGGCCTGTATTTGTATGTGGAACATTTATTCAAATTTCAAATCTTTTTTTTTTTTTTTTTTTGGGGGGGAATGTTTCTGGAGCATGTGGTGTATATTGTTTTCTGCCAAGCATCAAGGGGCTGTTTTATAAAGGACTCCTTTTTTAGGGGATGGCGGGAGTAGATCCTCTCCTTTTTCTCCCAAAGTTTTCTTATATCTTCTCCACAAAATAAAAATTTCTTTCTTCTAGTTCACTGACTTGGAGATTCAAGCAGCAGTGCGATAAAAATACCATAATGCATTTCCAGTGAACTTGTTTCATTAGATGAGATGAATTAATTGGATTTTTGGGACATGTTTCTGAAAGTATAAGATACTCACTTTTGGAACTCCCAGGCATGGTGTGGCCTGGGAGCTTTCTCAGTTTGCTCCTATTCAGGACATGGTGTAAGAACTGTCATTTGAAGCCTGTCATTTTAGTCCCCCTTGGGGGTTTACAAATGGCCTAGTGATTTTTCAGATAGCAAAGAATAAATCAGCAGTGATTTGGCCTGCCCTTCAGCCTAGGGCATTACTTGGTTATCACCAGCCTCGTCATCAGATGCTTGTATTACACATTTCTCTGTCCACACAAGCAGGTGAGATGGTAATCTAAGAGTTGATTTCTAACACGTGCGGAGGGACTTTCAAAAGTCCCCCCAGCCCCAGTATTCTCTTGCCCTGTATAATTTTAGGGGTCCAGGCATTCAGGCTTGGATGGTCCTCCTTATGTCTTTTAGGGCCTTGGAAAATCCTGGAATTTAGCCAGGGCAGTAAGTGAGTGGCTGTAGCCCTTGAATCCCATTTGGGACCTTAACTTGTTCTACCTTGCATTATAATTATTTAGTTTTTATCTGTCTAGGTTTCTGTACTTTTAGGGGTAAAGCTGATTCATTCTCCTCTGTATCCCAAAGTCCACCTTTAAGGTGGTAGGTTGCTTGATAGGTGCTTAGTAAATGTCATATTTGATTAGCTTTTTGTAGCCTTGTCTTTAGTCTAGAAATTCTAGATCCTAAACAGAAGGTAAGATATGGTATATTCTGGACTTTTAGTTTTCTGTAGTATATCTCCTTTTCAAATATGGACCTAGGGTACCAGACCAAAAAAATATTGTGATCAAAGTATACAGCATTTCCTTTCATGGTGGAAAAATGTGCCTGATAAATGTTTTCTCTGCATTATTTGCCTCCAAATATACTTTAATCACAGTTATTTGGATATTTCACACTTTATACTCGACTTGGGTGCAGATTAAGTCTTGTGTTAGTTATAACCTTGAATATCAATTAGGTTCATGAGAACAGGGATGGTATATATTTGTTTTTAATCTGCTTCCCAGCACTTAACACAGTGCTAAGTTTATAGTGGATCTCCAAGAAATGCTTGTTGAATGAGTGTCTTTTGGTCATGGTAGACTTTTAGTGCAGAAAAACTTTTGGATCTGAATTGTTAGACTTAATTTTTTTGTAATAACACAGAGAATGTTGAATAGAAAAAGTAAATTTAGAAGAGAGAGAGATACATATGTATGTATACACACACACACACACACACACACACACACACACATATATATATATAGAGAGAGAGAGAGTGAGAGAAAGTTAGACTTATTTATTTATTTTATTTTTGAGAAGGAGTCTCACTCTGTTGCCCAGGCTGGAGTGCAGTGGCGGATCTCGGCTCACTGCAAGCTCCGCTTCCCGGGTTCATACCATTCTCCTGTCTCAGCCTCCCGAGTGGCTGGGACTACAGGCACCTGCCACCACGCCCGGCTAATTTTTTTTTCTTTGTATTTTTAGTAGAAATGAGGTTTCACCGTGTTAGCCAGGATGGTCTCTATCTCCTGACCTCGTGATCCGCCTGCCTCGGCCTCCCAAAGTGTTGGGATTACAGGCGTGAGTCACTGTGCCTGGCTGACTTATTTATTTTTTTGTAATAACACAGAGACTGTTGAATAGAAAAAGTAATTTTAGAAGATATGCTACATCTCTATATATTTTACCCTCTTTGAGGTTCAAAATAGTAGGAGTGAAATTAGAGATTTACCAAAATCGAATGATGATTTGCACCTTTGAAATAATTCATGCCTTTGATTGTCACTTTAGCTACAAGTAGGTTCCTGGTCATAACTATAATATCCCTACAAGCCTGCTTTATGGAACTTGAGCTACATGGTATTGTCTAACGTAGGCTTCAGTTCTTGGCCAGGTGCGGTTTATGTTCTTTGAAACTCTCTCCTTTTGGGGAGCAGGCTGAGAGAAAGTGAATTCATTGAAGAGAATTGTAGCAGAACTCTCTAGCAACTTCCTAATAGAAGATGTCCCCCCTTTGACTTCTTCGGCGTTTCAGCTGCCCCATTAAAGGAAGGGACAGACTGTGCCCTTCGGACCAGAGCCTCCTTCCTGTCTTCAGATGAACGAGGCGCCAGCATGCCATGCTCAGCCAACCACCTGTGGTACAAAACAGCTTTCTTGGACTCTGATGCCTTAGCATAAACCTGTGTATGCAGGATTACAAGATTCACAAGGATATAATTCTGTGATATCATCTATCAGGCACGTGCATTTTTTTTTTTTTTTAATGAGATAGAGTCTCGCTCTGTCACCCAGGCTGGAGTGCAGTGGCACTGTCTTGACCCACTACAACCTCTCTCTCCTAGGCTCAAGCAATTCTCCTGCATCAGCTTCCCGAGTAACTGGGATTACAGGCGCCCGCCACTATGCTCAGTTAATTTTTTGTAGTTTTAGTAGAGATGGGGTTTCACCATGTTGGCCAGGCTAGTCTTGAACTCCTGACCTCAGGTGTTCCACCTGCCTCAGTCTCCCAAAGTGCTGGGATTACAGACATGAGCCACTGCAGCTGGCCAGGGACATGCATGGTTTTCTACAGAGTGACTTCAGCTTCCACCGTTCATCCCTAGACCATTTTGCTTTTTTTTTTTTTTTTCCTCGAGACATGGTCTTGCTCTGTTGCCCTGGCTGGAGGATGGAGGCACTATCACGGCTTACTGCAATCTTGACTTCCCAGGGTCAAGCAATCCTCCCCCCTCAGCCTCTGGAGTACCACCAGGGCGTGTGCCACTATACCCTGCTAATTTTTTATTTGATTTTTTTAGAGATGGCATCTCCCTGTGTTGTCTGGGCTGGTCTCAAACTCCTGGTCTTAAGTGATATTCCTGCCTTGGCCTCCCAAAGTGTTGGGGTTACAGGTATGAGCCACCACGCCTGGGCTGCTTTGCTCTGTTTTACAGGTATTTGGTTGACACTTCTTTGCAGAATAGCACCTGCCACCTCTCACCACCACTGAAAAGGATGGAATTTTATACACCTCTTCTTCCTAGGTTCTCTCTAGCAGTTACCAAGGGACCATCGGAGGTACTTATTGTGGCTGTTTACAAAAGCCTTCCCTCCAGGCTGAGTCACCACACCCTACTCTCTGCTTCTTCCTTTTAGCTCCTCTTTTTTTCAGTAACCCTCCCTCTTTGCTCTGAATGCTTGTGCTTGCACACACAGGCACACATACTCATGCATGCGCACACCACACATGCTTCACGTCCTCTGGCTTTCCCGTATCCTATGTAAAACCTCCTAAGAGTTTTCATCGCAGAAGCTCAATTTTACCTTTCACTTTTCAGATAGAGAACATCCAAGGGTTTTAATAATCTGGCGAATGTTTTAAAACAGGACACATTTTAAAAATCTAGATTGCAGAAGTAATACTGTAGCTTTGTTGAATTCAGACATTATAGAAAGTGAACGTTCCCTATCATTTGTTTCCCATAACCACCTTGAATAGTTTAGTGGATATATTTTATTCTAAGCATATGCTGTTTATCTTCTTGAAAACAGGATCATTGCATACATATACTCTTTTGTAATTTCTCTTATTAGAAAATAAGATTAATCCTATATCAAACACTATTCCATGTCAGTCCATATAGATCTCTCCCTCATTCTGTTTTTATAGCTATATGGGAGTCTGCTGTGAAAATGCTCCTTTGATTAGTTTATAACTGAGTGTAAAATTTGGCGTTTCACTCTTAATTATAGTATTTTTCTGTATATTCACCCCCAAATCTTTGAGAATGAGGAGTACCCTAATTTTTAAGCAAAATTTTGGGGGGCTTTGGGGTGAAAACTAATTTAAATGCTTATTTTCTCAGTTGCCTACCTCCATTTAAAAATCAGTTTTAAGGGTTATAAGAAAGTCTTATGATGTTAAGGCCTTTTTTTCAGTATAAAAATAACATGCAATTTATTCTTTCCATGTAGTCAAAACACCAAATTACACTAGCCGAGAAATGATCAGTCTCATGTAAAAGAATAAATACACGTTCTCCTTGAATCAAGACTGCTCCGAGATTCAGAAATGCCAATAGCGGAAGGTGGGGTGTGACCCCTTAAGTAAACGTGACTAGTTAAAAGTGTATGGATATTCTTTGTGGAAAGTGGGCTGCCAGATATAATTTCAGGCTGTTTCACATTACTTCACACGGTGCTTTCAAACTGTTTATTTCCTCTCTTGGCACTAGTGAGTACAACTCATAACCGGCCAGATAATATCTATGTCTGGAACCAGGGCAGTGAGTGGGTTTTACCATGATTTGATCAAAAGTAAACAAGAAAACAAAAGCAGAGGGGGAAAAAAAAAAGTAAGAGAAGGAATCACATTTTTCTCATTGTGGGACTAAAATGCGGCATGTTGAATTTTCACTTTCTGATTAGAACTGACAATTGAACAGATCTGATTTATTTTTTGGGGGTCAGGAAGAAACTGTCAAATTTTAGTTTGACTGTTCTTTTCTTTAGGTCTTTTTCTTCCCCTACTTTTTTTTTTTTTGTTAGCATTACTATAATAATCAGATAGCAGCCACTGTTTGACACGTCCTTCTGTGGTGTTTGCAGATTAAGTCTGAACCATGCTAGAAATCTCTGCATTTTTTGATGTAGCAGAAATGAACCTGGTTCATTCCATCTCAACAGCTTTAGCCAAATGGCTCAGAAGGGATCTACCTGATTTCATAAAGAAGGGTTAATGTGCAGTCTGGTTTAATACAGGTGCCCTTAAAATGCATTTTTTTTTGTTTTGTTTTGTTTGGACATTGGCCTTAGTTTCCCCAAGACGAGTCCATGAATAACCTTGTTCAAGTATCCCTTGCTGATTTGCGTTCCCAAGTAATAAGCCTGGGAGTGTTTTCAGTGCAGCAGCCGGGAGAAGAAGGGGGATTCAGCAGTTGCTGTTCAATGCATTTACTCTCTACCTGCTGGCTTCAAACAGTATTAACTTTATGTGCTCATTGTGCATTTTGTTTAATTAAAAGCAGTTCTCTTCGCAGAAGCACTTGCAGGATTTTTTTTTTTTTTGCCCTGAAATGAATAAAACAAATAGGCATCTGGTATTTGTTTTGTATAACACAATCCCCATAAAATGAAGAGTAATAAAACATAATTATCTGTAAAGGCTTGTTTTATAAGCCTGAGAATGGGCTTGTTTCTACCAGGTTTTTATATTCTACTCATAGGAGAAAAAATCTCTTTGTACATTAATATGTAACAACACTAAGAACAAATGCTTCCCAATTACATGCATGAATCAAACTTATCTTTTATTAAACAATTTTTTTTCTGTTGTAGTCTACATGATAAAAGTTTGTCATTAAATTCTTTCTGTGTAAACACATTAGATTGAAGGAAAATGTTTTCCTTCAATATTCTGTTCAATTAGCGTAACTTTATGATGTTTTTCTCCCCAGCATAATTAAAGAAACAACTTTATGGTTGGTTATTGACTTTTTTAGGTCAGAGAGCACTCTGTGGATTCTAAAACCTCCTTTCAGAAAAGTACACATCAAAGTTCTACGTAGGTTTTTATAGAGTTTGTAGACCTCTGATCCTTGGTTCAAGATCCCTGACAACGTCTAATAACTATTTTGAAAACTATACCTCCAATCTGAAGCTAAGGTTTTAGTTTTAGTTTTAGTATGTGAATATCTGATGAAATGATTCAATGGTTTTGTAGCATTGGGTTTAATTTCAGGGTTGGGCTCCTTTCTAGGAATGGAGGAATATTCTTATTTCAGGAAAAAAAATTCAGAGTGTGGGAAGTATGAAAATTATTAATTCAAAGGTGTATTTACTGTCAGATTGGATGGCAGTGCCTACATCCCTACGGGGCTCCTGTTCCCAAGACTGTTTTCATTGTTTCTGTCCAGCGCTGGGCACGAGCCTTAAAGTGGCGAATTCATCCTCTGAATTTGTGTGTCCATTGCTGCAAGGATAAAAGAAGCAGTAGCAGAATCATGCAGGGCAGTATTTCATGGTGACAGTTTTATGTGGTTGTGTGATGTTGCAGAGTCTTGTAGGTGATATCTACCCTTTTCTTTTGAATCGAAACACAGGATTTTACTGGAGGAGGGAAGCTTCAAAAACAACCTAGTCTAACACAAAATTAAGCTCCTAAATAGTTATCCCATTCTGTCTACTACAAAACTAATTGCTTACAGGAGGTAGAAGTACACATATCTAATATTTATATCTTGTGTGTGTAGTGGTTTCTAATTTTAGATTTCTAACCCCTTTTTACATTATCTTTTTGCATTGCAATTATACTGAAACATTCATATTATTATGAATGCAAGCTGAATTAAATAGACCAAGATTCTCAGTTTCTCCCTTCATGTTGTCATCTACTAGAGAATGAACAGCTTAAAATAAGTGCATCCGTTCCTCATCCAAAGGGAAGCTGAATATTCCAATTCGAGATCAGCAGTCACTTTGCGTGCTTACTGGAAATACCATTTTTGAACATACTTGGCAACTTAACGTGCCCAGTTAAAAGCTCTGTTGAACAAGGAAGTCTGTGGATGTGCAATTAGTCCTTAGGATTCAGAGCATTTCCTTTATGTGTGGAAGGCCGTAATATGAAATCACAGGTCACAATAGCTTTACGCCAGATGCTTAGAATAGAAGGCATTTTCAGGATGGATTATTTCTGTACTCTTGCTCCTAAGATGGTTTACCTAAAGAGGCTCCCAAGTCCATAAAAATACTGGTGGTGTCAAGAAATTTTGGAGGTGGCCTTTCACAAATTTTAGGCAGCTGATAAATATAACTAGCCATGTAAGTGATAGGCAATACACAAGACTTGCTTATGTTCCTAGACTTTCTATTTTATCTGATTGACAGTCTTTCTCTTCCCGCCTTTTTATTCATTTATTTATTTTTAAAAGATGAGGATTGGGTACCAGAAAATTAGCCAATATTGTGTGCTTTTCCTTACTAAAAAATGAAGCCTCACTGAGTAGAGCCAGATGAGCTGTGTATCTGAGATTATTTACAGTGTTTATGAGAGACCAAAAACAAGTAAGCACTTAATAGCTTTCCTTATTTACAAGTCAGATTCATCTAAGGGATATTTTTCTTTTATTTTTCTGGTGCTTGAAATGTTCCTTTAAAATAGATTATCAGAGGATACATAGTGACACAAAATTTGTTGCTTGTGAAAATGCAGAATGGATTAAGCTTTTCTTTTTCAAAGCTCTGCAACAAAACAGGTACATTTTTATTTCAGTAAAAACACTGTTGTTTTGCCTCTATCACACACACGGTTAACATAGGATAGATATGTGTATGTGAACATGTGGCTCTTGTTCCCAGTTATGTAATGGATGCATTCCATTAAAGTTTGCAGTAAAGTGAATGTTTGTTAAGCGAATTGTTTTCCCCAGTGACTTCTACTGTAAAAACGGCATTGTCTTCCAGTAGGCTCTGAATATAGTGTGTTCCCATATTCTTTGGTAAGATGACCAACCAACCAACCAACCAAAAAAACCCGGCCCCAATAACAAACAAACAAAACAACCCTTTAGGTACCATAAACCTATAGGAAACACTAACCTTGTGATGAAGCCAGCCAGATGCCACTCATTGTTGCCCCCCACCCCTAAGCTATGGTTATATGGCTTTAATAACAAAATGACAACACACAATAGTACCACAACCTGGAGGGCGTTACTCTTTCTTCTCCTCACCCTTTTTCCCATTGTTCCCATGGGAGAGAGGACAGATACCAAGGCTGTAGCAAATAGTTTATTTTAATAACCTCAGCATCCTTGTTTCCATACGATACACATTTGATATCCAAGTTGAATTTACTCACCTCTCTCTAAACATTTTTTCCTAACCCTTTGTCAATTTGTCACACCATCTTTGGATGAAGAATGCTACCTGATGATGTGTGATGCTTCACAATCGTACCTTGTTAGCCCTAAAGGCTCATCCCATTTCCTTCCATAAACATCTATTGTAATACAATATGGATTGTGTAAGGCACTGGGCTTTAGGCCCCCAGGCCAAATATCTGTCATCTATTAAGTACTTACTGTGGACAATGAAGGCACTATACTTAACACACATGATTTCGTCTAATTTTTGCAAAAGCTCGTTGAGTATATTAGTTCAGTCTCCATTTTATTAATACAGATGAGGAAAGTGAGACCGAGACTTATTCAATGACTTGCCCAGAGTCGTGCAAAGCATAAGGGGCAGAGTTAGGATTTGAACCCAGCGTGAACTGGGCTCTGGAATCACATGCTTCCCTAATGCCATGCCCTAGGTCTCAGCCTGGACTGTGCTGCGAGTCACTTAAGGACTTTTCAAAACACTGACATACGTGGACCCAGCATCTCAAGGAGCTGGGCTCTGGACCTTTGGGTTTCGAAGGTTTTACAAGTGACCCTGATGCTCTGCCAGGCAGGCTTAATAATGACTGAATTATATGCCATGCCCAGCTTAGTTTCTTGCTTGGTAGTTGAATTGCTGCATGAAAATCTGATCCCCACAGTCTTTGAGCCTGCAGCGCAGCGAGAGAGATGGATGCACACATAACCAAGCATGAGCAAGATGCAGTATGACAAGGACTGTGGTAGTACAGACTTTGTGCGCTGTGATAGTTCTCATGACAGGACTTGCATTGGATCCCCGGAGGTGGCATCTGGGACACAGTCACTTCAGCAAGTCCTATTTATTCTAGCTTGGAAGAGTTCCTTGCATCTTTACTCTGTATACTCTGTGATGACCAGTCTTGGTCTAGGTTCTTATAAAAGTCCCAGTTGAGGATCTTGAGTCTCTCCCATTCAGTTTGACTGAGAGAGCTTGGTGATTAGATCAGTGGTTTGTATATTTCTTCATTTGTCTTCCAAACTAATCGATATGTTCCTCAGGATCCACTCCAGTGGGATTACTAGGTCAAAGATAAATCATTACCAGACTGGTTGATAGTGTCACCCAGGCTGGAGTGCAGTAGCATGATCTTGGCTTCCTACAGCCTCTGCCTCCTGGGTTCAAGCAATTCTCCTGCCTCAACCTTCAGAGTAACTGGGATTATAGGCGTCCACCACCATGCCTCGCTAATTTTTTATATTTTTGGTAGAGACGGGGTTTCACCATGTTGGCCAGGCTGGTCTCGAACTCCTGACCCCAAGTGATGACTTGCCTCTGCCTCCCAAAGTGCTGGGATTACAGGCGTGAGCCACTGTACCCCGCCTCCCTCTTTTCTTGTTGAGACCCATTGACCAATAGTGCTTGATTCTTGAGTTTGGAAAACTTCTATTGAGCTTCTTACTGTGTCCTGGGGACTGTGCTGGGCAGTAAGAACACCAGAAAGGGTGTGGTATCTTAGGAGCCAATTAAACTAGATTAGGAAGAGAAGTGTTGAGGTGTCACCTAGGGCATAGGCAGAGAACCTGTCTGCCTAATGATACTGGGTTCAGTTCTTGAATTCTTTATATTCAGAATACGGATTACGGCCAGGCTGGCCTTGACAGCCTGAATCATTAACCACTTATGGTGACTGGTGGGTGATTAACCACATACTAAGAAGATATATTCATAACAGATATAATAGGAGCAATGGGGACTCGATGGAGAGTGTTAAATAGTACAGTATTTTCCATAAATGTTCTTTAATTGTGGAGATTATTGTTCTGTAGATTATTCACTCAGGCATTGAATATGCATTTATTAAGTGCTTTTTGTGTCCTAGGCTTATTCTCAAGTTTAAATTTCAAATTTGGTTCTTAAATTCCTCAAGATCAGAGTTTAGCTAAAAGTATTATATCCTGAGATGGAATTTTATCAAATTATATGCTAAAAATGAGGAGAAATGTCTGTTTCTCCATCTCACAAGCCCCACCAGTTTAACTGTCAATTGGTCTTCTCAATCCTAAGAGGTGTAAGAATGTCTTGGGCCATAAGTACATACTCCAGGGTGTATCATGGTGGCAGAGATTGAGCAACTGATTGGAAGAGATGTGTAATCACTAGTGCTGGCCTTGCCGTTCTGAAATTTCAGGTTTATTTCTCTCGCCCCAAACTTAATTCTTTCTTCTCTGTTTTCAATCTCAGAAGAAGTTTAGAATGAGTGAGGGAAATTAAAATGAAGTCCAGAAGACCAGCAGAGATTTCACTGGGCATGTGGATAGGAATGACTTGTGAGAAAATCATTTGAAACTTAATTTAAAGAAAATGTGTTCAGCTCACTATATAATTATAGTTAGCTTGACCTGGTGTTTGGGGTTACATTATCTGTAAGTTTGGAACTTATTTGTTGTATAGAAATTGATACCGCACATTTACTTAAATTTTGCCCATCTGTTTCTTGTTCAAAGAAACTGGGCATCTGCTGAAATATCATTGTTTTAGGTTACTCAGTCTTATTGTCACCTTATAATGGTTTTATTTTGGGGGAGGTTTATTCGTATTAGTATGATTGGGAAAGAACAGAAAGATCTTATTGGAAAATAAATTTAGAATTTTCCAAATAATAAAAAGATTTCCAGATGTAATCTTAAGATGTCTTTTCATGATGTCTAGTTTTAGAAACTTTTTTTCCTCTCAGATGCGAAGAACAATGCTTTTTAGGACGATAGTTAGACTTACATGACAATTGTTCTTTTTGCATTGTACTATGGTGCATGATGCGAAAGTTTAGAAATAAATATATACCTGGATACAACAGGCCTCAGTTAAGACATCAGCTATTTTTAATGCATTTTGCTATTTTTGGCCTGGCATAGTATCTTAGGATGAGAAAATCCATCCCTTTCCCTTAGTCTGAGGTCACATGTTGCCATCAGTTCTCTATAATGGACTTAATGATGTTACGGTTTTAAAATAAGGGGAAATTAACATTTCTTGTCCCCATGATTGTGGCTGCAAGACTTGATCATTTTTATACTGTTAATCACACTCCTCTTGTACAAGAACTCCCTGACTCTTGTTTTTCCCAGCAGTTAAATGTCATATTTTCATATACTTACCTTATACCTGGCTAAAACCTAGCAATTTTTTGTTTTGCTCTTGGTTTCTGTGACAATTTTAAGAGGAAGACAAGTATGTACAGGCTGGGTTGAAAGAGGAGAAAATGGAGCAGTTGTAATTCCCTGGGGTAGGGCAAGAAGACTGTTAATACATTAGTGGTAGGAGAGCTTCTGCAGAAAATACGACTGTACAATTAAATGGGGCTATTAAAAGCACGCCAGCATCAATTCATTAAATGACAGTAGCAATTTCTTTGTAATCCCTTTTTCCCCTTCTCCTCCTCGGACTCAGTATATGCAGGGATGAAAGGCACATGGGCAAAGATCAGAAAGACTACTGAGAAAGAGGTACAGTTATTTAGATATCTGCTTCCTCATCTTCTTTGGGGCAGCTTCTGTGATGAAAACACTTTATGAAAGGTGAGAAAGACCCCAAAATACCTGTTCTGTAGACATTGGGGATGAAAATGTGCATCCTAGCAGATGATCTGGTTCTGCATTCCAGAACACTGCTCGAATTTTAGAAGCAGATATCTATGCATAGTAAATCTACTTGGAGATAAAACAAAGAGAGAAATTGTTTGATTGAAACCTTCTTACTGCAAAAGTATACAGAATTGACATTCAGCAATGTTGTGTAAAAATACTGCAAAGTGTTTCGTTTTCTGGAAAACTGTGTATTTTAAAAATCTGTTGCAATCTGGTTACCTGCATGACCTAGTGAGAACTTCAAGGCTTGGGAAAATGGTTGAGGTTAGTGGTTATGAGTGTTTGATATCCTTTTGTGTGTTATTTAATTGTCTAAACCCCCATTTCCTCATTGGTAAAATGGTGATTCTGGTATCTGTCTTTTTAGTGTTCCTTTGTAAAATTAAAGGAGATACTGAATGAAAAGCATTTTGCTCAGTGCCTGGCATAAGATAAGTGCTCCCTAAATATTAACTAGTTTTATTATCCATTTAATTTTAGGACTCCACCCTCCCCCCAACCCCCCCAAAAGACTTCATGGTCTTATCTGCCTGCTGAAGAGTAGGGTTATGAGGAAGCTGAGACATGGAGAGATGATGTGTTAATTAGTGAAGGAGCCAGAATTGGAACCACATTTTATGACTTCCCACCGCATTGAAGTGCCTCTCATAGTATGAGACTTCTGTATTTAGTAAAGGAGGGCCAACACTTGCTCTACCTATTATAATAGATGAGGTATGCTTTTTGTCTATATACTTAAAAATGTAGTTTTAAGTTCATTGCTCAGGTTCTTTTGGTGGCAAAAATCCTTACACTTTAAAAGGCATTATTATTGGCTGAGTTTTAAAAGAACTACCTTCAGAGAAAAATGCATTTCATTTTGATTATGCCCAAGGCCTGCAGAATACCATTTAAACTACAAGTGATATAAAAGGTTAAGTATTTGATTAAAAAACTAATCTCCTTTGAAAACTAATGTTTCAGTCTCCACCAGAACTTCTTCAGGGAACTTCAGTGTTTTGCTGATAACTGGATCCAATTTATGAGAGGTAAAAAAAAAAAAAAAAAAGGCAGTTATTTACTTAATTCATCTATTAGTTTCCAAACTTGAGATATTGAATCTAAAGAATGGTGAAATTAATAGATAAGAGAAGAAGTTTGAGTGGTTAAAAAATGGATGACATCTCCTATTTCAAGGAAACAGTATTTGATCAGATTTCAGGGTGGTACGAAGTTCTTGTTGATGATAAAAGGCAAGTCATATTTATCAGCTGAACAACTCAGAAAACACGGATGATTTGAATTCGTGGAGGTGTCCTCCATACCATTTTCTCCACTGCTTTGATGATTATCTGAGGTCTCTACTAAACAGATACTCATATTCGTATTTCCAGTTCAAATCATAGTGCTGCTATTGCCATGACCATTGCATCATCTGCCGCCAACCTCACCCTCACCTAATTTTTGACTCTTCTTTATCTCTCAAGGCTCAAATGTGCGTACTATAATCATATGTTTAGTGGTCTCTTCCCTGTTGCACTGTGAAGTCTTTGGGAACAGGGACCACTTTTGCCTTTTCAACCAGTGCCTAGCAGGGTGCCTGGAGGCATTAGGGAATGTTTATTGAATAAGGGAATGAATCACACTGTGTGCCAAAATCTGGCTTCCCTGAGTTTATATGCCTCTGGTAACCTTTTGTAAATGACACCTTTTCAATATGATTAGCCACTTCTATTCTTTCTTTCTATTGAAGTTATTTCTTATTTCCAAGTCGATCTTGTTGCAGCCATCCTCCTCCTGACTAAATCCAATGTGGTTAATGTTTTTTCTTTTCTTTTTAATTTTGGGAGGGGTGTGAAGTACAAGATAGAACATAATGTGGGCTAAATCTGGGGCTATTCAACTTGACTAGGGTCTTTAGCCTTCCAGAATGTTGAGAAAGTAATTAGTGGGTAGGGTGGGGGTGGGGGCACTGTTAGAAGAAATGGCTGGGATTCTTTGTATCCGAAAGAATGTTTCTCCTTGGTGATGAGGTAGGTATTGTCACCCCTCTGAATAAATCCTTAGGCAAAGTACAAAAGCACCAGCGAGCTAAACAATGCCTGGCCACTCTGGCCTTAGGGTTGCAATACCTTACGGGTAAGTTTAGAAATGAGTTTCCTGTTCAGGTTTTCGGCCTGTCATACTGTTGAGTGGCTGTCTAACCTTTGAACTTTCTGTGTTTTTGATATCAAAAGGAACTCTGAGCTTTACCAAAAAGGTTTTATTCAAGTAATTAACACTCTTCATGCACAGAGGGAAATTAGCCTCCAACTTGCGGCCATGGTGAAAAATTAGTATCCTCCTGGTTTGAACTATAGTTGATTATTTTTAAAGATAAGGAGATCAAATTTCCTTAATATTTCAGTATGTTGCTTTTTGTACCCTTAAAATTACTTTTTTCCTATGCAGAATTGACTTTGATTAAAAAATGTTTTTGATGACTATTTTCCTGATTCATCAGTATATCTAATTGTGTTCATTTTAGTCATGAAAAATCTTGTTTATAAGGGACATATTTTTAGTAACATTTTTATAGCATATAAGAACTTTTATGGCAAAAACAGGAATCATTAAGTGTGTGTGCTTTTATCATAACTTTTAATGGAACTTAAAATCTTGTGTTTTTGCAGCACTTTTTTTGCACGTGGTAGGTTCTTAATATTTGAATGGAATTCAGCGTGAGTGTTCTTTGTGTTCTCAAAAGTCTGATCTTTGTAACAATTTGTCTTTCACTTGAGACTCTTTTTTTTCCTTTGCATATGTACACATATCACTCTTCGTTTTCCTTAATCTTTTTTAACTAAACACATCTATAACTCATATTTCCCTGTTTATGAATAGGAGCAATTTATTCATATTTCCCAACATGGTGGTATGTGATATAACTAAAGGCTACATGTTTACCCTTCTTTACCCTTCATTTGAGGAAAGATGACGTATGTATTTATGAGGTAAATGTCTTTCAGAATGACCTTTGGGACTAAGCTTCCCCCGCTCTTCCAAAAAAAAAACCGATCATGACCTAGGAAGCCTTATTAGTGAAATTTAAAAAGGAAAAGTGGTCCGGGCGTGGTGGCTCACGCCTATAATCCCAGCACTTTGGGAAGCCAAGGCAGGTGTGTCACTTGAGGTCAGGAGTTCGAGACCAGCCTGGGCAACATAGTGAAACCCCATCTCTACTAAAAATACAAAAATTAGCTGGGCATGGTGAGCTGTGCCTGTAATCCCAGCTACTCGGGAGGCAGAGGCATGAGAATCGCTTGAACCTAGAAGGTGGAGGTTGCAGTGAGTGCAGATTGTGCCACTGCACACCAACCTGGGTGACAGAGCGAGACTTCATCTCAAAAATAAAAATAAAAAGGAAAAAGTCTGGTCAAATGCCCCTTGTTCTTCTTCAACAGATGCATAGTGAGTTGTGTAAAAAAGGAGTTGGAAAAGGAATCTGTAGATTCAAAGTGACTGAAAGAATAGAAAAAAATTTGTTTAAAAAAATTTTTAAACACTAAATCATAGTGTCTAGGGAGGTACACCTGAATAATAAAACTATAAAGAAATACAAAATATGATTACTACTAAGCATAGTCTGTTGCCAGTAGTATATAGAATGAGCACTCAAATTATAACAGAACCATTTTGGTATTCATAAATGTTCTTCTTTTAAAAAAAAATCGAAATTATAACATAGGCTGTAAGTACTGATTTTAATTGTAGTGAATGTGAAAGTGTTGTTAATGAAAATATAAAGAATATTTGTTAAAGTGTGGAAGTGTGGACCTAGCCAGGAGTACTAGGTAGAAAAGGTAGCTCTTTAAAACATTTTTTCTTTAATTGTGAAGTAAATTTATTGTCACTTTGTTTGATATTTATTACTAGAGTCCCTAGGTTAATTCTGTTTTTATTGCTTTTCAGAATAATTAAGACCTAAATCTTCTGAATTCTGTTTGGTTTCGTTATTTCTTTTGCCATGTTCTTTCATTCTACAAATGTTATTGAGCACTTCCAGTGTACCAAGCTTTGTGCTTACTGCTTTGATGATAAATTCAATAAGGTAAAGCTGCTTTTAAGGATCCTTCAGGATAGGATCTTGTAGCAGTAAGGACTTAGCATTTTTGCTATAGAAGTGTATGGAGAGCTATCTATGGTGCAATAACTGGGGAAATACCGTTTTTATTCTATTTGATTCCTTTATGCATTGAGTCCTCCTTTGGTGGGAATTTGAGCAGGGTGGTCAAATTGAATCCTGGCTACATATGCCTCAGCAAGGAAGGTGGTCAGTTGAATCCTGGCTACATATGCCTCAGCAAGGAAGAAGGCCTTGGATTTGGATCTCAGGGGTCTATGGAAAGCCTGGTGGTGGCCCTGGAAAACTTGAGAATACCTGGAGCTGGAAGCTCCTTGCTCATTGGTGACCTTTTTCATATACAGCAGAGCTCTTGACATTCCTAGCATACTACCTTGAAAGGACTGTGTCTTGCCTCCTAGAAATTCTGGACTTGGTAGGAATCATTTGTTTATGTTATTTTAAAAAGAAAAAAAAATCTAAAATGTACTTTTTGGAAGAAAAATGAACTTATTTTTGGACTTTTCTGTGTGTGTTTTCTTTAATTGAAAATTCTGTCCGGAGACCGATTTTCAACCCCCTTCCCTTCCCTCTAGTTTTAAATTGGAACATTGCTTTCCAAGCATTTCAAAAAAACAACCAAAAAATGAAATATTTTATTATTACTCTATTTTTATTTGCTCATTAATAATTCTTGATTTTCTGTCTATCTGAAATCAAAGAAAAATTACTGTATAATTTTCATCCAGTTGCACAGTCAATTCTATAACTGAAATACAAGATAAAAATTAAGTAACTGATTTACTTAAGAAAGAAAGGCATCTGGACTTCCTAAAAATTTCATCAAATATTCACTCAGCAGACCTTTCTTTATAATAGGAGCTCACTTACTCTTGTGAGCACTTGTGGCAGGGATTGGGTTTCCTGAGGAATCCATAAGACACTTGCATTGCTTTGGGGCATGAAGGTGAATAACGCAGCCATTGGCCTTCAAGGCCTTTGAGGAAGTGCTCTATGGGGAGAGGGGCTGAGACAGACATATTCCTGAAAGGAATAATTACTGCGTGATAGTGGAAATATATGCGAAGACTTTGGGAGTAACAGTGACAGAGGGGCCCATTGAAAACTTATTAACGTTTACAGCTGTTGTTAAAATTCATCCAAACCAGCCAATTACATCTACGTTCTCTAGAATGAAAGTACAAAATGATTACAGTGGATGTTCTAAACACCACAGTTGACACAATCCCCTTTTCCTACTGGAATGGGAATCTAATGGGGAAAGTGAAATTCTTTCTCAAAAGCTTATCGGGTTGATACCTTACGTGTACATGTAAAAACAGCTGACTTTGTGTTCTGTGGCCTTGGAGATCATATAACTCTTATAAAGCAACTTGTAAATTTTCTGGGAGGTTCTTTTGGAATATTGCTTTATGTTTTGTTTCAGGAATGTATTTCCCTCTCCCCTGAATTATCACAGTGGGGATATATAAATCTACCCCCTACCCAAAGCATAACCATGCATATGTTCATTTTCTCTTTATCATATGATATAGTTTGGATATTTGTCCCCCTTAAATCTCATGTTGAGATGTAATCCCCAGTGTTGGAGGTGGGGTTCGGTGGGAGGTGTTTGGGTCATGTGGGCTGATCCGGCATGGCTTGGTGCTGTCCTCATGACACAGTGGTTTCCCAGGAGATCCCGTTGTTTAAAACCGTGTGACACCTCTCCCCAACGCTCTCTTGCTCCTTCTCTTGCCGTGTGAGATGGCTATTCCCCCTTCTGCCATGACTGTAAGCTTCCTGAGGCCTCAGGAGAACCCGAGTAGATGCCACTGCCCTGCTTCCTGTACCGTCTGCAGAACCGTGAGCCAATTAAACCTCTTTTCTTTATAAATTACCCAGTCTCCAGTATTTCTTTACAGCAACGCAAGAATGGCCTAACACATCATATATAAACTATAAAACAAAAACAAAAACCAAAACCCAGAACAATTACCCTCTGCAGTACAAATAACAACTCTTTCTTCCAAAGGAACTTCTTCCATTGTTTAAATAGTGAGAAACTTGTGTCGTTAGAAACACCGAGTAGGGTGCAGCGTCCCCTCATCACAAACATTTCTGTGCCTTAGAGGACACCCCTCCTGATATGTATCCTTAGGAGGAACACATAGATGAGCCTCTCTTCCTTTTGTCCAGCTGCAGTATCGGGAATGGAAACACAACGCGGTCAAGGTGCCTAAAACTAGAGCCCTGGAGTGAGTCTAGCCTTGATCTTCCACGATACTGTCCTTTGTCAGACTCCAACACTGTGCACAGCCTGGTCTCTCTGGGCCCAGGAATTTGGGCACTTGCTCAAAGATTCCTTTGCAGGTGCTCCTGGAAATCAGACCAGTGTTTAAGCAGGATTTAAAGCAGTAACATCTGTCAGATGTAACCATGGCACTATATCAGAAGCAAAAAAATTATAGGAGGAAAAATGCCTGTTTGGAACATGGGGTTACTGAAAACCCGCTTTTTGACTAGTGTTTTATTGTAGTGATGGGAAATGAATGAGACTGGTATCTACACCTACTGGCACGGGTCTGAATAAAACCCACAGCCAGCTCTCCTCTCCCTGAGCTTCCAGCCTTCTGTGGTCCAGTTTTTCATATTCCTTCCAATTTGCCCAGATTTGCCCAGAGCAAGCTGTGACCCTCATCCATCTTGTTGTTTTTTTTTTTTCTTTTCGTTTTGCATTTAACAAAGTTGTAAAGGGATTTATATGCTTTCCATTAGCCTTAGCAAAGCTGCTGTCATGAATATTTAATGGCAAGAGCAGTTTGTTTTCTTTTACTCTTTCCCAGCCTTCCCTCCAGCCCCCAGCTCTCCTTTCTTTTGCCTGGAGAAATGTAAATATCTCGCCCCTCACCCCTTGGCCGGAACCCAAAGCGCTGGGCTCGCTTAGTTCAATGTTCTGACCCGTCTGGTGGGGACTTTTTTTTTTTTTTTTCCCCTCTCCTCTCTCTCTCTCTCTCGTAGCCCCCCACGAGGTGCGCAGGGCCGGACGCGCGTGGTTCTCTGCCTGGCCCGGGCCCCCACGCCCTCTGCCTGTACCGCAGTTCCGTGGCCCAGACAGACGGTCCTTTCCTTTGAACTTCACGGGAGCACAGTAGCTTCCCTGCAACTTAGCTGGAGCTCCCTTGGATGCATTCCTGGCACTTCACGGGTCGCTGGCCCCTTTCTCTTTGCAACAGGAAAAGGGGCGAATGTCTGGGACAGAAAATGACTTCTGAAGACACGAAAAGATTTACCGTGTCTAGAGCAACCTCTGAACTTTTTGTGGTGGTGATCTCAGAAAAATGCATATTTTCCTATTGGTTGCTTAGAGCATCTCCTATCCTTCTTCCCTCCCCACTCCCCGTCCCTGCAGTTATTTATCTAATTTCTGTCATACCTCACTCTCACCCCCACCCCCACCCCACCCCCATTCCGGTTTTGCCTTTTCCTTAATTCTTTGTCCGCTCTTGTGCTGCGGGAGTGGAAGGGTCCAAAAGGTGAGGCCGGGAGAGGGCCTGAATAGTTTGTGTTAACTGAGAAGGAAGGTTCCAGGAGAACCCTGCTCCCCTCTCTAATGAAGTCAAACCTGCTGGAGTGTGCCTGCCCCAAGCGACTGATGGGAGGATGAGAGAAGGAAATCCATATAAAATGCTTAACACAGTATTTGACTTTAGTAATTGCTCAGTAAGTCATAGCTTTATGTTATTATTAATATGATACACAGTCATTCTTCTGAAATGAGTGGGCATGAATGCTTCCCTGTCTGCATAAGGAATTATTTGTGCTGGATCCTTTTTAAGAGCCCCTCCCCTCTCCTCTTCTCCCCTCCCCTCCCCTCTTCTCCCTTCTTCTCCTCTCTTCTCCTCTTTCCTCTCTCTGTAGCCCAGGCTGGAGTGCAGTGGCATGATCTCAGTTCACTGCAACCACTACCTTCAGGGTCAAGCAATTCTTGTGCCTCAGAAACTCCTGAGTAGCTGGAATTACAGGCGCGAGCCACCATGCCCAACTAATTTTTGTATTTTTTGTAGAGATGGGGTTTTGCCATGTTGACCAGGCTGGTCTTGAACTCCTGGCCTCAAGTGATCCGCCCACCTTGGCCTCCCAAAGTGCTGGGATTACAGGCGTGAGCCACTGCACCCTGCCAGAGCTCATCTGTTTCTGATGAATGCCTTCCACAGCATGCTTCAGTAATGGAGGTGTCATTTCATTTCTCTTTGAGTAACCTAAAATTGAATCAGTTAGCATATGTCACTAATGTACAGCATAGTTATAATCAACTAGAAATTTGTAAAGACTCCTAGATGGGCTACTAAGTGAATATGTTTTCCTCTATCCTCTGGTGGACTTCACTACAACGTTTACATATTTCGATACTGAAATTCTTAATAGATTTGGCTTCAAATTCCAGCCTGATGAGATAATTTTGGCATCTGCCCCTGAAGTCCAGTATCAGGTCATTCTTGCTCCACTTCAGGTTTCTCTGAAATTTGGTAATCAGGCTCCTCATGTCTTGGATGGCTATGTTGGCAAATGAGAACACTTTATCTCTGTAGACCTACCTGCCTTGGCTTCCCATAACCCATTAGTAAGTCCTTTTGGGTACGAGTTCCCACTAATAATCTTTTCCTCTCCCTTTCTTTATCATGCCTTGAAACTGACTTGAGATATTTTGTTAAACGCCTTGCTAAAATCCCAACACACTTGTAAACAGATGTTGGTATGATGGAGGAACAGAAAAAAGACATGGCCAAGATAAGATGTTGGTATGATTAAGTTGGATGAACAGAAAAAATGTACAGCCAGATCCATCTCCAGAATCAACCAGTTTCCACATTGCTTTCAATCTCATCCCATTATGTTTTCTGTAAATAAAACTTCCACTGCAAATATTAATTGATGTTAAGTCAGAAGTACTGAGGGTCTGGTTCCAGGGGCTTAGGGAGAAATGAGAGAAGCGAAAAGGGTCTCCCCCTTAGAGTAAGCTAGAGTCTTGCTGGGTCAGACAATTAGGCAACCTGCCTAAATAACGCAGTATATAATTAAATGCTAAATTATGTAGAGCAGATTATGTGCTATGGAATGGAGAAAATGGCTCTCACAACACTTCTGATGTCCTAAATCAGTTTCCGAATGGTTTCATGCATCCATATGTACTTCAAGCATGCTCAGTATCATTGATCCTTTCCTGCTTTTTTGAAACAATGGTGATAGTAAACATTTTCTAAGTACCTGCTGTAGGGCGGGGAACTGGTCTAAGAACTTTACAGATATCAACTAATTTCATGCTCACCATGTACCTCTGAGATAGGTATTCCTTTCTCCATTTTGCAAATGAGGGAACCAAGGCGGGAAGTCTAATACCTGCCCAAAGTGAGTTCTGATAAATTCCTTCCTCTTTTTGATTTGGTGGGTCTGTGGTGAGGGTAGACTAGGAGAGGCAGTGTTGCATTCTGGGAGGTGAACCTGAATTTTCATCCTGGCTTCTTTTAACCTGCTTACCTCTGTAATTAGGACCTTGGACAAGGTGCATCATCTTATAGAACTTTTCCTTTGTAAAATGGGACAGGATGCTGTTTTAAGATTTAAGTGCTTCTTATGCAATAGGAGCTCAAAGGATGGGAGCTGTTGTTTATTAAAAATAACAATATCATTGTCATATTCTCTACCCAAAGAGACCTGTTGGAATTGGACAGAAAAGGAATGTTTCTGTCTTGATAAGTCTTAAAACCCCAGCACCAAGGGCAGCATTAGTTTTTTGTGAAATATTTGTAGAATGGGTGGATAGAAGGATGGGAGAGGAGAGGGGTCTGAAGAATTCCTGTAACAAGCTGGAGAGGTATCATCTTCCGATTGAGCTATTTTTAGCCTTACTCATCATTTGTAATCAAAACAATCCTTTTCATAGCCTTACTCCTCCCCCACCCTTCCCCGCCCTACTATTTTTGCCATGGTAATAGACATTGCCAACTTACTTTCTTTGGAATACACAAACAGAGCTGTCTCTTCCTGTCATGGAGATTTTAACAGTAAAAACTCACTGCATCATTACCTCTGCCTTGTATTCCAGACAATAGTAAAGGACATTGTAACATCACTGTGTCAGAGCAAACAAAGAACTATGTAATTTTATCCCATATTAATACAATATCGCGCAGAAGGTACTATCATTAGATGGCAATCTATAAAAATGGCCCCTGAGACCAAGCACTGGCACAATTATTTATTCTTCAATTATTTATTCAGTCCTAAGGATGGAAATGCTGACAGACACTGCAAAATGCTCTACCTACCAATTTACAGAAATTGAATGACGGAATCATTTGTGGACTGAAGTAGCTTTTTATTGACCCTATTTTTATTTATTTAAATTCTCACTTTCACAGCTTAACTATGTTTACTACACCCACTTACATGATAGAAATGAGAGGCTGTTTTGTTCATAAAAGCTACTTCAAAACAAATAAATTAATATTTATTCTGAAAGGGTCAGATCACAAATGGAGGCTTTAAAATGGCCTCAGGAACATTCAAATCGCATCCTTAATATTTCATATGATTTTATATTTAGATTGGCTATTTTATGTAAAGTCTTTTTTCCCTTTTTAATGCTCATATCTCTTGAGATCCCTTTTCTAGCCAGGATGGAGGGAACAGTTACACATAGCTTCCATTTGCAGTAAGTAATTTCAACTTAATTTATGTCAGGGGAGATTTCCAGAAGGTTCCCGCTCCTGTCTGCTATTCTTGTGGTTCTAATTATATTATTTGTACATGATAAAATACAATTCCCATTAATTCACACTAGTAGTCATGAAAGAATTTGTTTGGTCTTAACTCCTAAAGTTTAAAAGATTATTTACATTTGTATTAATACTGGAGTTCAAAAATTATGGCTTTCTTTAGAGATCAGTTCCAATTTTCCCTAAATCAGTTATTTTCAGTTTGGATTTTTCAAACACTTGGGTGAGATCCAATTTATCTCACCTTCTGATATTTTTAAAAGAGAAGTAATTTTAATTTACATTAACTTTAAAATATTTTTATGCCACACACTAGTTATTTTGAGGAGATCGCAACAAACCATAGCAGAGATAGGGAACTTTCAATATTTTGGGAGATTATGTTTTTAAATAACTGTATGTTTACTCTAAGTAGGTATGTGTATGCATGCATTCACTTACGATATGCGCACATACACACATACAGAAATTTATGATGTCCTTTAAGAATCTTGGGACTATCAGAAAAAAAGTAAAGTGAAATAACAATTTTCAAAAATACATTTTTGTAGTAAAAATGCACTATTGGTGTTACATGACCGTATAAATCAAATTTGCTGAAGTTTATAAACATTTTTATGTCTACATTAAACTTGGACATAATCAGATATATCTGCTGTTGACAACATGGCTCTTAATATAAAAATGATCACCTTTTTTGCTTAAAGCCTCATTCTCAGAAGTAAAACGTGTATATGAGGATATCAGCTAGTTCACCGGATTGTTGTAGAAAACCTTTTACATATGTGGATGCTGAAATTCTTATGGCCTGGATCAGTGGCCTGGATCATAGCTAATCTTTCTGAAAAAATCATTGTATTATTACATTATTACTACCAGTGGATTTTCACCCTGGGCCTTGCATAAATCATTTGGTTGTACTGTCCATGATGTCCAATAGTAGATTAAAAAAAAAAAGAAAAACAAAAACCCAAGCCAATGCCTACGACGTTGCTACAAGTATCTTTTAACCTGTGGTGGGAAGTTATTTCCAAAGATGAAGTTTGCCATTCAAATACCATTTCCTGGTGTTCTTTTGATTTCTGTAGCACCTCTTTTTCTGTCTCCACTAATTCTAGATCTGTAGTCCTTCCAAACCTGCTACCTACCACTTACACTTTGCCAAAATGTAATTTTTGTTCCCTTATCTGCTTCGTAAGACTATGTTTTTAGTTTCGTGATTTGTAAGTGGGAGGGGGTGCTTAGCACAAGTTGAGGTCACCAGCCCAGGGAGGAGGAAGTGGAATCAGAATAACCAGAGAGGAATAGATGGGGTATGGGGCTGATGAGCACCGTAGGAGGGTGCTATTAGTGATTCACACTGCTAGAGTGAGACCACTCTTTGATTCTGTTTGTAGAAATTTTAAGCTCAAAGTGACAGGTTGTTGCCTCTCTTTATGTAAAGTGTTACAGACAGGAATTTAACCTTTGCTACAGGATACTGATCAAGACAAGTCATGGGTGGTACTGATTAAGATAAGTCATGGGCAAGTGCACAGAGCTAAGTGGTTTACTTTATACACTAGTATGTCCCTTCTCAGTCTTTCTTGTTATTTCATATGACTTGCTTCCAGCTAGTCCAAACTGTGTTTGTGTAAATAAGAACTGCCATTTAATGAATACTTGCTATGAACCAGATACTGTGATAGAAGGGGGTGTAGGTACTCCAGCGGAAAGGCCTCTCCAGCAGATTAGCTTGTTCACATGATAGTAGAGTCCCAAAAGGGCAATAGTGGAAGTTCGAAAGCTTTTTGCAGCTTAGGCTGGGACTGAGTAAATAACAACAGTAACACAACAGCAATGGTAATAGTAATAATGAAAACAGCTCTTCTAAAAAATTTGAGGAAAGTCTCTTGTCTATGGAATATAAAAAATATTTACCATTAAAGATTATTTTAAAATTTGTTTTGAGTGTTTGTTTCTATCAGGCATGTGTACTTGGAATGTGTGTTTTGTAATATATTTTGCCACCTAAAAATAGGAAATATATATCCAGGTTTAGGTGTTAGGCAAGTTTTTCACTTCTGGTTTATATTTATCTTGAATGCTACTGCATTAGCCACACTATTTAACATGGGGATTAAAAAAAACTGCTGTGCATGTTCTCACTTAGAAGTGGGAGCTGAACAATTAGAACACATGGACACAGGGTGGGGAACAACA
>NW_012115132.1:3853233-3878904 GCF_000951035.1 Colobus angolensis palliatus
TGAATAAAACCCACAGCCGGCTCTCCTCTCCCTGAGCTTCCAGCCTTCTGTGGTCCAGATTTTCATATTCCTTCCAATTTGCCCAGATTTGCCCAGAGCAAGCTGTGACCCTCATCCATCTTGTTGTTTTTTTTTTTTTCTTTTCGTTTTGCATTTAACAAAGTTGTAAAGGGATTTATATGCTTTCCATTAGCCTTAGCAAAGCTGCTGTCATGAATATTTAATGGCAAGAGCAGTTTGTTTTCTTTTACTCTTTCCCAGCCTTCCCTCCAGCCCCCAGCTCTCCTTTCTTTTGCCTGGAGAAATGTAAATATCTCGCCCCTCACCCCTTGGCCGGAACCCAAAGCGCTGGGCTCGCTTAGTTCAATGTTCTGACCCGTCTGGTGGGGACTTTTTTTTTTTTTTTTCCCCTCTCCTCTCTCTCTCTCTCTCGTAGCCCCCCACGAGGTGCGCAGGGCCGGACGCGCGTGGTTCTCTGCCTGGCCCGGGCCCCCACGCCCTCTGCCTGTACCGCAGTTCCGTGGCCCAGACAGACGGTCCTTTCCTTTGAACTTCACGGGAGCACAGTAGCTTCCCTGCAACTTAGCTGGAGCTCCCTTGGATGCATTCCTGGCACTTCACGGGTCGCTGGCCCCTTTCTCTTTGCAACAGGAAAAGGGGCGAATGTCTGGGACAGAAAATGACTTCTGAAGACACGAAAAGATTTACCGTGTCTAGAGCAACCTCTGAACTTTTTGTGGTGGTGATCTCAGAAAAATGCATATTTTCCTATTGGTTGCTTAGAGCATCTCCTATCCTTCTTCCCTCCCCACTCCCCGTCCCTGCAGTTATTTATCTAATTTCTGTCATACCTCACTCTCACCCCCACCCCCACCCCACCCCCATTCCGGTTTTGCCTTTTCCTTAATTCTTTGTCCGCTCTTGTGCTGCGGGAGTGGAAGGGTCCAAAAGGTGAGGCCGGGAGAGGGCCTGAATAGTTTGTGTTAACTGAGAAGGAAGGTTCCAGGAGAACCCTGCTCCCCTCTCTAATGAAGTCAAACCTGCTGGAGTGTGCCTGCCCCAAGCGACTGATGGGAGGATGAGAGAAGGAAATCCATATAAAATGCTTAACACAGTATTTGACTTTAGTAATTGCTCAGTAAGTCATAGCTTTATGTTATTATTAATATGATACACAGTCATTCTTCTGAAATGAGTGGGCATGAATGCTTCCCTGTCTGCATAAGGAATTATTTGTGCTGGATCCTTTTTAAGAGCCCCTCCCCTCTCCTCTTCTCCCCTCCCCTCCCCTCTTCTCCCTTCTTCTCCTCTCTTCTCCTCTTTCCTCTCTCTGTAGCCCAGGCTGGAGTGCAGTGGCATGATCTCAGTTCACTGCAACCACTACCTTCAGGGTCAAGCAATTCTTGTGCCTCAGAAACTCCTGAGTAGCTGGAATTACAGGCGCGAGCCACCATGCCCAACTAATTTTTGTATTTTTTGTAGAGATGGGGTTTTGCCATGTTGACCAGGCTGGTCTTGAACTCCTGGCCTCAAGTGATCCGCCCACCTTGGCCTCCCAAAGTGCTGGGATTACAGGCGTGAGCCACTGCACCCTGCCAGAGCTCATCTGTTTCTGATGAATGCCTTCCACAGCATGCTTCAGTAATGGAGGTGTCATTTCATTTCTCTTTGAGTAACCTAAAATTGAATCAGTTAGCATATGTCACTAATGTACAGCATAGTTATAATCAACTAGAAATTTGTAAAGACTCCTAGATGGGCTACTAAGTGAATATGTTTTCCTCTATCCTCTGGTGGACTTCACTACAACGTTTACATATTTCGATACTGAAATTCTTAATAGATTTGGCTTCAAATTCCAGCCTGATGAGATAATTTTGGCATCTGCCCCTGAAGTCCAGTATCAGGTCATTCTTGCTCCACTTCAGGTTTCTCTGAAATTTGGTAATCAGGCTCCTCATGTCTTGGATGGCTATGTTGGCAAATGAGAACACTTTATCTCTGTAGACCTACCTGCCTTGGCTTCCCATAACCCATTAGTAAGTCCTTTTGGGTACGAGTTCCCACTAATAATCTTTTCCTCTCCCTTTCTTTATCATGCCTTGAAACTGACTTGAGATATTTTGTTAAACGCCTTGCTAAAATCCCAACACACTTGTAAACAGATGTTGGTATGATGGAGGAACAGAAAAAAGACATGGCCAAGATAAGATGTTGGTATGATTAAGTTGGATGAACAGAAAAAATGTACAGCCAGATCCATCTCCAGAATCAACCAGTTTCCACATTGCTTTCAATCTCATCCCATTATGTTTTCTGTAAATAAAACTTCCACTGCAAATATTAATTGATGTTAAGTCAGAAGTACTGAGGGTCTGGTTCCAGGGGCTTAGGGAGAAATGAGAGAAGCGAAAAGGGTCTCCCCCTTAGAGTAAGCTAGAGTCTTGCTGGGTCAGACAATTAGGCAACCTGCCTAAATAACGCAGTATATAATTAAATGCTAAATTATGTAGAGCAGATTATGTGCTATGGAATGGAGAAAATGGCTCTCACAACACTTCTGATGTCCTAAATCAGTTTCCGAATGGTTTCATGCATCCATATGTACTTCAAGCATGCTCAGTATCATTGATCCTTTCCTGCTTTTTTGAAACAATGGTGATAGTAAACATTTTCTAAGTACCTGCTGTAGGGCGGGGAACTGGTCTAAGAACTTTACAGATATCAACTAATTTCATGCTCACCATGTACCTCTGAGATAGGTATTCCTTTCTCCATTTTGCAAATGAGGGAACCAAGGCGGGAAGTCTAATACCTGCCCAAAGTGAGTTCTGATAAATTCCTTCCTCTTTTTGATTTGGTGGGTCTGTGGTGAGGGTAGACTAGGAGAGGCAGTGTTGCATTCTGGGAGGTGAACCTGAATTTTCATCCTGGCTTCTTTTAACCTGCTTACCTCTGTAATTAGGACCTTGGACAAGGTGCATCATCTTATAGAACTTTTCCTTTGTAAAATGGGACAGGATGCTGTTTTAAGATTTAAGTGCTTCTTATGCAATAGGAGCTCAAAGGATGGGAGCTGTTGTTTATTAAAAATAACAATATCATTGTCATATTCTCTACCCAAAGAGACCTGTTGGAATTGGACAGAAAAGGAATGTTTCTGTCTTGATAAGTCTTAAAACCCCAGCACCAAGGGCAGCATTAGTTTTTTGTGAAATATTTGTAGAATGGGTGGATAGAAGGATGGGAGAGGAGAGGGGTCTGAAGAATTCCTGTAACAAGCTGGAGAGGTATCATCTTCCGATTGAGCTATTTTTAGCCTTACTCATCATTTGTAATCAAAACAATCCTTTTCATAGCCTTACTCCTCCCCCACCCTTCCCCGCCCTACTATTTTTGCCATGGTAATAGACATTGCCAACTTACTTTCTTTGGAATACACAAACAGAGCTGTCTCTTCCTGTCATGGAGATTTTAACAGTAAAAACTCACTGCATCATTACCTCTGCCTTGTATTCCAGACAATAGTAAAGGACATTGTAACATCACTGTGTCAGAGCAAACAAAGAACTATGTAATTTTATCCCATATTAATACAATATCGCGCAGAAGGTACTATCATTAGATGGCAATCTATAAAAATGGCCCCTGAGACCAAGCACTGGCACAATTATTTATTCTTCAATTATTTATTCAGTCCTAAGGATGGAAATGCTGACAGACACTGCAAAATGCTCTACCTACCAATTTACAGAAATTGAATGACGGAATCATTTGTGGACTGAAGTAGCTTTTTATTGACCCTATTTTTATTTATTTAAATTCTCACTTTCACAGCTTAACTATGTTTACTACACCCACTTACATGATAGAAATGAGAGGCTGTTTTGTTCATAAAAGCTACTTCAAAACAAATAAATTAATATTTATTCTGAAAGGGTCAGATCACAAATGGAGGCTTTAAAATGGCCTCAGGAACATTCAAATCGCATCCTTAATATTTCATATGATTTTATATTTAGATTGGCTATTTTATGTAAAGTCTTTTTTCCCTTTTTAATGCTCATATCTCTTGAGATCCCTTTTCTAGCCAGGATGGAGGGAACAGTTACACATAGCTTCCATTTGCAGTAAGTAATTTCAACTTAATTTATGTCAGGGGAGATTTCCAGAAGGTTCCCGCTCCTGTCTGCTATTCTTGTGGTTCTAATTATATTATTTGTACATGATAAAATACAATTCCCATTAATTCACACTAGTAGTCATGAAAGAATTTGTTTGGTCTTAACTCCTAAAGTTTAAAAGATTATTTACATTTGTATTAATACTGGAGTTCAAAAATTATGGCTTTCTTTAGAGATCAGTTCCAATTTTCCCTAAATCAGTTATTTTCAGTTTGGATTTTTCAAACACTTGGGTGAGATCCAATTTATCTCACCTTCTGATATTTTTAAAAGAGAAGTAATTTTAATTTACATTAACTTTAAAATATTTTTATGCCACACACTAGTTATTTTGAGGAGATCGCAACAAACCATAGCAGAGATAGGGAACTTTCAATATTTTGGGAGATTATGTTTTTAAATAACTGTATGTTTACTCTAAGTAGGTATGTGTATGCATGCATTCACTTACGATATGCGCACATACACACATACAGAAATTTATGATGTCCTTTAAGAATCTTGGGACTATCAGAAAAAAAGTAAAGTGAAATAACAATTTTCAAAAATACATTTTTGTAGTAAAAATGCACTATTGGTGTTACATGACCGTATAAATCAAATTTGCTGAAGTTTATAAACATTTTTATGTCTACATTAAACTTGGACATAATCAGATATATCTGCTGTTGACAACATGGCTCTTAATATAAAAATGATCACCTTTTTTGCTTAAAGCCTCATTCTCAGAAGTAAAACGTGTATATGAGGATATCAGCTAGTTCACCGGATTGTTGTAGAAAACCTTTTACATATGTGGATGCTGAAATTCTTATGGCCTGGATCAGTGGCCTGGATCATAGCTAATCTTTCTGAAAAAATCATTGTATTATTACATTATTACTACCAGTGGATTTTCACCCTGGGCCTTGCATAAATCATTTGGTTGTACTGTCCATGATGTCCAATAGTAGATTAAAAAAAAAAAGAAAAACAAAAACCCAAGCCAATGCCTACGACGTTGCTACAAGTATCTTTTAACCTGTGGTGGGAAGTTATTTCCAAAGATGAAGTTTGCCATTCAAATACCATTTCCTGGTGTTCTTTTGATTTCTGTAGCACCTCTTTTTCTGTCTCCACTAATTCTAGATCTGTAGTCCTTCCAAACCTGCTACCTACCACTTACACTTTGCCAAAATGTAATTTTTGTTCCCTTATCTGCTTCGTAAGACTATGTTTTTAGTTTCGTGATTTGTAAGTGGGAGGGGGTGCTTAGCACAAGTTGAGGTCACCAGCCCAGGGAGGAGGAAGTGGAATCAGAATAACCAGAGAGGAATAGATGGGGTATGGGGCTGATGAGCACCGTAGGAGGGTGCTATTAGTGATTCACACTGCTAGAGTGAGACCACTCTTTGATTCTGTTTGTAGAAATTTTAAGCTCAAAGTGACAGGTTGTTGCCTCTCTTTATGTAAAGTGTTACAGACAGGAATTTAACCTTTGCTACAGGATACTGATCAAGACAAGTCATGGGTGGTACTGATTAAGATAAGTCATGGGCAAGTGCACAGAGCTAAGTGGTTTACTTTATACACTAGTATGTCCCTTCTCAGTCTTTCTTGTTATTTCATATGACTTGCTTCCAGCTAGTCCAAACTGTGTTTGTGTAAATAAGAACTGCCATTTAATGAATACTTGCTATGAACCAGATACTGTGATAGAAGGGGGTGTAGGTACTCCAGCGGAAAGGCCTCTCCAGCAGATTAGCTTGTTCACATGATAGTAGAGTCCCAAAAGGGCAATAGTGGAAGTTCGAAAGCTTTTTGCAGCTTAGGCTGGGACTGAGTAAATAACAACAGTAACACAACAGCAATGGTAATAGTAATAATGAAAACAGCTCTTCTAAAAAATTTGAGGAAAGTCTCTTGTCTATGGAATATAAAAAATATTTACCATTAAAGATTATTTTAAAATTTGTTTTGAGTGTTTGTTTCTATCAGGCATGTGTACTTGGAATGTGTGTTTTGTAATATATTTTGCCACCTAAAAATAGGAAATATATATCCAGGTTTAGGTGTTAGGCAAGTTTTTCACTTCTGGTTTATATTTATCTTGAATGCTACTGCATTAGCCACACTATTTAACATGGGGATTAAAAAAAACTGCTGTGCATGTTCTCACTTAGAAGTGGGAGCTGAACAATTAGAACACATGGACACAGGGTGGGGAACAACAAACACACACTGGGGTCTGTCGTGGGGGAGCGGGCTGGAGAGAACATTAGGGAAAAGAGCTAGTGCATGATGGACTTAATACCTAGGTGATGGGTGGATAGGTGCAGCAAACCACCGTGGCACATTATTACCTATGTAACAAACCTGTCCAGGGTCCTGCACAAGTACCCTGGCACCTAAAACAAACAAAAACTGGTGTGATCTCTCTGTAAGACAGGATTTTAAAAGTGTGTCTACATTTTTGAGTTTTCTTTCAAGGTGCCAAGAAGAGGCTGACCACATTGTTTGAAGAATGGTTAAGAAGTTGAACTTTGGAGTTTGCCGGACTTGCATTCCAGGCTTAGCTCTGGCACTGTAAGCTCTGTGGCCACACAACTTCGCTGAACCAACCTGCTTAGCAGTAAAAATAAGAATAATAACATTTCCATTGAAAGGTGCTATAAAGATTAAATGAAAGTGTTTTTCTAAAGCTCTAGATATATAGTGGGGGCCCTTCTCAGGTAATCAGAAAGTTGTAGTTGCAGTTATTGTTACTGTTACTAATATTGCAAATGGTCTGAAAACATGCCACCATGGCTACGTCTTGTAGATGGTGACTTAAGCTCACCTTCCCCTGTGGGAAAATAAATGATTTATTTCCCTTTAATAGCTGTCACTCTGTTGATCCAGCCCTGCAAAGCTTACAGCATGGGGCTTATGAATCATGAATCAACACAAATGTCACCAAGCTAAAAGAGAGCAGAAGTAGCCTGTGTTAAGATTAGGTTTCTGATTTAATGTGCAGTTTCTAAAAACCAAGTAGCATGTAACTGGTCTTATCTTTGCTGAGATAAGATTGCTGGATAGTTACTTTAATAATTGGGGGAGGATAATTCTTGCAACTTCCAATTAGTATTGACTTGACCACTGCTTTGATCTTGGATGAAACCCCTTCGTGTTGGTCTGATTTCCTCAGCTATGGTGTGTATAGTCTAGTTTAAAACTAGGCTCTGTTATGTACTATGTCCATCCTGGAAAGTTCATTGGACAAGAAACACCTTCTTCCATCCAGCCCCTGTATTCCTTCCCCTCATTCTTCTTTGTTACTTCACACTACATTCTTCCTTCAGCTAGTCCAAGCTATGCCTGTATAAATAAGAACTGCAGTTTAATGAACACTTGCTGTGAGCCAGACATAGTGTTGGAAGTGGTATAGGTACTCCAGGAGGAAGGTGTCTCCAGCCAGTTAGCTCAGGTGTGTTTGTATGGTGCCAGTGCCTCAAGACAACAATATTAAAAAATGCCAGGCTTCTTGAGGTTTAGACTTGAGAGTCTCCCAGTGTCATTTCTACTACATTCTTTTGGTTAAAGCAAGTTACCTGACTAAACCTAGAATCAATGAGAGAGGGGACTGTTCAACAGGGTGCATTTAGGGAGAGAATTGTGGCTTTGTTACAAACAATCAACCAGAGACGTAGGGACGGCAGCTGTCTCTTCTCCATTTGACTTCATCATTTATGAGCAGACATTTGTCGAACACATATTGGGGAGCAAAACATCTGTAATACTAGCTTTTAATTTTTTAAAAAACTTTTATTTCCAGAAAGCTTAGCTTTATCTACAAGTACAGTTGGCCCTTGAACAATGTGTAGATCAGGAGATGCTGACCCTGTGTGAAGCTGAAAATCCGTGTATAATTTTTGACTCCCTGAAAATGTAGCAATGAATAGCCTGTTGTTCACTGGAAGCATTGCTGATGACATAAACGGTCAACTAACACATATTTGTTTGTTCTCTATATTATATGCTGTAGTCTTACAATAAAGCAAGCTGAGCCTGGTGCTGTGGTTCACATGTGTAATCCCAGCAATTTAAGAGGCCGAGGCGGGCAGATCACTTGAGGCCAGTTGTTCCAGACCAGCCTGGCCAACATGGTGAAACCCCATCTCTACGAAAAACTATTTTGGGTGTGGGTGGTGTGCACCTGTAATTCCAGTTACTCAGGAGGCTGAGGCAGGAGAATTGCTTGAACCAGAGGCTACTTGAGCCGAGATCAAGCCACTGCATTCCAGCTCTGGGCAACAGAGCGAGACTCTGTCAAATAAATAAATAAACACATAAATAAAGCTAGAAAAAAGAAAATGTTATTAAGAAAATCATAAGGAAGAGAAAATATATTTACCATTCATTAAGTGCTAGTGAATCATCATGAAGGGCTTCTTCCTCATCGTCTTCATGTTGAGTAGGGTTGAGGAGGAGGAAGATGAGGGGTTAGTCTTGCTGTCTTGGGGGTGACAGACTTGGAAGTAAATCCTCATGTAAGTGGAAATGAGCAGTTCAAACCTGTGTTGTTCAAGGGCCAACTATAGTTGATTAACTCATATCTCTAAAGTTAATTTTCAAACAGATGTGATAGCTGAATGAGAACTTTTAAGACAGTGCTGGACAGTCGCCTTATCGGAACTGGAGTGGCCTTTAGACTTTTGGTGTCCAGTTTCTTCTCACCTCCTCTTTCTCTTCAGTTGTGGCAACTGAAACCAAGAGAGACTTCAGTCCCATGTCCAAGGTCAGGCAGATACTTAGTGGGAGAGTGAGGACTCCATCCCATTTATGCAGCTCCACTGTGTAGCTGGAAGATTTGGGACAAGTACATTATTTAAAAATGCCCACCCACTCAATGTTATATTCCTAACTTTTCCCAATACACAAATATACTTGAACTTTTAAAAGCTCGTTTTTGGTCGTGCTTGGTTTGGAATGTGAATGACTAAAACTACCTTTAGCAATTTCCCAAAGTGTAAGTTCAAATGTACAGAGAATTTTTTTTTCCTGAATGCCCAACACAGTATGCAGTTTTACAACACATACCAGATTCTTAGATTCATTCGGTGAAGGAAGTCTCTCAATTAAAACCTTTACATATTTCTGGTTTGCAACCAGAGGAAAAAGAAGAAAATTGACAACTTTTTTTGATGCAACTTTGTGAAATCATGGTGTTCCTGGTTTTTCTGGTGTGGTTTTTGTTGTTGTTGTTTTGTTTTGTTTTGCCACAGTTTAGTTCCTCACCTGATCTTGTATCCACTTCAGAGTCTCTGAAATGTTATCTGTTTGTTGGTTCCTGGGGAATTGGGAACCTTTTCAAAGACTCCATCTAGAGACATATTTAAAAGTGTGAAAGAAGACATTTATGCGGCCAAAAAACATATGAAAAAAGCTCATCATCACTGGCCATTAGAGAAATGCACATCAAAACCACAATGAGATACCATCTCACGCCAGTTAGAATGGTGATCATTAAAAAGTCAGGAAAGGCCAGGGGCGGTGACTCATGCCTGTAATCCTAGCGCTTTGGGAGGCTGAGGTGGGTGGATCACCTGAGGTCAGGAGTTCAAGACCAGCCTGGCCAACATAGTGAAACCCCATCTCTACTAAAAATACAAAAATTAGCTGGGTGTGCTACGACATGTCTGTAATACCAGCTACTTGGGCAACTGAGGCAGGGGAATCGCTTGAACCTGGGAAGTTGAATTTGCAGTGAGCTGAGATTGCACCATTGCACTCCAGCCTGGGTCACAGAGCGAGACTCTGTCTCAATAAGTAAGTAAGTAAGCAGGTAAGTAAATAAATAAATAAATAAAGTATAGCTCTGGTCTTACTAAGTGTATGATGTTTGTCTTCATGAAATAATAATAATGTAAAATCTGAGAAGTTAATACTTAAAGTAAAACCTACAGCAAAACAATCTGCTGAATTGGTCTGGGATCTCACAGGAGAGTCTAGTTGTAAAGCGAAGCAAGGACGTGTAGTTAATATTGCAGCAGTGTTTGTAAGAGAATTTTTAGTTTGTCATGCTTAAACAGACCCCTCAGCAGTCTCACGGAGAACTAAAGCAATTCATTTTCAAGACTAACAAGAGCACAGCATCTGCATGCATGTGGCAGGCATGTTAGTGAATGTTGTGAAGTTGCGGTCCCATCAGTTGTCGTGGTTCACCTCTGTCCAGACTGTGATTGTGTGACTTGCAGTTGGCACTTCAGCAAAACTTAGGAAAATGCCTCATTCACTTTGTGGGAGGTGGAAAAATAAGTAGCTGCTTTCAGCGAACACTGAAAGCCTTGTTAGAGTGTATACCTTTAATACAGAAACTGCTAGATGAATGGCAGTGGAAAATACGGATTTGTGATAACTTTGAATGATGTGTGATTGCTTTGATTAGCACTATAGTTACTAAGCAGATATGCACTTCTTTGTTTTAAGAGAATTTGAATTTTTTTTTTTTACTGTAACTGCCAGTTGCTTAATTTCTACCACTTTGTCAATTTTTTAAAAAAATGAATTTCCACCTAATTTGTGCTTGTCAGTGATGACAAGTTTTAAAAGTAACTCAAGTTAAAAAAAAAAAAAATTCTCCAGAAACCATCATCTGTCAAAAAGTTCACATTTAATGTTTTCTTTCAGGTAGAAATGAGACATTTTCTCCTTCTGCTTTCCAGATTTGCACCCTTAATGTTCCAGAAAGCTGGGCATCCATATTATTTTGAGTTTAGGAATTTATAGTGACCTAGTCATAGTTATGAGGTGTTTGAGGGAAATGAAGGGAAGGATGAGTAACAAAAGACACGTTAAGCAGAATAAATTATATAGTCTTGGTTTTGGCAACTAATCTAGCATGCAGTTTCCTTGCTTTCTTCAATCCACCTACAGAACAACCCTGTCTAAAACAGTGATCCAATTAGGCCAATTTCCTGTTTAAAAGCTTTCTGGACCCTCCCTTTTCCTGCTGGCAAAACCCCGGGCTTTGAGACATAGTTCTTTCTAAACTGACCCTAATTATTCTTCCCAGGTCATCTTTACTGCCACTACTGTTCCTCGTGAATATTTCACATCTCTGGGCTGTTAACATATGATTCCTTCCGCTTTGAATGGCCTGAAAATCCCCTCCTTTTCACAAGCTGGTGATATTCTTTTCAGTCATGTAGACTTAGACCAAATCCTCTCACTTTGTGGAGTCTTGGAATAGTGTCCATGTAAGACTGGACTGGTTAGTTTCTTCTCTGCTTCCTGAGTCCTTGAGTTTTCTTTGTGTATAGCATGAAGCGCACAGCATTGGGAAGTCTGTGTCTGCAAGCCCGTCACCTTCACTAGGATACAACTTTTTCATCTTTGGACCTCTAGGCTAACCGGGGATGGAAACTTACTTGGCCTATACCTAAACATCTCTTGAGCAAGTCAGTGAGCTGTCCAAGTAGTTTAGCAGACATTCTGATGGTTGTTTCATGGAGTTTGTGTCAACGGGGAAGGACTGCTGAGAGGCAGAAACCGTAATGACCAGGAAGCTGGAAGTCATGGAACATACGTCCGTATTTCTTCAGTTAATTTTTAGAAATGAGCGAATGTCACCTGACAATTGGTGTTTCTTGTTTTTTGTTTTTTTAATGAAGCTCTACCGTTGCAAGCCATTTTCTCTCTGTAAGTTACCTGTGGAATTTCTTTCTTTATCAAGATAGTAATACTTTGGAGTTTTGAATTTTTAAGAGATTCAGTCAAAGCATTTTGTCATTTTATCCAGTTGTTCCGCTTCTTAGTCTGTAAAATGGAGATGGTGTCTTTGCTATTAATTTTTCCTAAGGGAGCCAGAATCCAAATACTCTTTGATCTACAAATCTTTTGCCAAGATGAATAACTCTGTTTACTGAACATTTTACTAGAAGTCAGCCTGTTGCTCTTAAAATCTTGGAATGTTATTGATTGGCCAACTAAACATATTCATATTTTGCTTAGCATGCCCCCTTTCAGATGACTTGCTGCAGAATAATGAGGTGCAAGCTGAACAAAGTACTTTTCAAATTACCGCAGGACCTCACCAGTTTTACCACTTACCTCCAGATGTGTGGAGGCCATCATGCGAGAATTTACCTTTTTATGTTTGGACATTTTTGTAAAAAGCTTGTGGTGTTGAATCAGTGGGTTATGAAATGGTGTTAGGAATGTAACGAGCCATCCCATGATTCTACAGAGATAGACAATTTTATTAGCACATTTTCTATTGAATGTGTTTGCTGGTTGTACTTGAACCAAACCAAACACAGTCTCCAAATCGTAACACATACAACCCCTCAGCTTGGAGACTCTTGATTTACAAATGTCTCTCTGTGACTGAAATGGCTGCCTAGGGAATCCCCTTCCCTATTTTGGTTGAATGTGTTTTTAATTTTGCATGAGCTGTCTTTGTTGATAATAATAAAATGATAACAGTAATTTCAGCCTTTATTGAATGGGTGTGCCAGCCACCGAGCCAAGTGTTTTGTGTGTAGTGTTTAGTTCACTTCACTATGGTACCCTAATAAGAATGGATTTTAGATGAGAAAACCAGTACAGGGAGGAGGGAAGTAATTTAACCCCAAGTGCCTCAGCCACAGTTTGCAGAAACAGACTTTTCGTGGAGTTTTTGTCTCTGTGATGCTTCCTCATTTCAGTCTCAGGCATTTTGCCTGCAAATCACTTTCACTTGAGAACATCCATTGTGTAGCCATTTCTGTTTTTGGTTTCACCTTCTCATGATCTAAAGAAAGGGAAAGTGATACCAGGCAATGTCTTTTTACTAATAAAAGGCAGATAAGTCTTCCTCAAATGGCTCTTCTTGGTGAAGAATAATGGTTGTGCTCCAAAGGCTTTGGTGATGTGATTTTTACATGAAGCAGCTGAGCCAGGTGGTGTTCCAGCTTGTTCCTGGACATGTTGATACAGCCCTAATTGCTTAAGGTATGTGCCTCTTCTTAATCATCTCTCTTTTAACTGGAGAGCTGTGCTACATTATGACCTGGGCATTAAAAGCAACCCCAAATGTAAATTGCCCTTACCAGCAAGTCACCAGCTGAGGAAATGCAGACGTCACATGAAGAGAACCTCGTCAATCCTCCAAGGCACCTGGGGATTGGCTTCCTGAGAATGTACAAGTTGGTGGTTGCCATCTTAGTTGTTTTCAGGGCCCAGGTAGATGTTATGAGTGGAATGCAGAGTGGCAACTGAGATGGTTGTCACGCAAGAAAGTGGGGCCAGGGGACTAGACCTGCGGGTCTTTCAGAAGTTGAAAATGTGGAATTTTAGGGAAAATCTCCCAATTTCCAAAAATTGGGATCAGTTTAAACATTCGAAAAAGTCGGAGGTCCAACTCAAACACGCCTGTGGGCCAGAATCAGCTTGCAGGAACCCAGTTTGTGACCACTGGCTTAAGACATGTTGATAAGTGGATCTATTGGTCCTTGACTAAAGGGAATCTAGGAAAGATTTGTTTTATTTTTGAGGGTAAGAACATAACACACAAGAAAGAAGTCACTAAGTCATTTTTACCTGAGAGTTGTTTATTTGTCTTGTGAAATACTCAAACCTTAGCACTCATTGAACACTTTTCATATGGTAGCAAGCGATTGTGATGATGGTGGTATGTTTAGAGAAGATCTTCAGAGGTTCAGTGTGGTTCTAAGTGTGTGTATATGGGTCGTATGTGTGGCAGTAGAGAAACATGTTCTTTGATGAACAGTTTTTGCATCTCTGTGTTCACCTGCATGGAATTGCAAGTTGTTTCATAAATGGATCACTAGTATACACAGAGGCTAGGCACTGAGGTCTTTTCTCTGTGTTATTCTATTTATCAACCAGCTGTCAGTCAAAGAAACACAAACATGGTGAGTATTATGGGATTAAGGGATTTATTATAGAAATTGGTCCTTCCTCAAATAGTAGAGGAGCTGGCGGATGTAGAGGTCTTGAAGGAAAGTGAGAGGATTAGAGAAAGTTTCACCAGAAGTTCTTGTGTACGGCTGGGCAGGTCAGAACTGCAGGATGCTGATGAGGAACGATAGGGAGCAGATGCTTCTAAAAGCTGCTGCTGCCTCTGTGTCTGTGGAGTTCTAAATCCTGTGGTCTGCAGCCAGATGTCTGATGCTGGGTGGAGCCCCTGCTGTTCAACAGGGCCACTTGTTAGGAAGAAACAGGGATGAGAGCAGAAGAAAGCAAAGACAAGTTCGACCTGATTGGGCACTTCCATTGTCCATCAACTTTATGAGAGTGAAGGCCTGTTTTCACTTTCAGTTTCCAAGTCTCATTAAGCTCCTCACATGGCTAGCTGTACCCCTGGACCATAGTGGGAAGGTATTCCGTGAAATGAGAGTTCCTGGCTTACCAAGTTGACAGTTGTATGATTCAGTGTACTCTACGAATAAGGACAACATCCTTAGGACTATACTGCCGTGAGCTGCTGTCTACTCTCCCCTGTTGCCCTAAAAGGCTTCTACCTGCTCTGAAACACAGCGTTAAAATAACAGGATTTGGAACCTCTGCCTTGGCCAGGCTAAAGTAGGTATATTTCTGTTTAGGATCCTCCCAGCATAGTACCAGCCATTTACATGCACATTAGATTAATGATTTTATCGGATCTTTCTTCGTGGAAAAGTTTGGTCGGGTGGGTTGGAGGAAAGGGAAGTACTCAAGACCATCATACAGAGAAGCAGAAGAGGAGAACAAGAGAAATTTTGGAGGTTGGATTGAGGGAAGCTGAACTCAATTTTAACTTGGGTCCAGTCCATGTAAATCCTCTACTTTTAATTTTGTCTGCCTGCCTGTCTACCAATCAATCAGTCCATTCATTTGTTAATCAGTTATGTATATCAATATCTATTGATATTTTTCTGAAGATCTATAACTAGCATATCTATATTATATTTATCTAATCTATTTATATCATGTTATACACATATACATGAAAAATTTTTGAATGGATAATTTTATGGAAAAAGTATTCTATTTAAGGTAGATTAGTAATCCTCCTTTGAAAAAAAGTTCTACTTCTTCTTAATTGTGAAAGATATGTGTAAGCTTTCTAACAAAATGAACTCCAGACAGTCTTAGATGTCTGCCTCTTTTTAATCATTTAGTGAAATAATTGGTTTCTCTTCATATGAGGAGGTGTTAGGATAAGTAAGAAATCCTGCTACTTAACTCGTCTGTCTATTACTTGACTACAGAGTTATTAGAGTTCAGTCTTTGCAGTAAAAGGAAACATATTTGTAATTTTGCTGTCTTTGCCAAAATGTGAGCTGCTTTTTAAGTGATACTTCAACTTTTTATTGAGGTATTGGCTACTTCTACTTCTTGCTGGTAGTGTGGCTACTAAACAATATAAAGTATATTACTTTCTTTTTTCTTTTCTTTCTTTCTTTTCTTTTTTTTTTTTTTTTTTGAGACAGTGGCTTGCCTCTGTTGCCCAGGCTGAAGTACAGTGGTGCGATGTTGGTTCACTGCAACCTCTGCCTCCCAGGTTCGAGCGATTCTCCTGCATCAGTCTCCCCAGTAGCTGGGATTACAGACACACACCACCATCCCCGGCTAATTTTTGTGTTTTTAGTAGAGTCGGTGTTTCACCATGTTGGCCAAGATAGTCTCGATCTCCTGACCTCGTGATCCTCCCGCCTCGGCCTCCCAAAGTGCTGGGATTACAGGCATGAGCCACTGCGCCCACCCAAGTGTATTACTTTCAAACCTTTGAAAATTAATTCAAAACTCCTAAGGCACTGAAACAGGTTTTTCCTGCTGCTAAGACTAAACTCTTTCTTATCACCTACTCCTAATTTGGTAGATGTATTTTAGTAAGTTTTCTTGCCATGAAAATGACCAAATACTTTCCCTCCTTAGGTTGTATATGTGTGTTGTGTATCTGTGTCTGTCTGTGTGTAGGTAAGGAAGTTATTTGATGTAGAAGTGTTGGGAGGTACATTGTCATTTGGGAATATTCTCCTGAAGCCACTAAACATTCCAGGTAGTGACAGTGGTGCAGATCACTTTCGATCTTTTCTTTTGTTTTCCTTTTTAATTTTTTTTGAGATGGAGTCTCACTCTGTCGCCAGGCTGCAGTGCAGTGGCGCAATCTCGGCTCACTGCAACCTCTGCCTCCCAGGTTCAAGCAATTCTCCTCATTAGCCTCCCGAGTAGCTGGGATTATAGGCGCCTGCCACCATGCCCAGCTAATTTTTTATTTTTAGTAGAGATGGGGTTTCACCATGTTGGCCATGATGGTCGCAATCTTCTGACCTTGTGATCTGCCCGCCTCAGCCTCCCAAAGTGTTGGGATTACAGGCGTGAGCCACTGCACCTGGCCTCACTTGAGATTTTTTTAAAGAGACCAGACATTTTTTGAACCCCTCAATATGCTAGGCATGGACCAGAGTGCTTAACAATCCTAGCTACTTAGTGGGAAGACTGCCTTTTCTTTTTTCTTTTTCTTTTTTTTTTTTTAAATTAAGACGGAGTTTTGCTCTTGTTGCCCAGGCTGGAGTGTCATTATATGATCTTGGCTCACTGTAACCTCTGCCTCCCTCCCAGGTTCAAGTGATTCTCCTGCCTCAGCCTCCTGAGTCACTGGGATTACAGGCACCTGCCACCACGCCCAGCTAATTTTTTGTATTTTTAGTAGAGTCAGGGTTTCACCATGTTGACCAGGCTGGTCTTGAACTCCTGACCTCAGGTGATCCACCTGCCTTGGCCTCCCAAAGTGTTGGGATTACAGGTGTGAGCCACTGTGCCTGGCCAAGACTGCCTTTTCAAGGCTCTTAGGAGAGTTGTCATGGCCCAGGTGTAGAACATAAAAATGGAAGTTGAACATTCACGAATTAACCAATCACATTCATCAATTCAGCACATAACTCTTCAGCATCTATTATGTGATGGGGGTTAGGAAAGGCTCTTTAGAGAGAGCAGTGATGTGGGGTGGAGGAGGAGAGCAGTCCTGTCCTTCGTGTCTGCGTTCACGTATGATCATCATAAAGAAGAGCATCCTGGAGGATGTTCCTGTCCTGCATCCCAGGGCCTATTTTTGGGAAACCAAGTCACACATCCATGGCTTTTTGGTAATGGCATAGTTGGCTGTGAGGAGTTGTTCTCCTAAGTCTGACTGAGTCATCATCCTGTGCTCTTAAGCTATGCTTGCCGAGCCCACCAGACACTTCATTCCCAGCTGCGGTTGGAAAGATACATAAAGTTATCCTCCAGGCTCTCTTCTCTGGTAGAACTCCTTGACAATTTGTCTTGTCAAAGGGTTCTTCTGATTATGTGTGTGTCTGGTTATCACACCTGCCATCTTTTTGTGGGAAGCTTACTTCCCTCTTAAATTTGGAGCTTCTTCTATGGCCTTGCACATATCATTCTGTGACTATAATGCCCACATTAGCCTAGTTGTCTTACAAGTATGTAAAATCCTTCCAGCAGTTCAGGTTCATTTGGCATTCTTGTTAAATGTACTGGGGTTAGGACTGGAATGAGAAAAATGATAGAAATAAAAGTAACCATAAAACAAAAATAGAATAGAATAACAGACACTGAAATAAAAACAAAATGTTTATCCATATTTTGACATCCAGGCCTATTCATTGAAATAAAAGAGTACAAAGATTTTAAAATTCCAACTGTAAGTATTATGAGGAAATGTTTTAGGAATTTTTTGACAATCTTTCCTAAATATTTCAAGTTGATTGACAAAAGATAAAAATCCATCATATTGCCTTTTGGGCAATGTTTTATGGTGCCGTCACCTCTGAGTTCTAGGAGGTTGTTTTAATCATGTTTGTGTGCAGCTCCCCTTCCAATTTATTAAAGATTGGAAAATGCTAAAGTTTAGTTGACATGATGACCTTAATGTAAAAGGACATGAAGAGGGCAAAGACTCCCAGCTTCTAAGTCTAGTTCATCTGTTACCCCCAAAGCTGTCTTTGAAAACACTTAGAAACACTCCCACACCCTTGCCTACTTTTAGATTTTAGGAAGCACGCCGTTTGGTAACCCCCTTTCCAAAGGCCAGTAGTGAGGCCATGCCTGACTTCAAAATGAGATTATGCTTTATGCTAGGGATGTGTAGCAGAAAACAGTAGGCCAGCCAGGTGGTGAAATAAAGCCAGAAGAGCCAGTATATTTTCAGGAGCAATGTAGTGCATGCTTGATCTTACTGATATTGTTAGTATAGTGTTTATAGCTGACTGGGTTTACCTGAAGCAACTGGCCAGCACTCTGTGTTTGGAAACAATCAAGGGAGAAAACACATTGATTAGTTGGTAAGTTAAGTCTGTACTTCTTCCATACTCTAAAATTAGTAAATCAGCCTGTCATTGACAGCTTGGAAAGATGTTCCTGTGTCTCAGAGATCCCTGGCCAGGGTTGCCAGGACCTTCTCTTTACTTTGTGTTTTCCCTGGCCCATCAATTCTTCTTCAACTTTTGTGATTTTTTTTTTAACTGGCTTTCTTCAGTTTTTGTTTAACTGAAAGGCACAGGATGCAAACTGAATTTATAGGGTGTTTTATAGAGAGAATAAAAGGATAAATTTCAAAATCATATGCTAATATGTAAACTGAATTTACTTAAAACATTCCTTTTTTGTTGTTGTTGTTGTTTTGAGATAAGATCTTGCTCTGTCATCCAGGCTGGTATGCAGTGGCACCATCGTGGCTCACTGCAGCCTCGACTTCTGGGCTCCTGTGATCCAGCCACCTCTCAGCCTCCCGATCAGCTGGGCCTACATAGGCGTGCCACCATGCCCTATCAATTTTTTGTATTTTTGGTAGAGATGGAGTTTTGCCATGTTGGCCAGGCTGGTCTCAAACTCCTGGGCTCAAGTGATCCACCCACCTCGGCTTCCCAAAGTGCTGGGATTATAGACATGAGCCATTACTCCTGGCCAAAACATCACTATGTTTGTGTGTGTGGATTATACCTTCTCTGCTGATGTTAATAGCAGGGATTCTTTTTTTTCCCATTCTTGTGATGGAGAAAACTTATGTCCTATAATGAAGTGGGAATGAGGATTTAAAAAACACTGAATAGCACAGAACACCTCCCTGAATGCCCTCCCCCCGCCCCACGCCATTTTCCATTCTAATTCGTAGAGCAATATCATCTTTCTTCTTCTTTAGTTCCCTCCAAGATTAATCAAGATGTTATTTATGGATGGTGTAGACCTGGTGTGGCAAATTAGAGCCTGTGGGCTAAGAATGGCTTTCACATTTTTAAACTGTTAAAAATTAAACAGAAGAATAGTACTCTATGACATGTGAAAATTATATGAAAATCAAATGTCAGTGTTCATAAATAAAGTTTTATTGGAACCCAGCCACACTCATTCATTTACTTCCTGTCTCTGGCCACTCTCCTGCTACAATGGCAGAACTCAGTACTTGCAAGAGAGATCATATGACTTGTAAAGCCCAAAACGTTTACTCTCTGGCTCGCCACAGAAAAGTTTGCCAATGCCTGGTGGGAGACAGATCGGAAATGAATAACCATCAGTAATAGAAAGAGCACAGCCTTTAGAATCAGGCAGTACAGAGTCCTTGTTATGTTCTGGTTTCCTCAGAGCTACAACCATTACACATTATTTTACCTTAGAAGAATAAGGTGAGGATGAAATGAGATAATGAATGTAAAGGTGAGGACGAAATGAGATAATGATTGTAAAGCATCTATACGTGTATAGCATGCTGCCAAATACCTCACAGATATTCAGCCAGTGCTGGTATCTTTCCCTCTCCATGTTACCAATGTTTCAGGTTCACTGTCTTACCTCAGGTCCTCTGTTCACACACAACTGGAACAAAAAATACCTTTTGCGAGTCTGACAATAGCTGGAGTGACAGAAACTCATGTCTCCCTCTCCACTTTCCTTTATTTAGTGTCTTTTCCTCCATAAGCGGGTGGCGTTTAGCCCTGTGAAATGTCATTTTACCTTAAGGTGAATGCGTATATAGAATTGGTCTTGACTTTGAATAAAAGAAAGACACACCAGGCAATCATCATTTGGGGGAACTTCAGAGAAATTGCTCCGTGACAGTAACATAGAGCAGTGACTTCTGCTGGAGGGGTTCACAGGTGACATTCTGAGCCCTGTGCAGCTTGTGCCTCCGAGACAGTCAGCGAGGGAGCCCCGGCGGTCATGGGGCTGCCTTCGCCAGCTTCAGAACTGTGGTTTTTCCCCATTAACACACTTCTTGTTAAGCTGATGTGGTTGCTTTCTAAACTGCATCTTCCCTTGGCCAGAAAGAAAGAAAAAGCTTCCCTGCGTGAAGATGAAGGTTTATTGGCAATGTCTTCTTTAGTCTCTTAGCAAGAACAGCAAACAGAGAACTCCCTTCTTTCCGACTTAAGTTACACATATTTTTTTTCCCTTTTTTACTTTCAAAGCTGGCAGCCTCATAAGAGCAGCATTCAGATAGACCGTGCCAGGGATGCGGGGCATCATGAATGGGGCATTTCTTGTCCTCCTGGCCCCCTTTCCCTTTGTGCTGTCTCTTTTCCATGTGTTATTAGCCACCTTGCAAAGTCGGAGCTTTGCCAACAAATTCTGGATTCTGTGGGTTGCTGTCTGAATCTGCTGCTTATTCAGGAAAATGAGTTAGTTTCTGCTGTTTGTAGAAAAAAAACCAACAAACCCACTTATAGGTTACATTTAGGTTACTAATATACTAATATATGTGGTAGCAAACCTAAGTAAACTAGAGATTATGCTGATGCTATGTGCTTATTATTACAGTGTGGGTTTTAATGTGAATTTTGCACAAATCCATGAACGATATGCCTATTTGCCTTTTTACTTTTCTTGCTGTTAAAAAATCAGCTTATTTATTGTAGCTATTGAAATATATATAAAGAAAAAATTAGCTTCTACCTAACTCTTTTTTTTTTCTTTTAAAAGTATTTTTATGTGATCTACAAGTTTGAATTAGTTGGCTGTAAATGGATGTGGGAGTGTCATTTCAAACCTTTTATAATTTGGGATTTCTTCTGGGGGGAGTGGGTTTCAGAGCTTTAGTTCTTGTTATTGGCTTATGATGGCAGTCTGGAATTTTATAGATTGTGTTTGGCTGTCAGCATGGTGCTTGGGTGTGATTAATTTGTGTAGCTTGCCATTGGATAAATCATATTCATTCCTTGGATCCTTGTTCAGAAGGGATTAACCAAGTGAACTGGAAAACATGTCTTTGCAGCAGAGCTTTCAGTGTTTGTGATAATCAATGAACAATCTAGTGCTAATTTAATTCTACTCTTATAGACCTGGCTGACTCACTGGCTGTTAATGCTTCTTAACTTCTGTGTGTTTAATCTTTAGTTTTTTACACGTATACCAATATTATAGTAGACATACTTCAAAACTTAACGTTTCTCCAGGGATCTTGTTCTGGGAATGCAAAATAAATACCCTCTAAAATAGGTTTCTGGAATGTTATTTTTCTAAAGGGTCTGTTATTTCTGCCTTTCTTCTAATGGGAAAAAAATTGATTTGAAAGGGTAGAATAAACTTAGCTGTTTTGGAAAGGGAGGGTTAAAATAAAATTAACAACAACAACAACAACAAATAAATAGGTGATACCTTAGAGACCTATCTGGCATAGGACTCTTGAAGCCTATAACATGGCTTTGGGTTTTGATATTCATCTTTTATAGGGCTAAATAATTTATAGCCAAGCTTTTGCCTTATGGCATGGTTGGAGTGTGTGTTCCACCAGGAGGCAAAGGTTTCTGTTCAAATCTTCCTGTTCACTTGATTTAGGTATTTGATAAGTGACTGCAAAACGGAGAGGTCACTTTAGGAGAGCTTTCTCTCTTCTTGCCCTCCTTTGCCTTTGAGTAGTTTCCTCCTGTGTTTTGTTCGTCTGAACAATGCGGTGACTTGCCCTATGTAGGAAAGCTGGAGAGCTGCTTATGAATTGTAGTAAGATGTCTTATGGCTTCCAGGGAGCAAAGCTAGGGAGATCCCAGGTACTGATTTTTGTTTTTTTTAAAATATGAATTCTTGCTCTGTTGTCCAGGCCGGAGTGTAGTGGCGCGATCTCTGTTCACCGCAACCTCTGCCTCCCGGGTTCAAGAAATTCTCCAGCCTCCCAAGTAGCTGGGATTATAGGCATGCACCACCATGCTAGGTATTGATTGATTGATCGATTGTGGTGCCTCCATGGACTGGACTCTGCCTCCCACTTCACTTTTAGCCTAAATGTAGGTGACAGGTGAATGTAAGGTTGCCAGGTTTAGCAAAGAGAGCTATAGGGCATCCAGTTAAATTTCAATTTCAGATAAATAGCAGATATTTTTCATGTTAAGTATGCTCTGTATTTTATCTGGCAACCCCAAGTGAGTGTTGGGGAATTAGGTTTCTCTATCCTGAGGGCCCTTAGGTTAGATCACATATTCAGAGATAATTGTGAGTGAGATGTATGGATGGGAAAGAGAGTGCCATTTATTAGGTACTTTTTATATCAAGTACTTTGTATTTAGTCCTCAGCTTGGGAGGCAAGTATTGTAAACTCACTGTACCTTTGATGATAAAAGTAGCTAACATTGATTTAGTGCTTTCTAGGTCCTGGGCCCTGTTCTAAGGACTTTGATGTATCCTTATTTAGTGCTTAAAATAACCCTAAGAGGGTTAAGTACTATTATGATTTCCATTTTACACGAAAGGAAACTGAGCTGCAAGATCACATAGCTAGTAAGGGATTGTTCTGGGCTGAAGAAAAAGGATGCATGGCGGGAGTATCTTGCCCAAGGTCATGTTATTAGTAATTAGTGGAGTCAGAATTCCGATGCGGGTCCCTTCACTCCAGCTCTTCTTACTTCAGAAAACACACATGCCTGGGCCCTCCCCTGGAGTTGGATTTAGTTGGCTTGGGGATGGCGATTTTTTACAACTTCCCCAGGCGATTTTAATGCACAGCCAGACTGAGAACCACTGCTTTACCCCACTTTTGGAGTAAAATGCATTACCCTCCTTAGGAAATCTGGTCGCCCTATGTGGCCATTCCTTGAGTTCCTACCCCTCCTCCACAGAAACACACCATTCCACATCTGGCAGCTAATTTTTCATGGTCTTTGCTTCCTCAGAATTATTTTCAGGAAGTCTTGGTGAATATATGTTGCGGTATAAACAGACCACAAAGAAAGACCCCATGGGGGTATTCTGTTGATGGATTTTCTGGGCGATCTTTTCTTTTTCATTCTTCCATGATACTTCCTGGAGGAGGGACTACCCCTTTGTTCTTCATTTAGTTCCAGCTGGGTACCAGGTTGGGTATTTGGGGAGGTTTACAGATTAATAATAAAACTAGACCACTACCCTCCAGGGGTTTTCAATTTTAGAAGGGAAGTATATAAATGTAATTCTAGGTTTAATTTTCTAAAAGTCATTTCAGAGGAATACAAAGTATTAAGGAATTCAGAGGCAGCAGGGGCAGAGGGAGGTTGGGTGGAGTGTGAGCTCTGCAGTCACTGCCTTGATTTGAGTTCCTGCCCCACCACTTCCTACCCACAGAACTCTGGCCAATGCTTGAGCCCTCCTGGTCTCCAGGACCTTGTTGGCACAGTCGACATGCCAAATTTTTTGATGACAGACATGACGAGTTAGTGCTGGTGGAGTGCACACCACCAGGCCCAGGGTGAGGGCCAGTCCTGGTGAGCCGCTGCGTTCTGTGCATTGCCTGAAGCTTTCCAGCAGGTCTTAGCTGATGCTGATGGGTCCAAAGCATCAGTAGTAAGTTAATAAGCCTTATCTGCTGCTCCTTAAATTGACAGAGTCAAGAATTATCCTGAATTTGATAACCAGGGAGGAACCACAGAGGTGTGTAAATGGAAACTAGACACAGTCCTGGAAGATGAGCAGCAGGAAATGGAGTGGGAGACATTGATACCCCAAGACCCTAGTTAGGCCAAAGAAAGAAAGAAAAAAAAGACATCTAGGTCGGGTGCGCTGACTCATGCCTGTAATCCTATCACTTTGAGAGGCAGAGGCTGGCGGATCACTTGAGGTCAGGAGTTTGAGACCAGCCTGGCCAACATGGTGAAACCTGTCTCTACTAAAAATACAAAAATTAGCTGGATGTGGTGACATGTGCCTCTAATTTCAGCTACTCAGGAGACTGAGGCACGAGAATTGCTTCAACCTGGGAGGTAAAGGTTGCAGTGAGCTGAGATCGTGCCACTGCACTCTAGCCTGCATGCTGCAGTGAGACTCTGTTTCAAAAAAGAAAAGAAAAAACACAAAAAAGACAGCCAGTCCATCCAGAGAGCATGAGACCCTTAGCTAGAGTGAGAAGACAGCTGCAATATAGAAAGAGAGGAAGGCATTTGGTGTAAGGACTCAGATACATATTATGTTTATGTGGTGGCGGCTGGGAGGAGGGTGGTGATGGAAGCTTCTAGTCTTGGTAGTGACATTCACAGATGGACAACACAGGAGAAGAGGCTGATTGTTAAAGGGAAAAGGGTGATGAATTAGGTTTTGGGTAAAGTTATACTGCATCCTTCATTGTAAGCAATGCAGTGCCACATTCTATGTTATTAATAAGCACATGCCCCAGATTGCACATTTGGGGATGAGGGACCTCTCTATATCTAAGTTTTACTGGTTTGAGAGCGTAAATGAAGAAAGGGTCACACCACTCCTACCATCCCATCTGTCTTTTATCTTGAAGTTGTGCTTTCTTCCCCTAGTTTGTTTAGGTCTAAGTAGAATACTTTGCATAGGAAATCGATAAATCTTCTATTGCTGTTTGAGTGATGGGGCAATTTCTTTATTACCAGACAGTTCTGCGAACAATAAGCACTTCTAATATCCTGAGTATATTTATTTCTAAGTGGGAGTTAGAGTAATGAGGCATTTACTAATGCTGGGCTCAACTCAGAATTCAGAAACAGAAGGTAGATGACTGACAAGGATTGTTCCCACTCTAGAGTTTTAAGGTTGTTAGGAAGCTTTTGTTTTTGTTGAAAGCACTGTACTTTGTGTACAATATGATCAAGCCTTTTAGAAGACTGCTAACACATCTTATCTTTGCTTGTATAGTATCGACTAGGGGTTGGCAAACTTTTTCTGTGAAGTGCCAGATAGTAAATGCTTTAGGTTTTGCACATACGTTCTCTGTCATAGCTAGTCAACTCTTGTAAGAGGATAGCAGCCGTAGACAATATGTAAACAAATGAGCTATGTTCCAACAAAACTTTGTTTACAAAAGCATGCGGTGGGGCGCCCATAGTCCCAGCTACTCGGGAGACCGAGACTGGAGAACGGCTTGAGCCCACGAGTTTTCGACCAGCCTAGGTAATAGAGTGAGACCCTGTCTCTATAAAAAATAAAATAAGCCGGTGCAGTGGCTCACACCTGAAATCCCAGCACTTTGGGAGGCTGAAGCAGGCAGATCACCTGAGGTCGGGAGTTCGAGACCAGACCAGCCTGACCAACATGGAGAAACCCTGTCTCTACTAAAAATACAAAA
>NW_012115132.1:3879089-3932011 GCF_000951035.1 Colobus angolensis palliatus
AAAAAAAAAAAAAAAAAAAATTATAAAGAAGACCAAAAACATTGCAGGCTGGATTTGGCCCACAGGTCTAGGTTTTCTGACCCTTGGTTCACTATATGAGCCATGGGGGCATCAGTTCTGGTTTGATCAACCGTTAACTGTGTGACTTAACCTTCTCTGACTCTCCATTTTATCAACTGTAAATGAGATCAATAGAAGAACAAGTTTGTGGTGTTATTTTGACACTGAGAGATCACAATACTAGTTTTGTGTAGTTGCTAGAATATAGTAAGGTACAGAAAATGTTAGCTAAAGGGGAACAAAAAATCCATGTCAGTCGGCGGTATATGTAACCCTGATGTTTAATTGCAATTATTTTAAGGTAAGAAGGAGAGACTGGCAAAGCAGAATTTTTGAAGGGCCAATTAAGATCACAACTCTGCACAATGAGCTGATGTAAACAAGGTGTATATTGACCTTTAATGGACTTAAAAAGAGTTGATGAGACCACGGAAAGCTCCACGTGGCCAATACTGTTTATTATTCTGTAGATGGTATTTCTTGGAAATTTTGTTTCATTGCCTTTCTGAAAGTGAGTGGATTTTTACCTATTTTTTGGCATGGATTTGGTCTCTCCTCCCAATACTAGAGGTGTAAGGAGTAAAAACTTTTCCTAGAAATGAAACATAACAAGCACTTATTGAGAGCCTGATGTGTGTTCACATTGTGTGAGGTGTTATGAATGTAGAATGAGTTTTCCATAATCACGGTGTCTGCATTGGAGTTGGAGGAGAATATCTTACACAGAGCTCCCAAATTCCTTGCAATTTCCTGGGTGATCAACTATCTTTTGTTCTAATGAGGTTACCCTTAGTGGACGTGATGCTAAGGCAGCATATAAATAAGTGAGAGCTCATGTGATGTGGGCTGTGGAAAGGTGCCAAGGTACTTCAGTGTGAGAAAAGAAGTCATATCTGATGGCGTTAGTCTGTGGAAGCTTCATGGAGAAAACTCTGGATAGGGACTTTGTGAGTGTAGTTTTTCTTGGCTGAGTAGATCTCTTTCCTAGGGAATAATTCTGTCCCCTCCTCTGCACGTATCAAGCTTGGATTTTGGTGAACAAAGTATCTCTTCATTTTAAAAATAGGGCACTGAATCGCCAAGGCAGTGGCATACAGGGTAGAACTTTGTGGCGATGGCCCAGGTGGACTGTAATGGCTTCAGGCATTTGGTTTTGCTTCACACTTCAAAGAACTGAAAAGTGAGGGCGATTTATTTATTCATGAAAACATGCCCCGCACAACTGCTCCTTGTGCCTGGAATTCTTGTTGTGGGTGGACAGGCTGATCTGGTGAGACAGTAGTGGAAAGAGGAGAGGAACGTTTCCTCCCTAGGATGGAAGTCCCATAGAGCACACATTTGAGACTGCTGAGTTCGTCGCCATATGCTAGCACGTTAAACAGAGTGCGCCATAGAGTCAGGACTCAAAAGTTTCTGAATAAGGCAGTGAGATAATAATTGAGCTATGCCTTCTGCTCTTAATTTGGTGTTAGGCATACAAGCAGGGTAGGCTAATGACAGAATGAACATAAAACAAGTGAGACTGATTCAACAGATGAGGGTGTGTTGAACGTGTAGGTGGGCAGAGGTGAGAGGGAACAACTGTCCCTCTTGGAGTTTAGGAAGGTTTTGGACGTGGTATTGTATGAACTTGGTCTTTAAGTTCACACTTAAGAACTTACCTATGAATGGAGGTGTAAGTTGAATGGAAATATACCAGGTATTTCAGGACCAAGAGAACAGAGGAGAATATGCCTAATAATAGGCATGGCAGGGCAAAGACGTGCTGGAATTAAAAACAAGGTGGGGGCCAGGTGCGGAGGCTCATGCCTGTAATCCCAGCACTTTGGGAGGCCGAGATGGGCGGATCACTTGAGGTCAGGAGTTCAAGACCAGCCTGGCCAACACAGCAAAACCCCATCTCTACTAAAAATACATAAACTAGCCAGGTGTGGTAGCGTGTGCCTGTAATTGCAGCTCCTCAGGAGGCAGAGGCAGGAAAATCACTTGAAATCAGGAGGTGGAGGTTACAGTGAGCTGAGATGGCATCATTGCACTCCAGCCTGGGCAACAGGGCAAGACTCCATCAAACCAAAAAACAAAACAAAACATCACAACAAAAAACAAAACTAAACCAAGGTGGATTTGGGAAAGACTTACAAGCCCTCTGATTGAGCTCCTTTGTTGCTGACTTCTAGATCCTCTTTAATTCAGGAATCACAGTGACATTTCTTAGAATCCTTCTTTGTGCTCCAAGTATCAAAGACCTTATGAGGCTCCCCAATCACAATGGAGAAAGTAATTTCTTTAACCGGGCAGACACCAGAGCAAGAGCAGAGATGACGGATACAAGGGGGTCCTCATTTATGCAGCTGGCCAGAGCTCCTCATCCAACCCTGGGCTTAGTGAGGCGACAGATGTGATGTTGCCCAATGTAGTCTTTTCTTTCTTTCTTTCTTTTTCTTTTTCTTTTTCTGAGGCGGAGTCTCGCTCTGTCACCCAGGCTGGAATGCAGTGGCGCGATCTCAGCTCACTGCAGCTTCCGTCTCCTGGGTTCAAGCGATTCCTCAGCCTCAGCCTCCCAAGTAGCTGGGATTACAGGCATGTGCTACCACACTCAGCTAATTTTTGTATTTTTTAGTAGAGGCAGGGTTTCACTATGTTGGCCAGGCTGGTCTCAAACTCCCTCCTTCCCTCCCTCCCTCCCTCCCTCCCTCCTTCCTTGTTTAAAAATGCATCTATATTTCCTCCAGCTTGTATATAAACTGACCTCTGCTTTAAGTATTAGCTATTGAGGAACACGATGCATGGGCCAGACACTGTGCTAAGGGCTTCGCCTGTAATCCTCGGTATGGACTTCTTATAATATCCTATGGGTAAGATACTATTATTGTCCCTACTCCTATTGTTTTGGGGCAGGCACCTTATCCATTTGTTTGCTGCTCTATCCCCCATGCCTCAAAAGGTGCCTGGCACTTACTAGGTGCTGGATTTTAAGTGGATTAATCACATGCAGAGTGATACTGTCATACTGGTTGTATATGGGAGTTGGAGATCAAGACTGTAGGGTTTCAAAGTCTAGACTCGTTACCCTGCACCATCTCTGCTTTCTGATGCCTAGCTAGAGAAACAAATTCCTATCTGTTTTGGACTTGAGGACTTCTTTTTAACGACTTTTTCAGACTTGAGGACTCCTTTTTAAAGTTGTAGACTATTCCACCCAGATCCTTTTGGTCATTCTCTACTTTGTTGTGGATAAAAATTTTATAATAAATTAGGTAATATTTAAAAGTGGCTTTGTATTTTGTACATTTGCAACAACATGTGTATTAACCTCTCCTAATTCTGTCTACTGGCAATGCTCAATTTGCATGAGAATTGGGTCCCCTGCAGTAATGTGATTCTGAAGCTGACGGATTAGAGAGCTTGTGGTTCAGGCATGAACCTTGTCTCTTGGGTTGGACCTGAGTCTAGACTGACCCTGGAGTTGGAAATGTAGTGGCTTAACTGACGGAACTGACGTGAACAATTGCTGCTCTTTATTAAACAAGGGCAGTTCATCTGATTCACAAACATTTTCTAAGGCCTTGTGCTCCAAATGATAAGAAACAAGCAAGTTCCCTGCCCAGGCAGCTTATTGCCTGCTGGAGGAGATAAAACTTTTGGAAATGGGATAGAATGTAGTAAGTGCTTTAATAGAAGCTGCAGGAGCTTAGCTGAGGGAGGAGATGATCTTTGGATGGTGTCCCACAGACATGTCGGTGGTCTTTGAATCTGGAAGGACCCCGCTGTTCTCTGCCTTGTTGCAGTTGTAGCGTGGGCATTCTTGAAGGAAGCACAAAGGAAATGTCCGCTGATAGAGATGAACATGACACTGGCCCAGGAGGTTTGCTATCCAGTTTATGGAAGCAAGGCAAAAACACAGACAAAGCACAGGAGATAATGAAGGTGTGAAACATGTTCAGAATAATCAAGAACCCAAACAAATACTTTGAATTTCTTCCCACCCCATCTCCCAGGTAAGCAAAATAGCTACCTGGTTTTTTATAACCTTTCATCACTTTAAATACACTTGGGATTCTCATTTCTGAGAAACAAAGACGGAGGAAGAGAGAATTGCAAAAGGGGTTAGTGTGAATCTGTGGTTTGAGGACTGGTAATTAGGCCAGCAGGCTTTTTTGAACTACAGAGCAATTTGTTAAAAATAATGTTAAAAAAATATATACACCAAAATCAGGTTTCTCACCATAATGAGAAGGAAAGTTCCAGAGGTCAAACATTGGGTCTTTCTACTTCTCATTTGAGGTTTTATGAGTCAGAAAGCTTCTTCATTAAACAGCAGTTTCAACATTGCAGGACTGTATGTTTTTTGGGTTGTTACGCTTTCACAGAATTTTTGAATTGTAGCCACACTTCAGAATGAAAATTCGAAGTCAAAATGCTTCCATGAACTTAGGAGAAGTGCTGTTCTCTGCCTTTCTACTGTAGTGGCTTTCTTTTGTTTATGTGCTTGTTTGTTTATTTATTTTTGGAAGAAATCATCAGGCCTGCTCAGTCAGTAGTTCATCCCGCCAGTTCAACTGGAAGGGATTTTTTAAACCCTTTCACCTTCACTCATAATTCATGTCTCATGAATTATGAATTCATGAATTATTGGTGCCTGCTTGGGTGATCAGTAAAAATAATTCATCAGCATTTTCTTCAAAAATTTTCACTCTTCTGGCGTGTTGATAGTACCAGTCGGTGATCTTTTCATTGTACCTTCTGAATCTTACTCTTTTTTGTTTTTTGAGATGGAGTCTCGCTCTTGTCCAGGCTTGAGGGAAGTGGCGCCATCTCGGCTCACTGCAACCTCCACCTCCCAGGTTCAAGCGATTCTTCTGAGTCAGCCTCCCAAGTAACTGGGATTATAGGCACGCACCCTTAGGCCCAGCTAATTTTTGTATTTTTAATAGAGACAGGGTTTCACCATGTTGACCAGGCTGGTCTCGAACTCCCAACCTCAGGTGATCTGCCCACCTTGGCCTCCCAAAGTGCTGGGATTACAGGCATGAGCCACTGAGCCTGGCATTAATGTTGAAACAGAATAGAGGTTTAACCTTGGAGTAAAAGAAATAGTCAGGAAATAAATTATGTGAGCCTACATACATTTTGTAAAAAGTATACTTCCACTGCTCAGAGTTAGATGATGGCACAGAACCTGTTGAGGTCTTCATTCATCCTTACAAATGTTTATTATGCTAAGTGTCCCAGGTGATGGGATATAGTGGAGTGAATTAGAAATTTGAAATTATTGCCCTGAAGGGGCCTACATTCTTCTTGTTGGAGAACATCTATGTGGGATAAGGTAGACAAATAATTTAGGAAATTCAAGAAATTGTTTCAGACCATAGTGAGTTCTATGTCAGAAACGAATAGTCCATATGATAAGAGGAACAGACATTGTGAGATGTTGTATCCAGATGAAAAGAGGAACAGATGTTATGTTTAGGCCATGGTGCATGTACAAAAGAGCTTTTTTCTGAAATCAGTGCAGGCAGTGAGTGTCCAGGTGTATTAGGATCTTTTAGATGTAGTTTAATGAAGAGTTTATGACTTAAAATGAGACAGTATTAACTTCAAATCTCAGCTTCTGTCCTTGGATTTTCTCTGCAAATGGGAGAAGCAATGTCTGCCCTTCGGAGTTGTTACAAGGAGACAAGATAAACACAGGGTCCAAGTGCTTGGGAAATGGTAAGTGCTGTTGTTAGAGTCAGGTGTTCTAGTCACAGGTCCTCAACAGATAACAACTTTGGAAGCAGGAGATGTAGCTGACCTCAGCTGTTTTTAAATTAAAATTAAAGCCACCTGGGTTTCATTAGTCTGCTGGCAGCGAGGAGTCTGGGCGACCATGCTGAACCAGAGTCAGACGCTTGGAGGTCGTTGGACTCTACAGGGTTCTGCACAGTCGCTGAGACAGAAGAAGTGCTCCACAAATATGCAAATATCCTTTGACTTAAATTGAATTTATATTTTATCCATTAAGGGAGCAAATATGCCTCTAGTGTTAGTTGTTATTTTAGTCATTTACCCACTGTTCAACATTTTTGCCTTTTCATGTATTTTGTGTTTTAAATACCATTAGGATATCTACCCCCTCTCCCACTTCAAAACAAAATACTTTTGGAACTCAGAACTAAAATCCTTACTTTTGAACTTATTTTCACTTTTTAAAAAATCTCAGCCAGGTGTGGTGGCTCACGCCTGTAATCCCAGCACTTTGGGAGGCTGAGGCGGGTGGATCACCTGAGGTCAGGAGTTCGAGACTACCCTGGCCAACATGGTGAAACCTCATCTCTACTAATAATACAAAAAAATCAGCTGGGCATGGTGGCACACGCCTGTAATCTCAGCTGCTCGGGAGGCTGAGGCAGGATAATCACTTGAACTCGGGAGGCTGGGTTGCAGTGAGCCAAGATTTGCCATTGCACTCCAGTCTGGGCAACAAGAGTGAAACTCCGTCTCAAAAAAAAAAAAAAAAAAAATCTCTTCTTGATACAAAGAGAGATCTTGAATTGCTTTATAGGAGGAAGCTGGAAAGGCTGAAAACTAACTCACCCAAAATATTTAGCAAGTTAATCATAAATAATAGATTTTGAGTCTTTCGGTTTTCAATGGAGAACTTTATATTTTATTTTGCCTAATGTGTGAAACTGTATAAAGCACACTCTATAATATATGTGCCTGCTGCCTGGAAGCAGTCACATTATCGAAGTGTGTGTGTGCGCAAGAGAAAACACATTAATTTCTCTTTCTCAGTTTGTCATAAGAGGGGAGTGCTATAAAGAATCTTCTGGCTGGGTGTGGTGGCTCAAGCCTGTAATTCCAGAACTTTGGGAGATCAAGGCTGCAGTGAGCTGTGATTGCACCACTGCACTCCTGCCTGAATGACAGAACAAGTCCCTGTCTCAAAAATAAATAAATAAATAATGAATCTTTTTACCTGCAAATTGTAAGGTACTCGAGGGCAGACATTGGCGTCTTCAGATACATGTGACCCTGTTTGTTTGTGTGAATTTCTGTGCACAAGTACATCCCCCTTCCACGCCCTGACAATAATGCATACAGATAAATGTTGAGGGTCAGTGGGAGCTGTTTTGTTTCACACAGACATTTTGCTTAGATTATTCTGGAAAACATTCTGAAGATAATCACAAGCATTGATCATAAAGTTAGAAGATTTGATGTTTAAAACAACGTGGACATAGGAATTGAAATTTTCTTTCCCATTGTCTCTCGAGTGTTTTTGAGGCCAGTGTTTCTTACTCTTGCTTGAATATACCTGGAGAACAAAATCCAGATTCCAAGGTTTCTGTCCTGGAGATTCTGATTGATTTGGTCTTCTGTGTGCCCCTGGACCCTGGAGATTCTTAGGACAAAGCAAATTTGGGACACTGGGGAAGATAAGAAAAAGAGAGTAAGATAAAGTTCATCTGAAAGGATATTCCAAGAATGGGGAGCAGAGTTTGCAAGGTCATAGAGGCTCAAAAGAACAAGGGAGAAAGGGAGTAGATGGTGAGGGTAGAGAGAACAAAACTTGGAAGGTGGTTAAGAGACACACAGTGAAGGGCCTCCTGTTCAAGGCTAAAGGTTTCAACTCCATCATGGACCCAGTGCTGTGACCTTACTACATGTCTTTATTGATGATCACAGAAGTAACATTTTCTATTAAAAATAGAAACATTACTAGAATAAATGACCCCCAAAGGGAAATTCTCCCATAATTCTACTCTGCTCAACTCAATTGAAATTACTCTCCTCAAGCGCTTGTGACTCAACTGAAATTACTATTGTAAAGCAGTGGATAAGATGGAATGAGAAGCTCAGTCCTAGAGATAAGTTATCATGCAATTTACTATCCCAGCGAGAGATGAATGGGGCTTTGAATAAGGCCTAGGAGGAGATGGAAAAGGGGTGGCCACTGAGAGATATGGAGACTATAGAATAGATCAGGGTGCGGTAGAGGGAAAGAGATGGGATTCTAAGGGGCTCCGAGGTTTCTGGAATGGCTATCATCCTAAATACTGGTGTCATTAAGCCTGTAGGAATTTGGTGGGAAGATCATATGGTTAAGGACATGTCAACTTTGAACTGTGTGAAGATGTCTGTAAAGCTGCTGGAAATTTAAAAGTGGAATCTGGGAGTGAGTTGGAATTTAGGAATGTAGATTTGGAAACCACAGAATCATAAAAAATAAAAGACTGAGATACAGAGAAAGGGAGGCAAGAGACACAACAGTAAAATGGGTCATTACTGCCTAAGTGTTTTTGTTTGTGAGGCTTAATGAGATAAGGGCTCACTCTTAGGTTAAAGTAGTGGAAGAGAGATGAGTGAATTATCTCCACAGGTCAAAGAGGTTATAGAATCTGTTCTCATATGAATTAATCAAATTTAACTTCTCATATTGAAAAGTAGACAACTCATAAAGAAGCTATCATGTAAACTTTTTTTTTTTAACTTGGAAGAAGTCCAAATACAGAATACTTAGAGATTGAAGAAAAATGTCCAGTTTAGATTTCAAGTGTGGTCACTTCCGTAGCTATGTGATAAAAGAAACTGTTTCCGAAAATCGTGTTTCTGAAGAGGCTATGTTTTTAAAGGTGCCACTGGGAAACTATGACTATTGTGAGCTTTGCAGTTTTGACATTGGATGGTGCTGGTGGTGTGTGTGTGTGTGTGTGTGTGTGTGTGTGTGTGTGTGTGTGTGTGTGTTTGCATTGAGTTATAGAAGTTACATGTAAAAGTATTCATCTGACTTCTGGGGAAAAGTGTTTGAAATATCTTTTTTTTTCTATTTATTCCTTTAATTATTATAGGTTAGAAGGAAATGACAAGGATTGCATCCTAGTTTTTAAATGCTGAACTTTTAAAAAGGCAGTTTTGTTTTTAAGACTTTAAATAACTGTATTAGTAATTGGATTTGTGGCAGATTCCAAGAGGGTGGTTTTGGAAAGCACAGTGACTTCCGGTGGCTTCAGACCTTGGTTTGGCATTCCAGGCCTACCGCACACCGACTCTGGAGAGTGACTTAAAGCCTCCAAATTTCAAGTTTCCTGTGCGCGAGTGAGGCTAGCCAACCACACTGAGGAGGACAGCCTGAGGGTTAAATTACACCATGGATGAAAAGCTGAAGCACGGTTCTAACCTGCCCGGGCTTGGTATTCAAAAAATGTCCATTCCTTTTCCATTTTCTCTCTTTTGCAAAAAGCCCTAGTACTCTGTTTCTGTTAAGACCCTTTTGCAACACTCTGTTTTAACATGGTGCTTAATATAGTGTCAGAAACCACATTTTCCAATGCATATGGTACAGTTTATAATTTCTAATTTAGCTTTTTAATTAAAAACTCACCTTTTGCTCCTAATACCTGTAGGGGTTGGTTTCCAAGTCTGCTTTTCTGGTGGAAACTGAATCTCTGTTCTCCCAGTGATGAGTGTAACCCTCTGTGTACAAGTAGGAACATCATGACTGCCATGCTTGGGCCATTGGTATAATTATTTCTGCTACCTCTGCAGACTGTGGTGAGGTTAGAATCCAAGTGGTCCCTAGCCATGGTCCCCCTTTTGAATTGGTGGTCATCTTGAATGTCACAGCAGCCTAGACTTGTAGACCATACCAGGAAAGTACAAGCAAAAATTCTGTCATGTGCTACTCCACTTCCCAGATGCTGCAGGTCATCAGAAGCTCTGTGACTTCAGATGTGAGAGTGAGGCCAAGGCACTGTCACATTAATACCTGTGTGATCTCGGTGGCATTGCGCTTTTCTATCATTGTCAGGGCTGCTCTGCTCTCTGTGCCTAAAAGCTGCTTCCACCAAGCAGCTCGCATTCCAGAGCTCTGAGAGATGTTATCAACCTTTAACAGTTTTCTCTTTGAGAAGACATTAGATTCTGTACAGGTTGCAGAAATGTTGTCTTAAGGTGGCTGGAAGGAAGCGTTTGAAATAACACATGTGCTTGTGATTTTGGTAACCAAGGAAACACGTCCCTGATACAAAGCTTCCTTTAAAAAATGATGGTACCCTTCTGGGATTGCCTCAGAATCACCCACAGCAAGATTCCAAAGGGAGTTAAAATTAAAGTAGGTCACTTCCAGCAGCTGTATCAAGAGTTAACAGAGAATCACCTCTTTAAAAATGAAGAATCACCTCTTAAAAAATGTACTGTTTAGAAGAGGAACCCAATACATTGTGGATACAATATGATACCATCTGAGTAATCTGAATCTTGCTTATAATGGATGTTTAATAAATCTTACCTGGATTAAATTTTCCTCTGCTTCTGCCTTATTGTTTGTATTATTTTTATTCTTAGTTTGCCTCCTATTCCAAATTAATCCTTTGCTTCTCATCATCTCTTTTCTAGCAGTTTGTTATTAAAATTATATAGTGATGGTTAACGTAGCTACTACCTGTACTTTGCAAACAGATTTTGCTAATACATCCATCATATGTAGAATGATAGAAACTGGAGTTGACTTAGAAGATAATCATATCCAAACTTTTCATTCAGTAAATGAGAAACTGCTGCTGGGTGTGATGGCTCACACCTGTAATCCCAGCACTTTCAGAGGCCGAAGCAGAAGTATTGCTTGAGCCCAGGAATTTGAGACCAATCAGGGCAACGCAGTGAGACCCCCATCTCTACAAAAACCAAAAAGTTAGCCAGGTGTGGTGGTGCACACCTATAGTTCCAGCTACTTGAGAGGCTGAGTTGAGTGGATTGCTTGAGCCCAGGAGGTCAAGGCTACAGTGAACTATGATCATGCCACTGCGCTCCAGCTTGGGCAACGGAGTAAGACCCTGTCTCAAATGAATGAATGCATGAATGAATAAGAAACTGAATCTTTGAGTCAGAGTCTGACTTAAATCTGAACACAGTATATACATTTTAGTAATGTTCTTGACCCAGAGAGCTGAGCATTGGTACAGATCGTGTGGTATTATTACCAACACTGTTTTAACGTTCATGTTACAAAAGACTTCTGCATGCTGGACAACAGGAGAGAAATACAGTACTGAACTTACAAACAACAAAAGGATTAGGACAGTCCTTCTGAAAGCAGGGGTCTCATCAACATCAAATGTGACAATGGCCGGACAGGCTTTGCAAATATGTAGACTGGGCCTAGTGTAAGAGAACAGGGAGTAGGCACATATTTGGTGCACTGCAATGGGCATAAATACCTGAAGTTACTTGACGTGTGGAAGAGCCCTTGACAGCCAGATAGGCAGCAACCTCTTTCCTAGTCTTTATTGTCATACACTGTAAACAGAAATTGTACTGCATTTTTTTAAGTGGTACATGTCATAAGAGGTTGAAGTGAAAAGAATGTACCTAGAATTTTCACCTGGAAGAAAATTTTATTCCTGAATCTTGGTTATCTATAAAATTATATACCTGGGGATAAAAATTTCAGTTTAGCTTAAAAGTTAAATTGTTGGCCGGGTGCAGTGGCTCATGCCTGTAATCCCAGCACTTTGGGATGCTGAGGTGGGCAGATCACCTGAGGTCGGGAGTTCAAGGCCAGCCTAACCAAAATGGAGAAACACTGTCTCTACTAAAAATGCAAAATTATCTGGGCGTGGTGGCACACGCCTGTAATCCCAGCTACTCAGGAGGCTGAGGCAGGAGGATTGTTTGAACCTGGGAGGCGTAGGTTGCAGTTCAGCCAAGATTGTGCCATTGCACTGCAGCCTGGGCAAGAAGAGCGAAACTCTGTCTCAAAAAAAAAAAGAAAAAAAAAGTTAAATTGTTACCCTCTGTGAAAGACACTGTGAAGCTTTGATGGGATTTTAAAGACACCAGATTATATTAGAGAGTCATGAAAATTAGCACAGACCCTGAAAGAAATCTTTCTTGTCCCAAAGCAGTGGTTCTGAAATGCGTCGGAATCCCCTGGGGGACTCTGGAGCACAGATCGCTGGACCTCACTCTAAAATTTCTGATTCACCACATGTAGGAGGGGACCTGATAATTCACATTTCTAACAAATTTCAGGGAGTTGCTGCTGCAGTTTCTGCTCAGGGGCCTACTGATTGAGGGTCACTGCATTAAAAGAAACCCAACTTAATTTAATACAAGTATCACATTTATTAGATCGGTGCAAAAGTCATCGCGGTTTTGGCCATTGAAAATAATGGCCAAAACCTCAAGGACTTTTGCACCAACCTTAACAGCTTGGCATTTTTTTTTTAAATTAACCCAGTTGCTCAGCCAGTCACTGCAAAGATGTGGCACTTCAGATAGCACATTATATAATCAGTGGTTTGCTGGTTAATGCTTGACAATTGGCTTTAGGGTTGAGGAGCAGCCTTGATTTGTAGTGTTGCCAGTTTCCGCGATATTAACACTCTCATCATAGCCAATTAAAAGCTATCAATCTGACACTGGCTTGTAAAATTCCTGAAAATTTAACTGTTATCTTCAGTACACCACTGAGTCATAAGGAGGCGTTAAAGTTCAGGCTGAATTTAATCTCAGGTTGAATGGACCCTTACTGTCTCTATAAGGGGCAGGTATGGAAGGAGATGAAGAAGCAGCTCTTGTTTACTCCTCAGGGTAGGATAGAGACGTGTGTCTTCAAGGGCAAGGAGACACTATAGTTCGAAAGTCAAAGCCTGGCTGCTCACAGAGTTTTATTGACTCAAAAGCCGTTTAACTTTAAATTAGTCACTGACTTTAACTGAGATTTTTCCCTTGAAAAAAATATTTGAATTATTATTATTATTTTTTGAGATGCAGCTTCACTCTGCCCAACTAGAGTCCAATGACTTGATCTCAGCTCACTGCAACCTCCGCCTTGCAGGTTCAAGCGATTCTCCTGTTTCAGCCTCCCTAGTGGCTGGGATTACAGGCGCGGGCCACCACACCCGGCTAAGTTTTGTAGTTGTAGTAGAGACGGCGTTTTGCCGTGTTGGCCAGGCTGGTCTGGAGCAAACTCCTGACCTCGGGTGATCTGCCCACCTCGGCCTCCTAAAATGCTGGGATTACAGCTATGAGTCACCGCGCCGGCCAAAATATTAGGATTTGTATATTTTATTGAATGAAAAATCAGAAAGTGCAGCAACTCCAGCCCAGATTCTTACTCAACAGCACTTAGCTGGAGCTCAGGAGCAGCTGTTCTCCCCACACCCTGTCTGTACTTTGTTTAGACTGGAGAGGCCATTTCTAGCCCATCCACAACCAGGCTGTCAACTAGGGTACTCATAGGACCTGCTTCATCATTGATACTCATGCCTTCGAGAATTTGTATGCTCCTTCTTAGATGCATGTTTCAGAAGGGGGAAGGGAAGCATTTGATCACCTTAAAAAGACTTTTAGAAACGTAAGAGTGAAAGTGAACCAGGTATCCCTTTTTGTTTCTTCTTCACTGTTTTCATTCCTCCTCCTCTTTCCTTTGGAAGGGGAAAAGCAGGAAAGAGGAATTACATTTTCTAGAAACAGAAGCCAAGACCTCAAGAAGCTTCTAACTGGCCAGGCACGGTGGCTCATGCCTATAATCCCAGCACTTTGGGAGGCCGAGGCGGGTGGATCATTTGAGGTCAGGAGTTTGAGACCAGACTGACCAACATGGTGAAACCCCGTGTCTACTAAGTACACAAAAAATTAGCCGAGCATGGTGGCACACCCCTGTAATCCCAGCTGCTCGGGAGGCTGAGGCAGGAGAATCACTTGAATCCAGGAGGCGGTGGTTGCAGTGAGCCGAGATTGTGCCACTGCACTGCAGCCTGAGCAACAGAGTAAAACTCCATCTCAAAAAAAAAAAAAAAGCCTCTAATTTCTCTTTCTAAACTGTAGACCTGGGATCTAGATGAAGATATTTCTGATAAAAGCATACATGCTCCTAGGAGGTTTAATTACTATTTATATGGTGTACATACTTTTCTTTTCAGAATACTGTTATTTATTTGTCACTTCAGTGTTTCTTTTCCCATTGCTCTTCTCTCAGCCTTTTGTGTCAGCCCTGCCCAGGTTGGCTTTTATATCCTTAGCCTTTTTTTTTCTAAGTATGGGAAAACATAGTTTAGAAGAAATCCCTTCTCACAAAATCACCTCTCTCAACCACTCTGTGGTTATTTTATTTGAGGGTGGTGGAAGGAGGGAGATGTTTGAAGAGCCTCAGAGAGAAAAGCATGGTTTTAAATCTAATCATTATCAGATTGAGAGCTAAATACTTTTGCAACTTTCATGAGGAGATATCCCTGGGAATTTTCTGGATAAATATCATTCTTAAGTTTTGGCAGTGTGCAGAATTTAGGCCACCCACATTGTATGGGACATAAAACTGTTTAGTGACATTCAAATAATGTGTTGCAAGAGTTTAGTTGAACTTGTAATTTAACCTTGAGGAAAGCAAATACTTGTGGGAAAATATTTGTGCTCAAAATCAATAAGGAATGTGCAAGTAGGATGCCTTCCCTCTGAGAACTGTAGTTTGCAGCTGAAGCTAGTACAAAGTGGCATTTGTCAGTAGTGAGTAAAAAGAGCAAAGTGGATGGGTGGTAAGACTTTGACATTATTGGCTGGGTACATTGACTTGCTTAAGGAATGCCACCATTGGCTGCTTGGCTTATTGCATTCAGATCAAGTTCATCTGCAGATGAATAATCACTAAGATTTGTTAAGCGTTTACTTTGTGCCACATAGTACAACACAGAAGTTTAGCACTATAAGACCCTGACCTATGAGGTGGGGAAATTGACTCTTGGAGAAGTTAGTTACTTTGTGGTGGTCTCACAACTCAAAGGAGGCTATAATTTAGTTTCAGATCTACCTGACCCCACATTTTGGATGACTTATTATCTGTGTATGCCATGGCCATTAAAAGAGGATTACTTGTAACTTTTAATTAATTAATTAATTAATTAATTTTTTTTGAGACGGAGTCTCGCTCTGTCGCCCAGGCTGGAGTGCAGTGGCCGGATCTCGGCTCACTGCAAGCTCCGCCTCCCGGGTTTACGCCATTCTCCTGCCTCAGCCTCCGGAGTAGCTGGGACTACAGGCACCGGCCACCTCGCCCGGCTAGTTTTTTGTATTTTTTAGTAGAGACGGGGTTTCACTGTGTTAGCCAGGATGGTCTCGATCTCCTGACCTCGTGATCCGCTTGTCTGGGCCTCCCAAAGCGCTGGGATTACAGGCTTGAGCCACCGCGCCTGGCCTATTAATTTATTTATTAAAGAGATGAGGTCTCACTGTCACCCAGGCTGGAGTGCAGTAGCACGATGCCTCATTACAGCCTTGAACTCCTGGGCTCAAGTGATTCTCCCACCTCAGCCTCCCAGTTAGCTACGACTACAGGTGCACACCACCATGTCTGGCTATTTTTACAATTTGTAGAGACTGGGTCTTGCTATGTTGCCCATGCTCGTCTTGAACTCCTGGCTTCAAGCGATCCTCCTGCCATGGCCTCCCAAAGTGCTGGGATTATAGGCATGAGCCTGGCACATTATTTTTTATGTTCATCAATGTTGAGTCTACAAATGTATCTCTGTAAATCGGTCTTATTTTAAACTCCTAATCTGGGTACATGTAGTCCTTTGTATATTGCCTAGAACATACTACCTAACTAGAAAATAATATATTTTGATTTTAATGTATATTGATATATATTTATGGTGAATATATCTTACAGTATTACACATTGCTTTATGGCTTACTCTTTTTTTTTTTCTTTGAGATGGAGTTTCGCTCTTGTTGCCCAGGCTGGAGTGCAATGGTGCGATCTCAGCTCAGTGCAACTTCCGCCTCCTGGGTTCAAGCGATTCTCCAACCTCAGCCTCCCGAGTAGCTGGGATTATAGGCATGCACCACCACACCTGGCTAATTTTGTATTTTTAGTAGAGACGGGGTTGTTGGTCAGGCTGGTCTCGAACTCCTGATATCAGGTGCTCCTTCCGCCTCGGCCTCCCAAAGTGCTAGGATTACAGGCGTGAGCCACCATGCCTGACTGGCTTACTTTTTTTTCCTTTTTATGGTTGACTCATTTGTCAACTAGTCACATATAAATATATGTTAGTCATATGTATATAATTTATATATACTAATGTCAAATATCTATATCTCTCTCTATATATATCTTATTTATATTTGGAAAAATTAGAAAATACCAGGCTCTCAGACACCCACCTAAATAAAACAGGCAGATTCTTATATTCTGTAAAAAACACAGCATCTGGTGAATGGAACATGTTGGAATTTCTCTCAAGAATTCTTTTATACATCAATTTTCTGGAGGTATCTGGTGTTTTCCCAGTTAACCTGGAAGTACGTTTTGTAAAGAATTTATTTTTCCTAGAGGCCAGGTGTGTTCTTGCCCTTTCCCCAGCATGGCCCTTGGCCACCAGTGGAGTGCTGGGAGCTTTGGGAAGAGTGTGGCTGCTGCAGACGTCCGGGCATGGGCACTTTCATTGCTTTAGTTGTTATCCTCAACACAAGGGCCTTTAGGGACTGGGACCACAACTCTGCCTCCTATTCTCCCATTACAGTTGCATAATTAGTTGTAAAACTTTTACTTGTAGGTGAAAACTCATTTTGGCAACCATTAATTCCCACTGTAATTCATTTAGTAACTGCAGTGCTTCTATTAATGGGAAAGTAAGCTCAAGCATCAAGCAGCATGACTAATATGTGTTGATAATTGCATATTGTTGATAACTGTAAACTCCGAGATTGCACTAATAAAAGGTAATAATTCCCAAGACAGCCAGGAAGGGAACTGGGGAGCGGCTGCAAATTTAGCCTTTGCCATTTTGCCAGTTGTTTAGTGTCATTTAAATTGGTGGGAATTCTAGTGCTGATAATGCACTGGAAGATTTTTTCTGGACTACCTAAGAGTAATTGGAGATTGGTAATGTGTCGATATGGGGGCATGGGAAGCGACTGATGCTGGGGCAGGTGGTTTCTCTAGACAATTGCTAAGAGTACATGCAAGAAAGTTGCAACTTAGCACGAGCTTGTGTGGTCAAAAAGTAATCTGCTTGCTTTTTGGACCCACATTTTATGTAAGCTAATACTGAGAGCAAGCACTTGTAGAGAGAGGGAGGGGTGAAGATGGCCCAAAGACTTGAGCTTGAGTCTGGCGCTGCCATTTAGGGGAATGCCCTTGAGCCAGATCTGTTAAATTCATTGAGCCTCAGTTTCTTCCACACTTGTAGAATGTAGTTATTCCTGTAAAGCTGTTGATAGCATTAAATGAGAGAGAGAGAGAGAGAGAGAGAGAGTGTGTGTGTGTGTGTGTGTATGTGTATGTGTGAGAAAGAAACTGATTTGGAAACTTGAAAACCCCTCTAAACAGGAACCTGGAAGCCTGCTTGCCCTTTCTTAATTTTCTGATGATACAGATAGATATATCGTTGTAAAACTGTCCAGTGTACTTGAGTTTCTTTCAAAACACCAACCCTGAGTAGTGCTTGCAGTTTCTCTAAAAAGGAAATTATCATAGAAAGTCAGTTTATGACCCATTTTCTGGGGCTAGAAGTACCTTTCTCTTTGGGGATGGGGTCTCACTCTGTTGCCCAGGCTAGACTCAAACTCCTAGGCTAGGCAATCCTCCTGCCTCAGGCTCCAAAGTAACTGAGATTGCAGGCACATGCCACTGAGTCCAGCTGGAAGTACCATTTTTGGTACCCAGATTTCTATAGCTGTGCATTGGGTCATTACCTTGAACAGTCTGATGCCTGAGGTGACTCTGTTTTGTATTTCCAAATGGACCGTCTTTGCTTGGAAAAGGCACTGTCCAGAATGTGTGCCTAATGGATTGTTAAAGGAGCTGGACGTGGCCCAGGCAGTCCAGTGAATCAGTGACTGACTGTTGTTTGTAGTAGCTAATGCTGTTTCCCACCCCCCCCCAAAGATAAAAGAACCAAAAAACCATTAAGTGGCTTGATTTGACTATAACAGCATTTGTGACAGAAGTGGGAACCAAATGAAAATCAACTTAGTACTACTCTTCAAGAGATTTTTCTTTTTCTCTAGAGGCTTAGTGTAGGCCATACCCCAGATGTTGATGATGAATATATTGATTGCTGTCTTAGGAAGAAATCTCAAAAGTTTGTGTTGCCCTTTTGGAAATTTCACAGTTTATATTAACCTATAACCAAGAGGCAGGTTTATTATATTTAATTGCATTAAAAGAAAAAGAAGTAGAGAAATTGAAAGGAAAAAGAGCCCAGAGATTGTTACCTTTTTATCAAGCAACAGCATGCCACAAACTTTGCATCAATAAAAAACAATAGCCTGAGCTTTTCCTCTTGGGAATCTAATGAAATAAATGTGGTGGCTTTGCTGTTCCCCCCGCCCCCCCAGCCCTCACCTTAGGCAGCCCTTACATCGTGGACAGAGGAGTGATGTCATTTGTGAGCTAGATAACTGGCTCGGTAGCCATGTGGTTCCTAACAAGACTGTAGGTCTTGCCATTGCACTTTGTGTCTCTTGCTGTACAGGTGGAAACATCTGTATGTTTTCTTTGTGGTGACCGTTGGGTAACTGGTCGCCAACCTCTGTAACTCAAGAAACAGTCCTCACAACAGAACACGCTCTTTTCCCGTCCAGAGCGTGGCACTCCTTTGCTGTGTGAGCCTTTGTCTGCATTTTCACCGCTTGCAAACCCTCCTCCAGCCGGAGATTGATGTGCCTGGATGATTTATGGCAGTGATTGTCAGAAACTTTTGAAGCCCATCCAATTTCAGGATTCGGGTTCTCATTTCTTGTCATTTATGGCACATTTGATGAATTCTCACTATCAGCTGACATGTTTCATAATTGTCAAAACTTTGATTGAAGTGGTATTTCTGAAAAAAAAAAAATTATGGAAGAGAAAAAAAGAAAACAAGACTCCTTCATCACATTTTTTTCTCCTGTGCCTAAAACTGCTTTGCTGGAGGTTCACAGCCTTTAGCCTCTCAGCTACTTGCTGGCCTGGCAAGTCAGTCTCCTCACTCTCCTTTTACTGTCTTGTGCCTGCATTTACTGGGGCTTGTTGTCTTTTGCTTGTTTGGGCCTTCTAGTCCAGATGATAAAAGCTGTTGAAAGTAGCCCTTTGGAGAAAGTTTTGAAGCTTTCCAGCTTCAGCCGGCTTTCAAGGTATATCCGGTGGGGCGTGAATATCAGATAGTAGCAAGCTCTTCGCTCATTTTCTTATCTTAGACCTAGTGCGGTTTGTTTTGTTTTTGTTTTTATTCCAGGAGCCAACATTCTTTGGCTGGGATGTTGGCTCTCCAGGTCTTTGGCTGATGTCAAAACTTAGAAATCTGCTCTTGTACTTTGGAGTTCTCATGGCGAAGCCCACAGCGATGAGCCAGGAATGGTTCCTTCATCTGTAGAGTTTTATTTTTGTTTCTTTACCTACCTTAGCCCTGTGTCTCTTTCTCGGTCAGAGAAAACTTCTTATAGCAAATGACTCCTGTCCCTTCCCACTCTGACCCCCAGTACAGTGACAGGGAATTCCTTCTCCTAGCTTGTGCTTTCTCAGTTTCTTTCCTCAGAAGCAACCACTATCTGTAGTGCCTTTTGTATCTTTCTAGATATACTCCATGCATAGATAAGGATTGACACATACACGTACATAGAAACACACAGACAAACACAGACATGGGAATATCAAGATACAGTTTGAACTCATAATTCTGAACTTTCACTCGAGTGTTTAAAACACATCAATATGTAGTATCTCACTGCTGCTAGTTGAATGAAAGATGACTGTCTTATCATGCCCTATAAGGATCATGCCTCCTGTGATCTGATTTCCCTCCAACTCTCCAGCCTCATCCAGCACTTTTCTCCTCTTTCTCAGACCTCCAGGCCCACTTCCTGTTCTTCTGTTAATTTCTCAAACAAGCCTTCCCTTGTTCCTTATATTAGCTGTCACTCTGCTACATTCTGTAGTTTCTTGACTGTTCATTTAGGGCATTTAGCACAGTTTGTAAGTTCCATATTTGTGTGAATATTTAAATAGCATCTTTCTGCCTCTACTGAACTGCAAGTTCCGTGAAGACAGAAATGTAGCTGTTTATTTTTTTTATTTTTTAAGCCATTTTATGCCTCGAGTCTGTGCATTGCCTGGAATATAATAGGATCTCTGTAGGTCGTAGTTGAATGAATGAAAAACAAATGACTGGCTGGCTGGATGAATGAATGTATGATGTGGAAGCTTCCTTTGGGTAGGGAGGAAATGCTACCTTTTGGAGAACAGTTGTGTTTTAGTATCCAAACACATTTTTTCTCTGTGGACCTTAGATATTTTCTTTTTGTTGTTTCTAACCCATTTCTAAGAAGTCAGTTATTCTAGAAAGGCTGATCGTAGGCCCCGTCAAGGAAAATCTTGGCAGCTATTAAGGGTATTAGCTTACAGGGTTTACACTTTCTCACCTTTCTTCATCTCTTTTGTTTCTACTATGGTTTATTTTTTGAAACATAAGTAGTTTTTCTTCTAAAATTTCTCCCACATTTTTATTGCTTACTGGGGCATCCAGGAGATAATAAGGGGTGGATGGGAGATGGGGGAAGGAGAAAGTGAGCAATGTCCACTCTAGACTTACAGTCCTCTGAAGCTAAGATTAGGATCCCACATCTTTGTATTCCCAGCATGTGTCACAAGGTAGGAGCTTTGCATGCAGTGTGGAGCCACAATGTGAGGATGAACAAATATGCAGGAAGAAAGGAAGAAATGGCACTGCTAATTCTGGAACTGGCATTTTCGTTAATGAGCAGCTCTGTATCTGTGCTCAAGTCTTGCTCCTAATAAGCTGCTGGAGATATGTACTACCTGCCATTGCAGCTGCTGTTTCTTTCAAATTTACCGTTGCCTTCCCCCTTTTTAGTTTCTTAATCTACCTCTTTAGTGTTAATCTTTGTGTCCAAAAAAAGAAAGAAAACATGGAGTTTGGAGCAAGGACAGAAGGATTAATTTCTAGGTACAGCTCTGCATCTGGACGTGGTCTTCATTTATTTGTGAAGGCTGAGGGTTTAGTTTATGGTGACTACATTTTCCTAGTAGCCTGGGAGCCTGCTAGGAAGGCTCTCAGTTTATATTTCTGTTGGTCCACTTCTTGCACTTAAAATGGCTCAGAGAATGAAGCCATTCCTATTTTAAAGCTCCCCTTCTGCTGACAGCTTTCTTCTTAGCCAAAGCCAGGAAGAAGTATTTGCTTTTACCCATTGTTTTAAATGTGCTAACACCACGCTAATTGCCGATGGTCAGGAACGGTCTTTCTTAATAAGAATTCCTGAGTTATTTATAATTAGCCCATTGTTTATATCCTAGTAATGTTGTTATATTTGAAGTGATTGAAAATAGCTTAATCTCTCTTAAGTGAATAATTTCTCCTTGTTTACCTTATTCCCAGCAAACTTCCTTTTTCCTTATAATACAAAAGTAAACTTTATTCTATTTCATCCTAAGTGATGAAACCATTTTGACCATTTATGAAACATTGTGAATACTTACAGTTGGTTATTTTCCAGGAAATATTGGGACCTTGCCTTGACATTTAGTGTGGTTTATGACTTGGTTGATGACACCAGACAGAAGCTACAGATATGAATCCTCTAACCACCTGTTCCCATTTTCCTGCCCTTCATTCATTTGACTTTTGACTTTTGATAGTTATCACATATTAAAACATACCTGGGTGCTAAGCCTTATACTGTGAATGTTCCAGGGTTCAAATATTTTATTTTCACTGCCTTCCTCAGGTGTTACCTCCATCAATGATAGAACATACTTTCTTTTTGTCATGAGAAGTAATTGGTTGTTTCTTTTAATCTGTCCAGTTACATTCCAGAAAAATGATAATCTTTAAAATTATTAAAATAATGAGCAACAGTTACAGACATTGTTGGGTTAACCTTGGGAGTCCAAAGCTCATCCTAAGGGGAATTAAGAATATATCTTTTTTTTTGGACCAGGCATAGTAGCTCATGCCTGTAATCCTAGCACTTCGGAAGGCCAAGGCAGGTGGATCATCTGAGGTCAGGAGTTCGAGACTAGTCTGACCAACATGGTAAAACCCCATCTCTACTAAAAATACAAAAATTAGCCAGTCGTGGTGGCGCACGCCGGTAATCCCAGCTACTCAGGGGGCAGAGGCAGGAGAATCGCTTGAACCTGGGAGGCGGAGGTTGCAGTGAAACGAGATTGCGTCACTACACTCCAGCCTGGGTGACAGAGCAAGACTCCGTCTAAGAAAAAAAATAAAATAAAATAATTAAAAAAAGAATATATATGCACCTGGCCAAGTGTATATTTTTTTTGAGATGGAGTCTCGCTCTGTCGCCCAGGCTGGAGTGCAGTGGCGGGATCTCAGCTCACTGCAAGCTCCGCCTCCCGGGTTCACGCCATTCTCCTGCCTCAGCCTCCTGAGTCGCTGGGACTACAGGCGCCCGCCACCTCGCCCGGCTAGTTTTTTGTATTTTTTAGTTGAGATGGGGTTTCACCGTGTTAGCCAGGATGGTCTCAATCTCCTGACCTCGTGATCCGCCCGTCTCGGCCTCCCAAAGTGCTGGGATTACAGGCTTGAGCCACCGCGCCCAAGTGTATCTTTTTTAATATATTGTGTCCCCTTGTGTTGTTTTTCCTTCTTGGCTTCCCAATTATGTATACATATATATATAAACTTCACAGATACCAAATAGGTTATTGCTCATAGGTACCATAATTTGTGCCTGATGTAAAGGCTGCAACTGAGGTTTCACTGATGGTTGGTTTACCTGGAATTTTGTGAGTCAGAAGGCTTACTAAAATTCTTGGCTTCCAGCCAAGAAGGCAAATGCTTATGTATGTCCCAGCTCTCTCTTTATGCATTGACTAAAGTAGGTTGATCAGGGCAACTGAAATGATTAAGAGGATAGTGCAGATTTGGATAAAGAGCAAAAAGATTAGGATTTGAAAGTTGGAGGATGAAGGGAGTCATGTAGGATATAGTCAGGTGGAATTTGGACTTGCTCACAAAATCCCAGAATGCTGTAACAAAAGGGCGCTTCTTTATGCTAGAAGGAGATAGTTTCACTTTAAATAAAGGGAAATGGAATGTCTCTGCCCAGAGGATAACAAGCAAATAGAACTCATTTTCCCAAGCACCTGTGTCGTTTGGGGTGTCAGGGATGTGTGTTCCAGAAAAACTTAGGCAAAACTCAATGATAGCTTCTCAAGGGTAAGTTTGAAACCTTCAGACAATATCCCTAACCTTTGAGTGAACCATCACACAGGGAAACAATTCTGTTGTACAGAATATGTTTTGATGCCACTGTCAGACATAAAGTCTGGTGGGAACTGGACTTCTACTGTAACCCAGGGTGACAATTTTTATATTTTTAAAATTGGCCATCTTCCAGAAGTGTTCATTTTACAGGGCTTATATCTCAGTACCTGAACTGCAGAAAAGTTTTATTTGAGTAATAAATTTCTAATGTCAAAACCTTCCTGACAATTATTAGCTAAATGTTTAGCCCAAAAGAGAGATTAAAAACATATATCTTGTAACCTAGCTACCCAATGAGTTAACCCAGAGAGAATTTTCATGTTTGCAGTAGTTTCATAAGACTTTGGGGAGAGATACCTGAAGATCTGATATATTAGTGGTCAGAATAGAAACCTTTGTAATACATGATCAACTGTACCGTATGAAAAGTATATTCACAGAAGCTACTCAAAGTACACAGTTAGGCAGTCCTTACCAATTGAAGCCTCCCTCTTTAAAAATCTTTTAAATAAGAGTTCATATTTGCACAATAAATGATTTATTGAGAAATTTTAATGTGTAAGCTTTCCACTGACTCTAACTGAAATTAGAAAGCTTTGAAATGAACTCATAAATATTGTTCTTACATACAAAATACACTGGAAGCTGTAAAATGTAAAACAGTTTATCATTGAAAAGTTAAGCTGCATTAAAGAATGTAGATTTGGTTTAACTCTATCTTCCCCACGTGATGCTGAAGAATTTGCAAAATGCTTTTTATGTGTGTTGTTTTATTTGATCTGTATAGCTACCCAGTAAAGTCAGAAGGGAGGCGGATATTATTATCCTGGTTTTATAGCCAAGGAAGCTATGGTCAAAGGAGGCTAAGTAACTTGCTGGAAGGTCACTGATATAGCAGAGTGAGGGCTGAAGAACACACATACTCTGTGACTCACAAATTCAGATCTCCTCTCCTTCATCCGTGCTAACCCATAATGTAATACTATTCGATCAGACACAGTCCTGAAATAACCTCGGAGTGCTTAATGCTGAAGGGCATATTCTGTGTTTTAATCACAGAAGACTATCACAGCAAGAATTAACTGCACTAGCCCCTTTGTCAAATGTTGGTTAGCCGAATATTTGAAAAAACTCAGTATTTGTGTCTTTGATCAGATACTGCACTAAACATTGATTTATACAGGATTATCATAGCATCTATAACGTGTTTTAAATAACACAGTTAAAACAGTTCTGATTTTACATGATAGGACAAGATCGTAATGTAGTACAACAGCTGAAAGTGAAGGTATGTAAAGACCAGAGTCTTTTCCCTAGACTACTAGAATTAGTAGTTCTTTCTAATTCTAGCAAGGGTGAAAACTTGTAAATAGAATCTTTAGTAGTGTTAGAGTGAACTGTTTGCATTTTATGTGTCTGTAGGAACTGAGGCCAGATGGGTCGATTGCATCCTCCAGTAATTTCCAAATGAAGTTTTATTAAAATCCTTTCCAGACAAGCATTTTTGTAAGAATGACTAATAAAACCTCAAACATAAATTTTAGGTTCTCTTATTTTATAAAAACAATGCAAGTTGCTTCTGAAGTTATCGGAAGACCAGTAAAATAATAAATGTCAGTAGAGATGGAGGAAGAGCAGAGACTTTGAACAACCCCAAAATAACCAGGGGTGAGCAACATTGCTGGGTAGCTTTTGCACATTGAACTGCTCAGGGCTCTGAAACATGAGACTATGAAAGAAGCATTCCTCATGCAATGGGTTTATTGCTTGGTTATTTCATCAAGCACCATTTATTGAAAGGCAGCATTCCTAGTGGCTAACAGGGCAGAGTCTGGAATCTGCCACCACCACTTACCAAGTGGGTAACTTTGGTCAGAGTTATTTAAGTTTTGTCTCAGTTCCTTCAACAATAAAAAGGGGATGCTGACAATATTTAATACATAGTGGGTGCTTAAAATTGTGTGTGACACACAGAAAACTTCATTCTGTGTAGATCACCCTGTGAGAATTCTTGGGAATGGTGGGAAAAGAAAGACACCAAGATCTTAGAAATGACTTCAAGGTTGCTTTTCTGGTCCAAGATGATGTACATATGATGAATAGTCACAGGAAATGACTCTTTCCTGAGATAGAATCTGGACCCACCATTTACCTTGTGGTTCTGCTCACTGTTTAGTGCTGAGTTGCTAATATTAATGATTCTTCCTGTTCTAACAAGCATGGTTCTTAATCGTATCCTCTCTCTCTGCCTGTCTTTCTGTCTCTCCACACACACACACTTTTTGAGTACAACAGCACAGAAGACGATTTAGAGATACCTGTGCTCAAGACTTATCTCCCTCTGTATAAAAGTTTGAATTTATTTCTCCCATTTCCTTCTTTCTTTTCTCTTTTCTTTTCTTTTCTTTTCCTTTTCTTCTTTCTTTCTTTGTACTGCTATATCTTACTAATTCCTAAGTGAATGGGGAAAAGAATCAATTACAGTTAGGGAAATCAAAGGTTTCAGGAATGAAAAACCAGATTTCTAAAGCACTCACATTGTACCAAGTTATTTTGTGCCTGTTTCTTTAAGGTGTTTTTCTTTTTTTTCTTTTTATCCTCTGCCTCTAGAGCTACCGAAAGCACATTGATCACTTTTTACAGCTTTGCCATGATAGGTGCAGTAGTTGCTTTTTTATTGAACCATAGATTGCAGCCTTATAAAACACACTCATTCAGGGGAGTAATGAAGGCCATTTTTAATTGCATTTGGGAAGCGGGATACTATTATTAAATTATACCTATGTCTGTATTGGAAAAAAGAGAGAGAAAACCAGGTTGTGTTTTCTTTGGGATTTGAGGTTTCCTAGAGCTGGAGTGAATTCAGGGTTGCATGACAAAATTTGGAACTTCAGCCTTTTGGGATTGTGAGTCAGAATTTCCCCAGTCCTGTGATTAACCTCATGCACCCACACCTGTTGCAAATCAAACAACCAAGGGCTTAGTAATAACGAAATTTATTATTTCCTGGAAGATAACTCTCAATGTATGTGCATATAAAAATAAGACAGAGTAGCACACACAGATTTTTACTTAAAGATTGTTGTTATACACTGTGTTAGTTTCCTAGGTCTGCTGTAACAAAGTCCATAAACTTGGTGGATTAACAGTTCTGGAGGCCAGAAGTCAAGATCAAGGTGTTGCCAGGGCTGTTTTCCTTCTGCGGGCTGTTAAAGGGAGTCTGTTCCATATCTCTCGCCTAGCTTCTGGGGGTTTTCTGGCAATCTTCGGTGTTTCTGGCTCTATAGAAACTTCGCTGTGATCCCTGCTTTCATCTTCACATGTTTTTTTCCCATGTGTGTATGTGCACACATGTGTGTGCGTTTCCAGTTTTCCTCTTCTTGTAAGAACACCATTCATATTGGCTTAGGCGCCCACCCTGCTCTGGTATGACCTCATCCTAATTAACTAATTATATCTGCAATGACCCTATTTCCAAATAAGGTCATATTTGGAGGTACCTGGAGGCTGGGTCTTCAACTTATGAATTTTGCAGAGGACACAGCTCAACTCGTAACATACACCTATAGATTTGTCTTTATTGGATATGTATATATCACACTGTTCTGCTATACGTTGTGGAGAAGCGTGAAAATTAATTGTAAGAAAAAATCGCTTGGGCAATGAATAGCACTATAATCCCCTTCTTGACAGGTAAAGGAATCATTCTGGAAAGTGAAATTGCTCTGAGCCAATGTGTGGAAAATTCTGTGCAAGAGCTCATTCCTTTTGTTGCATTTTTTTCAGAGATTCTTTTGGCAGTGCTGGGCTCAGTCCAGATGCCTTCCACATCAGGTGGTTTAAGCATGTGTGTACATGATCGTGTGCAGGGTTGTGGGAAGCCAATTACAGTTGGAAACAGTTGTTTAGCTGGCAATTAGATTCCTCACAGTCTCAAATTATGTTGCTTTAAATTAAGATTGTGCAGATTTGAGTTGCTTTGATAATTTGCAAAAGCCATTTTGCGGTTGTAACTAAAAATGTAATCTGCCAATTAGGAGATTTTCTATCTGATACCTGTTTTGTTCATTGGACTGTGGACCCATTTTAAATATTTATCATCTGTTTTCTAAACCAATGGCAAGAGTATCTGCATACCAGCCTGGTGAGGGGACACACAGGGGCTGACTCCCTGAATCGGACTTAGCTTTCTTGAGGACCCAATGCTGACTTTGTTACTGTTTACTTTAGCAACTCAGGTAAAAACATGCATCTTTTGTTTCATGTAAAACCTGAGGTTTTGCAAGAAACAAAACCTCTCAAAAGTGAAATTTGTTCTTTAAATAAGAAATAGTGTTCTATTATTAACCCAGGCCAGCTGAGACAAGCTTTTTAATTAGCCTAAAAAGAGAGGATAATGTATAAGGAGAATGAGGTAGGTTTTACTTAGTAATGTCTTGGAGATTTAAAAACTTATCCTGTGGTGATCAGATTCAGATTCAAGCAGACTAACGGATAACAGTATTTTCCGTTCAAGATGATGGACATCTTATCTTTATAAAGGATTATACCAGTCCGTCTGGGAGAACAAGATGCTAAATGTTACGTATGCCTTCCTTCTTTCATTGGAAGTCCATTGGAAATTTTATAAACGTACCATACATACAGGGAAGTTCACCCGTCACAAAGATTCAACTCGATAATTTTTCACAAAGTGAATACATCTATAACCAGCACCGAGATCCAGAAATCGAATGTCACCAGAACCCCAGAAGGCTGCTTTTTTCTGTTCCAGTCACTAACTCAGAATTTTGTGATGGCATGGAAACCTTGGCTTGTTTTCTGCCAGCAGTGAGTATTGATGGTTTTGGGGACACGTTTCTATTCACAGTGCATTTTCAGTTGTAGGTCAGTTTCTACTGGGAGCATTTTCATGCTTCTTGTTCATTCTGCTAGAGATTGGGTTTAGCTCCTTAGAGTTGAGCCTTTTGGTGAGCATGATGCAGAACAGAAGATGGCCTTTACTGCAGCCGGTACAAAGTCTTCCAGGCACTGCCTGCCTTCCTCTCTTCCCACCATACTAAATTTTTTGTGGTTCCCTGAAACGAAGGTGGCCTTCCCCTTTACCTCCAGGTCTTGGTCCTGTGGCTTTCCTATGTCAGGATGCCATTCCCTCTGGCTCTGTCCTACTGCATTCATTTCCCAAGGCTGCTGTAACAAAGTACCACAAACGGAGTGGCTTTATTTATTCATTTATTTATTTTTGAGACAGAGTCTTGCTCAGTCACCCAGACTGGAGTGTGGTGGCACGATCTCGGCTCACTGCAACCTCTGCCTCCCAGGTTCAGGAGATTCTCATGCCTCTCCCACCCAAGGAGCTGGGATTACAGGTGCGCACCACCATGCCTGGCTAATTTTTTTTGTTTTTGGTAGAGATGGTGTTTCTCCCTGTTGGCCAGGCTGGTCTCAAACTCCTGGCCTCCAGTGATCTGCCTGCCTCGGCTTCCCAAAGTGCTGAGATTATAGGTATGAGCCACCACGCCTGGCCTGGAGTGGCTTTAAACAACAGAAATCTATTCTCTCACAGATGGGAAGGCTAGAAGTCCAGAATCAAGGTGTTAGCAGAGCCCTGCTCCCTTGGAAGCCTCTAGGTTTCCTTCCTTGCTTCTGGCAGCTTCTGGCAGCTTCTGGTAGCCCCAGGCATTGCTTGGTTTGTGGCACAGCGTTAACTCCAGTCTTTGCTGCCACCTTTACTTGGCCATCTTCCCTCTAGGTCTATGCATCTCTGTCTTCACATGGCATTCTCCTCTTTGTGTCTCTTTCCTCTTTTTATAAGGACAGCAGTCAACTGAATTTAGGGCCCTCCCCACTCTAGACTGGGATGACAGCTGCACCAATCCCTTTTTCAGTAAAGTCATACTCTGGGGTGCTGGGGTTAGGAATTTGGCATATCTTTTTGGGAGACAGAGTTCACCCATCACATCTGTGTTACCCCCCTCTTAGTTTAGATGCCATCTTTTCTGGGAACTGGCCTGCAATGTTCCTTCCCCCAACATCTGCCTTTGATGTCCCTCTTGACACTGGAACTCCCTCTATTGCCATACTTTCTAGCATCTCTCAAAATTGTTTTTTTTTGTTGTTGTTGTTGTTTTTCTTCTCTGCCAGACTCTTAGCAATTTGATGTCAGGAATAACTTAGGGTATTTTAGAATGTTTTTCCAAATTATCAGGACCCTTAGATTATGGAATTTTGGACACATTTATGCATTTTGATGTAACTTGAAGTATTTGTAATCGAGCCATGGTCTTCATGTTCGTTTTGCGGGGAAGAAGTGATACGTCTTGGTAAAAGAAAAGGTTTGGGTTAAATGTTACCCCCTCTCTGGAGTTTCTGTGATCATGACAAACACGGATTCTAAATCCTTGGCTTGAGAGCACACAAATTGCCGAGCAGATGTGGCGTCAGCGCTCGCGAGGTTGTAAGCAGCTTACTGATCCAGCAGTTTAAAGACTGTTTACTGGCAGTGACAACATTACTTCTGGTTGCCTGTCTTAATTCATTTTAGATTAATCTGTCTTGCAGTTCGAAGGAAAATGAATTGAGTCAGTAACTTCAAGAGTTATGTAAAATCTGTACAGTGCTAAATAATTGAATGGGGTTTTATGTATGGTCTTTAAATTGGAATGTCAATTTGACACAAATGCTCCAAAACAGAGTGTTAGATGAGCTGATCTGTTCCTCATATAAAAGCTTTGAAACTGCCATTCTTGTATCACTCTAGAATTCACTGTTCCCATCCCTTGCAGAATATTAATGTTAACTTTAGGAAAGGTGAGTCTGCCTGTGTAACTCTTGGGCCTGGGGTTGAGGTTTTAGGGTAATGGTACCCAAACTTGAGTGGGTTTAAGAACCACCCAAGGAGTTTGTTAGAAAGGATGCTTGGCTGGGCATGGTGGCCTCTGCCTATAATCCCAGCACTTTGGGGGCTGAGGTGAGGGGATCACTTGAGCCCAGGTGTTTAAGACCAGACTGGACAACATAGCAAGACTCCGTCTCTATTTAAATTTAGAATAAATTTAAAAGAAAAAAAAAAAAAGAAGAAGGATGCTTTCTGGGTCCAGCTCCAGAAATTCTAATTTGTTTGTTCTGTAATTGGGCTCAGGGATGCCCTTTGGCATTACAGGTGGTTCTAATGCTGACATTCTCAGACCGCATTTTAAAGAAACAACTGGTTGAGGGGATGCAAGGACATGCGAAGGAGAGTATGTGAACTCCTGAGAGAAAATTCAAGACTATTTTCCATACAATACATTTATCACAACCAGGCAGACCAAAAATGACCTTTTTTGGGTGGGATAAAGGGGGTATTTTGCAGACCCAAAGAAAAGAAATTCTTGAGATTTTTTTCCCCCAGAAATCCATGGGAGGAAGGCTGAAGTATCCTTATTCTTATCAGAAAACATATTTGAATTTTATTACCAATATCTTTAACCCCATTTTACAGATGGTAAATCTTTGAGGCTCAAAGAGCAAAGAAGGCTAACATTTGTTGAGCACTTAATAAATGAAACTGTCAATATTAGTAATTATTATCGCCATCGTCGTTATCTTTATTTAACCTATAGAGCAGCCCTGTCAGGTGTTATCATTTCCATTTACAGATATGTAAAGCGAGATTCAGGCAGTTCAGGTAACTTGCTAGGATTACACACTGAGCTTGTGGTGAGCCATGATTCAAATGCAGTTCAACTAACTCTAAAATCCATATTCTTTTTACTACATCAAGGTGGATTTAAGATATTTACATGATGGGAGTTGCCAGGTAAAATATAGGAGGCGCAGTTAAATTTGATTGTCATATAAATAATGACTAGTATAAGTATATCCCATGAAATATTTGAACATACTTACATTTAAAAATAGTAGACTATATTATACTAGAAAATTCATTGTTTATCTGACATACAAGGTTAACCAGATATCCTGTATTTTTATTTGCTAAAATCAAGCAACCCTATATGTGGGTAGTGGGTTTTCAGGTTGTATGATCATACTTTCTGACTTCTGACTCCAAGTCCATCCATCCTTTCTATGTGCCACATTCTGCTCTGTCTCATTGTTGGGTCTCTGCTGTCCTCTTGGGGAAGAGAGTGAATGGCTTACCTACTCTAGCCCCTGTACTAAGCGGCCCGGTGGCTCATGCCTGTAATCCCAGCACTTTTGGAGGCCAAGGCGGGCGGATCACCTGAGGTCAGGAGTTTGAGACCAGCCTGGCCAACGTGGTGAAACCCCATCTCTACTACAAATGCAAATATTAGCTGGACGTGGTGGCAGGTGCCTGTAATCTCAGTTACTCGGAGGAGGCTGAGGCTGGAGAATCGCTTGAACCTGGGAAATGAAGATTGCAGTGAGCCGAGATTGCACCGCTGCACTCCAGCCTGGTGACAGAGTGAGACTCTGTCTCAACAACAACAATAACAACAACAACAAAAGTAGCCAGGCATGGTGGCGCATGCTTGTAATCCCAGCTACTAGAGAGGATGAGGTGGGAGGATCGCCTGAGCCTGGGATGTTGAGGGGCATTCAGCTATGATTGTGCCACTTTACTCCAGCCTGGGCAACAGACAGAGATTCTGTCTCAAAGGAAAAAAAAAAAAATCAGTGAACACATAGAAGTAGTTCACCCTTTCTTCACCCACATTATAGATGTTTTCATTTGCTTAATTTTAGAGACGAAGGAGTGAGAGCCAGTTAGTTGCCTTACTAGCGATAGAATCAGGCCACCATTCTGCTACAGCAAGTTTAGGAAAATGCTTTTATTTTGGGTATGTTTGCAGTCACAGTAATAAGGGTGAGTTAGAAAATGGAACAACAACAGAACCTCCTGGGGTCAGTCCTTTTTGCGAGAAAAATAATGCTTTTGTTAATGTTAGATTGAATGCCCATTATGTACCAGGCAATTTACATGCATCATTGTTGCAGGCTGCCATGAGAAGTAGTTATTTTTATCTGCTCCATTTTAGAGATGTGGAAACTGATAGAGATATGATGTGCACAGCCCCAGGTCAAACAGCAGTGAGATGCAGAGCTGGAATTTCAGCCAGGTGTCTCTACCCTGGAGGCCCGTTCTTAGTGCCCTGTGCTGCGAAGGCTGAAGCCTTCTGTCTGGGCACGGTCTGTGTCCTAGACACTGCCTTGTCGGGTGGCCTTCTGGAAATCTGCTCTTTGGCTTGGAGAGACAGACACTGCACCGGCAGCTATTCCATCTAGCCTTAGGAAGCTTCACCTTCCCGGGCAAAAAGGGTCGGTCCAAAAGTGGCTTTTGACACCTGTGTCAAACTAGGAAGTCACAGCGGCTTCTTTAGGAATTAGGCCTTAGCCTAATGGAAGAAACTCTGTCCTGTGTGGTCTTCTGTGTGCAGTGGAAACTTTCAGCAAGCCTTCTAAATTCTTGATAATCGCAGGATCGCTTTGCTCTGAAAACTGGTATCTGGCCTGCGCTTCTTTGAAGGTTCCCTACTTTTGGTGAGAGATTTTGAAGGCCTGGGACTGTGAGTTTTCCTTTATTAGTAAATGATAACAAAGCACTTTAAAGAAAGGAAACACGCCCGTGGTGGTAGTTCTTGCTGTGTGAAGAAAGGGAGCCCTGGATCTGAGAACGAACCTCTCCCAAGTTGGTCCCTGGGGCTCCTGCTGCTGCTGCTGCTGCTGGGAGCCCTTTCCTTGCACCAGGGGTCGGCTGCTTCCCATGTTCTCTCGCGCTCTCTGTGGGACTCTGCCTGCGATGACTGTCCTCCCTTCCTGAGCCATTTATAAAAACAGACTGTTTCCATTTCTAAGTGACTAAAGGGATTCCTTGAAGTCGTGAGATCAAAGATGCAGTTTGGAATTTGTCTCTGAGTGAATACTAACTGCTTGTCATGGAGATATGTCACAGGGGAGCCCGATCTTGGGAAAACCAAACGAAAGCCTTAGGAGCCAGAGAGCGATCAGGGTGGGAGTGACAGATGCAGGGAATTTTGGATCAGACAAACCAGAAATGATCACTTTCCACATATGTGACTTTCGGTGAGTTGTGTTAGTTATCTGTGAACCTCAGTTTTCCTAATCTGAAATAACATTAGTCATGCTGACCTCAGAGAGTCCTAGAAATTAAGTGACTATTATGTATAAAATGCCAGGCATGGTGACTCAGATCCAGTATTTACTCGATACTTTTTTCCCTCTTCATACCCTAATATGGTAATGGAAAATAGATTTTGATGGATTTTGTAGGCACATTTTAAAATTAAAAGCTATTGCAGAATTCCAGCTAGTCATTCACTGGTGTTCGTAAGGTTAGTGGGTGCCTACTACGTTCTAGGCTCATTTTAAGTGGCTGGGGAATGGAGTATTATGAGACAGACACGAGTCCTGCCTCTTTGCAGCTTCCATTCTGGACAGGGAGGTCAGTAACAGACAAAGCAGCAGAGGGAGTACACTTTTAATGTCAGGCAGGGAAAAGAGAGATGAGAGGATTTGGCTATGGTAGTCTGTGAGGGCCTCTTTGAGGAGGTGTTGTTTGCACATAACACTTTATTATGGTGAGGCGGCTGCTGTGCTATGCTGACAAATAGCCATTGCTGACCAGATGAGTCCTTCCCGCGTTGCAAACAGATTTTCATGTGTGCATCTTGATGGCTCTCCCATTTCTTACCCCTCTTCTTCCCTGCAAGCTCCTTTTGTCCTCTCAGTGTCATATTACCTAACAGAGTTGAATTACCCACAGAAAGCTTTCGTTAATCTTGCTGTCCCATTGGGGTGTTACTGTAAACCTTGGCACCCAGAGCGTCTGCCACGGAAGTAGCTTCTAGTAAGGGGAGAATGTGAAGCCTGAGATGGGATAGAGTGAGGAAGAGTGAGATGTGAGCCAAGAGAGTCCTTAAACATTTCATGAGGTTCCACAGAGCCTGCGATCACACTCTTGTGGGCGCGCTGTTGCCAGTGAGAATTGATGCCTTCAGCCCAGAGTGCTGGGGGCCTCCCAGCAAGGTGATGTGCCGTGTAAACATGCTCCTGAAGGACCTGGATGCTAATATCCATAGGAACTGCTCTGCAGCTTCTTCTTTTAAGTAGCTGAGATGGTTTTTGGGAGGTCATTGTAACACATTCAAGTGAAATGTATGTTGGTTTTCTTTGTAAACTGTTGCAGTTGGAATTCTTCCCAGCGAGTGGTCAAAGTGCTCTTTTTTTGCTTATTTTGATGAGATTTGGATAGAGGTGAAATAGAGGTGGGGGGTGAAAGTAGGCCAAAAAATTTGAAAATATATCCTGCCAACTCTAAGTACCAACATCCATCTTGCAATAGGCAAATGAAGACACTGATGGGCAAAGGTTATTCTTACTTTTTATCTGAGCTCAGGGATTTGCTTTTATTAGCTCTTTAGCCTACCTGTTAGCTCTTAGCCACTTCTTAGAACCCGATTCCCTCAGCAGTTGAAGACCTCCTTGTTTTGCACTAAATATGCTTTTGGTCCAGGTAAGTGTAGACCAGCAGTTCTCAATCTTTTTGGCACCAGGGACCGGTTTCGTGGAAGACAATTTTTTCACGGACCAGGAGGATGGTGTGGGGATGGTTTCAGGATGAAACTGTTCCACCTCAGATCATCAGGCAGTAGACTCTCATAAGGAGTGTGCAACCCAGATCCCTCACATGCACAGTTCACAATAGGGTTCACTCTCCTGTGAGATTCTAATGCCACCAGTGATCTGACAGGAGGCAGGGCTCAGGTGATAATCTTCGCCTGCCTGTCACTCACCTCCTGCTTTGCAGCCCGGTTCCTAACAGGCCATGGACCAGCATCGTCTGCTGCCCAAGGGTTGGGGACCCCTGCTGCAGACCCAGTGTTGGTATATGCAAATATTGCTTGCCCTTTTGGAGTCTGGAAATGTTGGCCACTGTCTGGTCATTCACTTGCTTTGACTCACGCTTTCTCCACGTCCTTTTCTCAACTTTCCCTCCATGGATTAGAACCACAAATCCATGCCCTTATTTTCCAGTCCTGAAAATGGAGACACGTGACCTGGCATAGTTTTTGTTGTTTCTTCCAGGACTGAAGTAATCTGGGAAATGTAGTCTGGCTGCCAAGAATTTGGCCTTTCCTAGGCACGTTGCTGGTTGATTAGAACAACAGAGGAGAATGTTAGTCTGGGAGGCGTGGTCACATTCCCAGTGTAGCTCAGGCGGCCGTTTCACCAGAAAAGGCTCACAGACTTTTCTTTTTTTTTTTTTTTTTTTTTTTTTTTGAGGCGGAGTCTTGCTCTGTCGCCCGGACTGGAGTGCAGTGGCCAGATCTCAGCTCACTGCAAGCTCCGCCTCCTGGGTTTTACGCCATTCTCCTGCCTCAGCCTCCCGAGTAGCTGGGACTACAGGCGCCCGCCTCGTCGCCCGGCTAGTTTTTTTTGTATTTTTAGTAGAGACGGGGTTTCACCGTGTTAGCCAGGATGGTCTCGATCTCCTGACCTCGTGATCCGCCCGTCTCGGCCTCCCAAAGTGCTGGGATTACAGGCTTGAGCCACCGCGCCCGGCCAGACTTTTCAAGTCACTATTGCGATGTGGCTTCTGGGACATCTTCAACCTCTGTCCCTGGTAAGCCAATGACTGCTTCATTTCACACACTGGTTTTCCCCAATTTTCTGGGACCTCCACATTAATACCTACTTTCCCGTTTCCTTTTAAATCTCCTGGCAGTTCTACTGCTTGGAATGCATCCTACCGATATACTTGTGTAGATAAGAGATGACCCATGTCATTAACAGCAATCACGTCTAACACTTGCTGAGCATTTGCCTGGTTTCTGAAACTAAGAATTTTATATATTTTCCATGTATTTCATTCTTTAAAAATCTCTGTGAGGTAGGACTGATAGTATCTTCATTTTCAGATAAGGCAATTTAAGCAGGAAGAAAGTAAAATGTGACCAAAGGTGTACTTTTTTTTTTTTAAATTGCAGCTGTGGTTTTAATAAGAAAATATTAGAAACAATGTAGTCAGTGTGTGTCTAATTAAATACAGAATGCTTTATTACCAATACCATGGGATACTGTGCAGCCACAGAAAAATAGTATTGAATATCTTTGTATATTAGTGTGAAAATCCCTCCATAATACATGAAGTGAGAACAAGTAAGTCTGTATGTAAAGTATAATATGCAGGCTGGGTGCGGTAGCTCAGGCCTGTAATCCCAGCACTTTTGGAGGCTGAGGCAGGTGGATCACCTAGTTCAAGACCAGCCTGGCCAACCTGCTGAAACCCTGTCTGTACTAAAAATACAAAAAATTAGCCAGGCATGGTGGCGGGCATCTGTAATCCCAGCTGCTTGGAAGGCTGAGGCGGGAGAATCGCTTGAACCAGGGAGGTGGAGGTTGCAGGGAGCTGAGATCACCTCACTGCACTCCAGCCTGGGCAACAAGAGCAAAACTCCATCTCAAAAAAGAAAAGAAAAGAAAGTATAATATGCATAAATTAGCTCAGCCATTGTGGAAGACAGTGTGGCCATCATCTTCAGCAAACTAACACAGAAACAGCAAACCAAACACTGGATGTTCTCACTCACAAGTGGGAGCTGAGCAATGAGAACACATGGACACAGGGAGGGGAACGTCACACATCCCCGGGCCTGTCGGGGGTTAGGGGCAAAGGGAGGGAGAGCATCAGATTTTTATTATTAGTTAATTTGTTTTGGTTGTCATGACTAGACAGTAATTCACATGGTTTAAAACAAGTATCAAAATATAGTGAAAACAATCTCCCTTCCACCTGCATGCCTCCTCTGCCAGCACTGCCCCTCTCCACTATAGATAGATACTCACTATCATTAGCCCCTTGGGTAGTGTTCTAGAAGGTATAGGGCAAAATTGTCCTCTGTCAAACCCCTTACACAACTGAAGCATATTATACTTTATTTTATTTTATTTTTTTCTTTCTCTCTTCCAGCTCTATGTCATCTCCCTGTTCCTTTCTTATCTTCCCAAACAAGATTTCTCTCATCTGGTTATGTGAATGAAACTACACTCTTGCAGTTACCTGGGCTTGAAGCTGTGGAATCACCTTAGACCTATCTTCTTCTTCTTTTGTTTTTAATTTAATTTTATTTTACTTTAAGTTCCTGGATAAATGTGCAGAACATGCAGGTTTGTTACCTAGGTAAACGTGTGCCATGGTGGTTTGCTGCACCTCTCAATGTATCACCTAGGTATGAAGCCCCACATGCATTAACTATTTGTCCTGATGCATTTTCCTTGAAAGGGGGCCTCTAGTTTTCACCAAGTTATCAAAAATATTCAAGATCCCCTTAGGTTACTTAGGATGGTGGTAACTGTTCCTTGTTACCTTAGGAAGGATACAGATGTTCTTAGGTAACCTGTCTGTAGGCATGTTTTCTATGGCCATCAAATGCTCTTAAAAAATTGAATTAATTGCCAACTCTAACAGTTGAAGGATTTCACATAGAAATGTGGATTCAGTGCTTAGGTAGGAAAATGTAAGATTTGGCAGCCCTAGGCTTGCATTTCTGCATGGCCACAGTCCTCCAGAGCTAGGTGGAGGATGCCTCTTTCATGGAGTGTTCTCTTTTTTGCCTCAGGCCATTCTTACAACCTGTTCTAGTCTAAATGACACTGGCTTGGCTTGAGGAGAAGTGGGTCCTATTCTCTTTTCTTCCTAAAGCAACTCTTTAAAAATGTGAATTTTTTTTTTCAGATGATAAAAATGAGATTCAGACAGTTTAGATGGAATCAGCCTCAGTTGTTCATTGAAGTGAGTTAGGATAATGTGAAACTTGAACCCAGATCATCTAACTTTATTCTAATATTCTTTCCACTGAACCACAGTTGTCTGCCATTATTATTATGATTTTTGACCTTCAAGGCATTACTAGAAGTAGGTAGAGTATTATAGGCATTTTACAGATGAGTAAGATGAAACTTGGTTCAGCTCTGAAAAAGGAAAGTTATGTACTAAAAGGGCAGAGCTCATATCTGGTCCCAGATTTTTTGACTGAAACACTATACTCCTTTAGTAGTACTCAAAAACCTCAGAGATCCATATAATTCTGACATTTTTTACAGCGGTGATATTAATGATTCTAACATATTTGACTCCAAACAGAAGCAGGAAAGGTGGAGGGACCCCCATTGTTGATGTTGTCTCAGAACTGGTAGAAGGTTCCTGGGGTCAATCAGACAACAGCTTGTAGTAGACTCACTCCTTGAAAAGCACTGACTGGTCTGGGAGCATGGGCTGCAAAGTGGGGGAGATGTTAAGAGGAATAAGGAATTGCTTTCCAGAGCCCTGTACACTTAAATAGGAAGCCTAGCTGAGTATACCTGAGAGGACTTAATACCTTTATAAAGGCCACACCTCAAGTTCATGTAAACATTATGTTACTTGCATTCTTACCTATAGAGTAACAAGAATTGTCCTATTTTATAGCATTAGAGCTGTCCTATTGTATAACAGTAGAGATGGCTGCTTTGATGGGCACCTCTTGTAAGCTGTAGTATATTTGATGCGTATTTATTAGGGCTGTGTATTGGTGGCCAAATTTGTAAAGTGAAGACTCTCTGTAATGAATGAAGAATCATACATAGGGTGTGTTATTTTCCTGGATGGTCCTTTTCCCATTGCAGAGTTTGCAATCATTCTGTAATCTTCACTTACATGTAATGTAGAAGAAAAAGTACAGAGAGGGCCAATTATCATAAAAAGGTGAAATGCTGGACTTGTAGCCTGTCTGCCAGCTTTAAATCCTGGCCCTATCACCAGTTTGTGTGACCTTAGATCATTAATTTATGTGACCCTTTGTTGCCTCGGTTTTCTCCTCTGTAACATGAAAAGATTAGACAATTCATATCTGATAGAGTTGCTGTGAAAGTCAGCCAATTGCGTGTGAAACATTCTTAGGACAGAGCCTAGCATATACTAAATAGTGCATAGGTATTAGCTGCTGCTGCTGTTTTGTTTTGCTGTTTTTAATCATTGTTGAGGTGCCTATTCCTGACTTGCTACGCTGTAGCAAATCGAGCTTTGTAACTAGAGCTAAGAAACTGGTAGGAACCTAGGCATGGAAGTTGTAAACGCGTACCTTTTGGGCTGAGCACTGTAATGTGAGGGGTTTAGACAAATCCCTAATAGTCTGCCTAGCTGCAAACAAGCCTGGGATATCTGTCAGTCATGAGAAGCATCGTTAAGCACATGATGGTCTCTGAGGCTGGGCCCTTCAACTTGTATGTGAATCACTTTTGTCTCAGGACTCTATCTCCCTCACCCCCATGTAAAAGTGGGATAATAATATCATTTCCCTGGATCAGGGTGGGGAATAAATAGACCATGTTTACTAAATGCCCTATAGAGTGTGGTGGCCAAGTAGGTGCTTAGAAAGTGGCTGCAGCTCTCAGTATTGCTGGGAATGAAAAATTCTAGCCTCATATCCTGTCAATCAAAATACTTCACCCTAACTCCTGAGGCAATATTGTTGCCTAGAATCATCAGCATATCTGAAGACCAATAATGCAGTGTGCATATTACATGGAGAATGTGGGTGGACTAATTGCATCCAGGCATGGGGTGACTGGCTTGAGATGAAATCAAAAGGAATTTCCTGAGTTTGTGATGTAAGGGAAGCTCAAGAGACTGTTTGGAATACTCAGGAAGCGAAATCCCAGATACAGGGACTGAAAATAATCATTCAACTGGCAGAAAAGGTGATAGAAAGATTGATCAGTGGGACTGAGTTTAGTGGGACGTCTGCACTGTGCTCCCTCTTTGGTTTCTTCCCTTTCATGATTGAGAGGTTTAGTGTATCAGTGCTTCTCCCTTCAGCCAGAAACAGTTTCAATTTTTCTGTATTCTGCCCACCCTCTTTTCTTACCTGTATTTGTCTGTTTATTCAATAAAGATTCATTTAGCTCCAAAATATTCATTGAGGAGCGAAATGTGGCAGGTCCTGGAGATGCAACAGTAAAACACACATATGCATATACACACATGCACACACATGTACAATTTACACACATACCTACATGTACACACCTCCATGCATATAAACATAGATGCACACATGGCCACATGAATCCCTCTCTTCTTGGAATTGACATTCTAGTTGAGGAGGGCAGAAAATTTAAAAAATAGTAGGAAGTAAAATATGTAGTTTGTTTCACTTGACGATTATTGTAAGTTTCCCCACATTTTTTTTTCCTGCCTCTGCTGTTCCGGAGGTTGTGTGTTCAACTATTTCTATTATTTGAAGAACTTCTAGCCTAATTGCTTAAGCTTCACAGAATCTCTTCAAACTGTTTCTTAAGGGGTTCTAGTTATTGAATATGTTTTGATTCACAATTTTATGAAAAAATTTATAAACATTAGAATGTGGTAGTAATTTGGTTTTTCTGTTTATTGTGCTAAAAGCAAAAGTGTAGCAAAGTACAAAAACCATGAAAATATACCTTGTTTGAAGTAAATAAATATCAAAATGAAGTATATTATTTAACCATGCTGGAGGTCAATTTTAAATGAATTCTGTTTTTCTCTGGGCTTAAAAAGAAAACTTAGTAACTAGTGGGTTGCTATGTTTTATGTTAAGCAATATTTAAATTGAAACCAAAGTAGAGTAAGTATATATTTTAACTAAAACAGGTTTGTCTGGTTTTGGGGCAAGTAAAATTTTATAGCAATGAAATTTTAAAAACTATGAATATTTTTTGAGTTTGAAATCCAGTTGGCAGAATCTGAGCTTGCTATACATCTAGTTGGCTTTTAAGGGAAACTGATTTTTTAAATTTCCCTTCTTTGATTTTGGATCTTGACTTAAAGAATACAGATTCCCATCAACATTATGCAGAAAATTCTAATGGTGCCAGGAATTAGAAAAATCTAAATCTCATTTACTTTTTTTTTTTTTTTTTTTTTGAGATGGAGTCTCCCTCTGTTGCCCAGGCTGGAGTGCAGTGTCGCGATCTCGGCTCACTGCAAGCTCCGCCCCCTGGGTTTACACCATTCTCCTGCCTCAGCCTCCCGAGTAGCTGGGACTACAGGCGCCCGCCACCGTGCCCAGCTAATTTTTTGTATTTTAGTAGAGACGGGGTTTCACCGTGGTCTCGATCTCCTGACCTCATGATCCGCCCGCCTCGGCCTCCCAAAGTGCTGGGATTACAGGCGTAAGCCACCGCGCCCAGCTCATTTACTTTTTAATTTTTTTTTTATTTCAATAGGTTTTTGGGGATCAGGAGGTATTTGGTTACATGAATAAGTTTTTTAGTGGTGATTTCTGAGATTTCAGTGCACCCGTCATCCGAGCAGTGTAACTGTACCCAAAATGTAGGCTTTTATCCCTCACTCCTCTCCCACTCTTTCCCCTGGTCCCCAAAGTGCGTTTCTCATTCTTAGACCGTTGCAACCTCATAGCTTAGCTCCCATTACGAGTGAGAACATAACGATGTTTGGTTTTCCATTCCTGAGTTTCTTCACTTAGAATAATGGCCTCCAATTTCATCCAGGTTCCTTGAATGCCATTATTTAATTCCTTATTATGGCTGACTGGTATTCCATGGTGTGTATGTATATATATGATTTTCTTTATCCACTCGTTGACTGATGGGCATTTGTGCTGGTTCCATATTTTTGCAGTTGGGAATTGTGCATCGAAAAATGTGTGTGCAAATATCTTTTTCATATGACTTCTTTTCCTCTAGGTAAATACCAGGAGTGGAATTGCTGGATCAAATAGTAGTTCTATTTTTAGAAATCTCCAGGCCTGGCGCAGTGGCTCACTGCTGTAATCCCAGCACTTTGGGAGGCTGAGGCGGTGGATCACGAGGTCAGGAAATTGGGAACATCCTGGCTAACACTGTGAAACCCCGTCTCTATTAAAAATACAAAAAAATTAGGGGGACGTGGTGGTGGGCGCCTGTAGTCCCGGCTACTCAGGAGGCTGAGGCAGGAGAACGGCGTGAACCCGGGAGGCGGAGCTTGCAGTGAGCCGCCATCCCGCCACTGCACTCCAGCCTGGGTGACAGAGCAAGACTCTGTCTCAAAAAAAAAAAAAAAAAAAAAGAAAGAAATCTCCACACTGTTTTCCATAGTGGTTGTGCTAGTTTACATGCCCACCAACAGTGTAAAGTGTTCCCTTTTCACTACATCCACACCAACATCTATTATTTTTGGATGGAAAAATCTCATTTCTTAATGGCTTATTGGAAGTTAAAGAGACGTCAGGAAACAGGCAAAGTGTTTTTTTTTTCTGGAGATGGAGTCTCCCTGTGTCGCCCAGGCTGGAGTGCAATGGCGCAATCTCGGCTCACTGCCACCTCCGCCTCCTGGGCTCAAGCAATTCTCCTGTCTCAGCCTCCCACAAACCATTTTTAACTTAAATCTTCTTAGTGTTAAGATGACAACTAATGTGTTAAATATATTTTTTTAATGGAGTTAATGCTGAGGAAGAATTATTTTGAAAATAATTTATTTGGAAATATTTCCATTGTTAGATTTTTGTTGCTAAAAATAATATATGCTCACCATAAAAACTTTCCTATCTTCTCAGCTTAAAACAGCATTGAAAAATGACTATTTTACTTTGTCTAAAAAGTCTTTCAGCAAGGGTCTCAATAGTTTTTAAGTTCATTGGTTTAATTTCTTTTGATAGGTTTGCAAGAACAACTGATAGACATTAAGATAGCTGCGATGCACTAGTAAATTTTAATAAAACCTTTTCTTATGAAACTGGTCAATGGGATTTAAAAGCTTGGTCGTGGTTTTCTAAGTGTAACCCCAAATGCACTTCTATTTGGATTCACGTAACTTTGTTAGCTTTCTTACGTAGTTGTAACCCTCATTAATTCCAAGTGTTGGAAGAAAAAAATCCTGAATTTCAAACCTGTTCTTGGAATCACTGGTTTATAAAATATAGACTGGGTTGAAAAATAACGAAACCTGACCTATTATGTTGGTTTTACTACATTTTTTCTTACAATTAATAAATAAGATAAAAATTATCTTAAAATATATCTTATTCTTTTTATTTTTGTACATTTCATAATATACATTTTATATCAGCAAAGCAGAGCATGTATGTTACCTAAAAATAAACCAGTAGATACTGCATGTTCAATTAAAAAAAAAAAAAAAAAATGGAGGCCGGGTGCGGTGGCTCATGCCTGTAATCCCAGCTCTTTGGGAAGCGGAGGCAGACAGATCACTTGAGGTCAGGAGTCCGAGACTAGTCTGGCTAACACGGCGAAATCCTGTCTCTACTAAAACTACAAAAATTAGCCAGGGATAGTGGTGCACGCCTGTAATCCCAGCTGCACGGGAGGCTGAGGCACGAGAACTGCTTGAACTCGGAAGGGGGAGGTTGCAGTGAGCCATTACACTCCAGCCTGAGCGACAGAGCGAGACTGTCTCAGAAAACAAAAACAAACAAAAAATGATGGAGTGGTGTAGAGAACTGAGAAAATCACCAAATAAGATGATACTCTGTTGGTACTGAAGGGTTAATAATACTCATCTGTCTTTGTGTTACTCACCTGTCAGGAAACTTCCAGGAATGGGTTGATTGTCTATTTTTTTGTACGTGTTTTATGAATGAAATACTTTTTTATTATCGAATAAAGAAAGCGCACAAGACAATGGGGAATGATTTTTCTCTCAATCTGTCTTTTCAGCTCTCCTTGTCTAGCATATGTTGGGCTTCCAGTTTTAATTGTGAGACTGGAAGATTTTGCTACAATATGGGTCACATCACTTTCTTTGTGTAGATAGAATCTCAGTCTCTCTCTTTTCTTTCTCTTATGGAGATAATAATCTAACTCTGACATCCATGATGTGATGATTTGCCAAGTGCTGTATTTCTAGTTACAGTTACTAGGGAATTGCAAGAAGACATTGGGAAATGGTACTTGGCCTCCACTTAGCTTTATTCAGATTGGCTTGTTTCCCAAGGACCCACAGGATCAATGATGCATGCAGTGCTAAAGGGCGGCTGCGAGGTCAGGGCTTATTTATTGCTTGCTGGGGCATGTTATTGACCAATAAGAAGTTAAACAGTTCCTAGCTAAAGCTAAGACATTGCCTCTTAGGCAAGAAGACGAGAGATCACCTCGGGCAACTTTCGTTTACACAGAGAGGTGTGTAAAGTGGAACTAAGGCTTGGAGCTCTAGGCATCCCTTATGTTTGTCAGGATTTCAGCGTATTTGGGTGGTTGCAAGGCTTTGAGACATGCCCATGGTGCTATGCATTTTTCTAAACTCAGCCTTTGTCAAGGTAGTCAGGGATTTTTCATTTTGAAACCTCTGTACGTATCTGCATGTTTGCTGCAAACTTTTTGTCTAGGTAAGATGAACTGGCTCATGTTTCCTAATGCTGGTGCTCCTCCCTCCCTTCCATCTGTCTTTTATATATACACACAGATCTATTTATTACTTTCTTTTCTTTGAAAAGTATAACTTAGCTTTGGATAAAGGAGGGACAAGATCACATTTGATGAAACACAAACAACACTTTACTTTGCATGTGCTTGGATGAATAAGGAATCCAAAAGGAGTGGTATTCAGGAGAAAATAAACTCTGTGTGTGTGTGTGAAGTACAGATATATATGTATGCACACACATATATATATACACACACACACACACAGAAATACGTAGTGAAAAATCTCCTTTTAGCTTTATGAGATGTTCTGAGCTCAGCTCTGAGGTTTATGTTCTATGAAAAATAAAATGATTTTCCTAAGTTTTTAAAGAATATTTCTTTCTTTCTAGGTGTAAAAATAACTTTTTTGTCAACTATTGAATGAAGAGGTGAGGAAGGAGAGGCAGGAGGAAGAAAACGATACGAATCAGGCTGAAAGGCCTACAGATTAAAAACTAACACCCCCTCCCCTGCAGCGAGATTGTCCTTTCATTTGAGCTCCTTGCATTGAAATAGCATTGAGGATTAAATGTGTGTAAGCCTCACAAAATTCAAAATTCATGTGCTTTTCTGACCACTTGACTTCTAGTAGAAATTTTAAGCATATTAGAGGATATGTTTTTGTGGGAGCTGATCAGAGTGGCACTAGGAGTTCAAAAGAATAGCTGAAACTAAAGCACAGCTGTATTTCGGATCATACTGCTTCATCACTTTGAGTGCATCTACAAAGGTAATCAGTAGTATGCGGCTGAGTTAGGTGTGCGGGCCTGGGGCCATCTTCGAGACGATTTGTCCTTTCTGCAATTCTAGTCTCTATCATGATTGAAGTGTAGGAGTTAAGTTGTGGTGTATCTCTCATAAATTTAACCAGAATCATCCCCTTTTAAAATCGAAATCAAATATTGACATGTTAGTCAGGCATTATTTGATTACATTTTTCTTGGTTTAGGCAGTGAGAGATATTTTGTGCAGAATCTGGTTGTTTTCAGCTCTAAAGTAAGACACTGCATTATTTCTAAATAATTGTATAAAGCACTGAATTAAAAAATTAAAACCACCAACTTTATAAATGATGGCATTGCTAGTTTTCTGTGTGCCAGCCTCTCATTCCGGAATTTCTGAAAGGAAGAAGAAAAGCAAATTAACATTGATCACAGGCCTACTCCATCCTTGGCATTGTGTTTATACATGACTTACGTTCCCTCCCTTCTCAGAACTCTGGAGTGTTAGTGGTATTACCTTGCTTTTACAAGTGAAGAACTGTTAGCTAATTTGGGCAGGGTTACTCAGGGAGTAATTGAGCTGAAATAGGAATGCAGTGCTGACTTCTGTAATCTTTCTGTTTCAGTTTTACCAAAATGGACTCATTCTGACTCATCTGGGGGTTTTACAGGTTAGCCTTTGGTGACAAGTGCCCAGCAGCCTCACCTATATTCAGCTCTTCTATATTTGTGTGATGGGCACAGAACACCTTCATATTTATGCTTTCTTATCCTCATGATCAGCCAGCAGAGGCATGGATCTACCGAAAGAGGCAAATTCGTCCTCAAAAATACAGAATTTTAGGCTGGGCACGGTAGTTCATACCTGTAATCCCAGCACTTTGGGAGGTAAGGAGGGAGCATCACTTGAGGTTAAGAGTTCGAGACCTAGTCTCTACAAAAAATTAAGAAAATTAGCCAGGCATAGTGGCACATACCTGTTGTCCTAGTGTACTCGGGAGCCTGAGGTGGGAAAGTTGTTTGAACCCAGGAATTCAAGGCTGCAGTGAGCTATGATTGTGCCACTGTACTCCAGCCTGGGTAACAGAGTGAGATCTTGTCCCTTAAAAATGTAAAATAGGCCGGGAGTGGTGGCTGACACCTGTAATCCCAGCACTTTGGGAGGCCGATGCGGGCAGATCACAAGGTCAAGAGTTCCAGAGCAGCCTGAGCAACATGGTGAAACCCTGTCTCTATTAAAAATACAAAAATTAGCCAGGCATGGTGGTGGGCGCCTGTAATCCCAGCTACTCAGGAGGCTGAGGCAGGAGAATTGCTTGAACCAGGGAGGCGGAGGTTGCAGTGAGCCGACATCATGCCATTGCACTCCAACTTGGGCAACAGGAGTGAAACTCCATGTCAAAAAAAATAAAAAATAATATTTAAAAAAATATATGTGTGTATATATATATATAAAGTATGACAACCATACCACACAGGGAATGGCCAATCAATGCCTAAATTTGAGCATCTCCACTTTAAATTGTACAGACATGCAGAAGATTCTCCCTCTTCCCTGGCTAATGAGCTTCATTGCAGTTGAGGATTTTGAGAGGGGTGCCACTTCCCTCAAATGGTATTCCCTGTTTAATGACTGCTACTGCTGAAGGTAGTGTGGGTGTAACATGGAGAAGGAACCCAAGGCATCTGGCACTTTATCTCTCATTGTGTGCAGGAGCTGGGTAACATTATAGAGAAGTGTTTCAGAAGTAAAGTAGTGCTCTGCTGGCCTGCACCTACAAGGGATAGTGATGGAAATTTTAGTTGTTTCTCCTATAAAAACGTTAGCTGCTTGGCCCAGAATGGGCTAAGGGGTTCATTGACAGAGACTGAGTGTTCAGTTGTGTTACAATGAGCCATTTGAACAATTTCTGTTTGTCCTTTGCCTATCATCACTTTTCTCTTTCCCCTTTCCAATCTTGCTTTAAGAAATGTAGGAATAACAGTTTTGCAAAGGATCTCAGCAGTTCTAATATGACAGAATATTTTTCTGGTTACCGACTCTGCATTACAAATTACTCCAAAATTTACTGGCATAAACAGCCATTTATTAAGTTGATGGATTCTGGGGCCAAGCATTAAGATAGGATGGAGCACAGATTGTTCCACGATGTATAGGGCCTCTGCTGAAGAGCTCAAAGGCTGTGGCTGAAATCATCTGAAGCAGCATTGTCTGGTAGAACTGTGTGATGAAAATATTCTATATCTGTACTAACCAGTATGGCAGCCACTAGCCATACATGGCCATAGAGCAACTGTAATGTAACTAGTGCCATTATAGAATTGAAGTTTTTATTTAATTAATTTAGATATAAATACCCATACCCACGAGTGGCCACCATATGGGACAGCACAGATCTGAAGTCTTGCTCACCCGTATCTAGCAGTTGGTGCTAGGTGACAGTAGACTTCAGTTGGGGCTCTCTCCATTGGAACACCTCTCTGTGACCTCTTCCTGTAGTCGGCTGTTCCTCATCATATGGCGGCTGGGTTCCAAGGGTGAGCGTCTTAAGAGAAGGAACCAAGGGAAGTAGCCTTGGAGCCAGCAGTCTTGCTTCCACTGTATTATATTTATCCTGTCTAGATTCAAAGGCAAGGGCAATAGACCCCATTTCTTGATGAGAAGTGGCAAGGTTCTGCGAGAGCACCAGAACAAGAATCATTGCTATAATCATATCTGGAAATAATATGCCACAGTTGTTCCAGGTACCCAGTCCATTCGTTCATTTATTATTCATTCAGCAGACAGTGAGTCCCTACTTGGTTACCTGGCATCAGGTTATTTAGAGAATGACAGTTGATGATAATGAAGCTTATAAAAATGTGGAGGAGGTGGTTGGGACGACATGTATATGTATCTCCAAAGCCATATGGTATATGCCATGATAATACCTGGTAAACAGAGAATGGATGATTAGCTTAGACACATAGGGGCATCTGTGAAAAAGCAACATGAAAACTGGATCTTAAATTTGCACTACACTGACTAAGGAGTTTGCCAGAGAGAGAGAAAGAGACGTTATTTAGGCAAAAAGTTAAGCCTACACAAAGGCAGAGAGGCAAAATGGTAAGCTTTTCCTGGGAACACCTCAACTCTACATTGCTTGTTCGGAAGAGAGCACTGTAGAGCTACTCTGCCAACCACGTCCTTCATTTTCAGTGTGTGTCCCCACCCACACCATGCATATTGAAAACCAGCCGTATACCCAGCAGGTCACCAATCCAGAAAAATCCATAGCCCAAGGGGATATCATTGATGAATTACAGACAACTTGCCTATCAGCAGGAATCCTGGATTGGATTAGAGAATCCTCATACCGTGCTGGCTTTTCTAAAGAAGATCTGGCTCCCAGAGAGGAACAAAGATGCCTGAAGACATGGTCTGCATTGAAAACAAATATTGATTGGCCCCTGCTGTGTTGCTGAGCTAGAGTGGGTTAGAATCTGATGTCAAAAAGTGCTGGGGTGTGGAAAACCATTAACTCTGCTGATTGACTAGAATAAAAGCTCCATCTATTTTTAAGATCTTAAAAAAATGAGGGTGAAATCTTTAAGTGAGCGGAAGGGCAGAATTGATGGTGAGAACCCATACACTCTCTCAGTTTGTCTTTGTGACTCTGGACACAGGTCTTAGGCCATTTGTACCTATCTTCTATTCTATATAGCATTTTCAGGACTTGTGACTATTTATTAATGCTGCACAAAATTTACTCAATTGCAAATTAACGTCCAAAGAGCTGATGTTCTGTGGTGTTCAGATTTAGGATTCAAACCGTCTGCTGGGTGTTCTTATTACACTGGTAGAAAAATGCTCTGGCTGTATCTGATTGCATCCGACAGATATATTTCTGTCACTGCCAGATGTACAAGATACTGTAAAAGGAGCATTTTCTCTAGCAAATTAGACTTGCTAGCTCCATGGATCTAGATTGACTAAAACAGCTTGTTGCCCCAGGGATGTAGCTGGATTTGGCTCGGTCATTTCTTTTAAATACAGGACTTCAGAAATCTGATCTAGAGTCCTTTTCTTTTGGAGACAGGATCTTGCTGTGTTGCCCGGGCTGGGGTCTAGTAGCATGATCATGGCTCATTGCAGTCTCAACCTCTCAGGCTCGTGATCCTCCAACCTCACTCTCCCTAGTAGCTGGGACCACAGACGTGTATCACCATGACCAGCTAATGTTTGTATTTTTTTGTAGAGATGGGTTTTGCCATGTTGCTCAGGCTGTTCTCAAACTCCTAGACTCAAGTCCATCTGGCTCGGCCTCCCAAAGTGCTGGGATTACAGGTGTGAGCAACTGTGCCCAGCCTGATCCAAGTCCTTTTAATGAAGATTTTCCAAATCTGCTGCCTTTACTTTTAAACTCAACATGTGTTTGTCTCTCTAGAGCAGTCCTCCCAATAGAACTTATGATGATGACATGTTCTAAATGTGAGTGGTAAGCATTAGCCACATGCAGATATTAAGTACTTGAAATGTGACTTGGGCAAATGGGGAGCTGTTTAAAATTCAATTCAATTTAAATTTAAATTTAAATAGCCATATGTGGCTAGTGGCTATGCCATTGGGCAGCGCAGTTCTAGAATCCGCTTTTAGAGACGGTATTTACTTAGAGAAGAGTAAGAACTTTGCTAGCTCTGTAACTTTTTAGGGTATCTTAATTTGAGTTGTCTCTTCCCTCTAACAACAATCCAGGAAAAGAAGCCAGTGGCCATTTGGGGATGCCATTGGCCAACTAAGGGCTGGGATGGGGACTTGAGCAAGGGCCACTAGGCCGGCCATGAAACCTGTCACTTTGGCTTCTTTACTCATTTTCCTGAAGTATTCTCTGCAAGATAACCAGGACATTGTTAGTAGGTTCCACAGCCTAACCAAAGGTGTTTGAGAAGGCCTGGTTAATTACAGTTGTACGGGTTTCCTTCCTGAAGATTTTCTAAGCCTTACCTATACTCATGGATTGTGAGTCTCCAGATGAGGCTATGGTATCAGTGCCAAACATGTTTGATATGAACGGAACCCTTTTCTCTTTCTGGTGTTGTTCTATGTAATAATATGCTTTGGGAAATGCTGGTTTAAGCAATGAGACTTCCTGCTACAATAGATGATAAACTTAAGGCATATTATAGGGAATTAACATATCCCTTTTCTGGACTTTGGTGGAACTTGAAATCTGCATTTATAGTTTGACTCTGTTCATCTTTCACTGTGTTTGCATTTTTAGTTAACTCTTCAAGTACATAAATATCCAGGCTGGCCTGGCTGTATCCTGCAGGGCCAGAGACTTGTGTCAAGTTTAGTTCTTATAGTTGGAGAAATGCTAGTGTTTCCTCCATTGGTAATTTTTTTTCTCTGTTGATCCCCATGTAGCTGTAAGTATGAATGCATACATATTTCTCCTTTTTTTAAAAAAAAAAAACTTGATCAGCCAGCAGGAGATGAAATGGAGCAGATCACAGCTCCCTGTTCATTTAATCAAATGAGTTACTAAAGGAGGGAAAAAGAAAGAAATGTAAAAATGGAGAAATGTCTCCTCCCCTTTCTTTTTCTCTCTCTTTCTTTTTAAAAATTGTTCAACAAGTTATCTGCAGAAAACATCTGCCTCTCAAAGAATAAATGTAATTTGGGTTCTAAACTCATATGTCCCTCTCTGGTTGGAAGGAAGAGTTTTTTGCACATGAAGTGAAATCAGCTAAGAGGCTGTCTGTGAAGCTGAAATATTGAGCTTTATAAGATGACAGTAAAGTAGTGAAAAGTGGTGTTTTTCTGCTTGACACTGTCACCGCTGTGGAATAAGAAAGAATTCCGAGAAGAAGAGACGTAGATACAGGGTCTAGAGCTGTCTGTTCCCATGCCACAGTGGGCTCTTCCAGCCACCTTGTTATGGCGGTCCTACTGGCAGGGAATGAGAGCCATCTCCATTGCCTCCCTTTGAGTGGTTATCTGGCTTGTGCTGCTTATCTTGTCAGGAGACCAGGGGCCTTGCAAAGTAGGTGCCTGTGAAGAGTGTCAACTGAGTCTCTGCGGGGAGCTGGAAGCTTGGAAGGCCTGGGAGAAAATGCCTGGCTAATGTATGAGGCCCGGAAGACTCTTCTTTGTTAAGAAGATTCATGGGTCTCTGAGGAGTGGAGTAATCAGGGCTAGGAGAAGATGTTGGGCCAAGCCTTCGTATCCTATATCCATCTGCCTGAACATTTTTTTTTTAGCTAGTTGAAAAGAGGAGGTCCCATTGAGACTTATTTGAACAAATATTTGCTCTCCCTAATTATATATCCAGAGCTGCTCTCCTGAATGTTTAATGCAAACCTTAATATTTACAATAGCATAAGGAAGAGTTTATAATGTGTTTGGGAGGCTTCCGAAGTTGGGGCAATAATTCTTCTTTGCACTTATATAAGACTTTTCTTCCTAAGAGACCTGAGCCATATTTACCTTAGCCACTGTTCACATTGAGATGAAGTGAAGTGAGGGAGGGAGATGAAAACTCCAGAGAAAGGAGGAGCCCCTGTGGGCAGCTGCCAACATGTTTTATAGGTGAGCCACTTGTCTTTGCCAAAAGTTGTGTGCCAGCCACAAACCTTTCTTTCTGATCAGGAATAACATGCAAGCCTGTGCTTACAATTGCCTTCTGATATGAGCACAGAGAGTGTCACAGGGGTGCCATCCTGGGTTGTTGTCCCTGATGGTGGTGGACTTCTCACTCAGTACCCTGCTGTGTGACAAGCCAGACACATTCCCTTATTAAACTAAAAATTTAGTGAGTCTTAAAAAGATATTTGGAGGCTGGGTGTAGTGACTCATGCCAGTAATCCCAGCACTTTGGGAGGCCGAGGAGGGTCCATCACTTGATGTCAGGAGTTCAAGATCAGCCCGGCCAACATGGTGAAACCTCGTGTCCACTAAAAATACAAAAATTAGTTGGGTGTGGTGGTATGTGCCTGTAATCCCAACTACTCGGGAGGCTGAGGCAGGAGAATCACTTGAACCATGGAGGTGGAGGTTGCAGTGAGCTGAGATCATGCCACTGCACTCCAGCCTAGGTGACGGAGTCTCACTCCATCTCAAAAAAAAAGGAAAAGGAAAATGATTCCAGTAGGGAAGGTGCCAGGTTCAAAAGACCAAAGAAGAGACTCAGAACCAGCAAACGATACATAGGGTTTTATTAAGGGCTTAACACAGGGGAGAGAGTCAGTGGTGGTGGGCTGGACAGGGGAACCACCCTATGTACAGAAATGGTCCAATGGCAGTGAGCTGGACAAGGTAACCACCGGCTCAGGGGCAGCAAGCTGGTCAGCACAGCTGCACGGCTGCCTGCAGACATCATTCACTTTCTATGGCATTTCACAAATACAAAAATTAGGTAGGCATGATGGCATGCACCTGTAGTCCCAGCTACTTGGGAGGCTAAGACACAAGAATTGCTTGAACCTGGGAGGTGGAGGTTGCAGTGAGTCAAGATTATGCCAC
>NW_012115132.1:3932333-3950434 GCF_000951035.1 Colobus angolensis palliatus
AAAAATTAGTTGGGTGTGGTGGTATGTGCCTGTAATCCGAACTACTCGGGAGGCTGAGGCAGGAGAATCACTTGAACCACGGAGGTGGAGGTTGCAGTGAGCTGAGATCATGCCACTGCACTCCAGCCTAGGTGACGGAGTCTCACTCCATCTCAAAAAAAAAAGGAAAAGGAAAATGATTCCAGTAGGGAAGGTGCCAGATTCAAAAGACCAAAGAAGAGACTCAGAACCAGCAAACGATACATAGGGTTTTATTAAGGGCTTAATACAGGGGAGAGAGTCAGTGGTGGTGGGCTGGACAGGGGAACCACCTTATGTACAGAAATGGTCCAATGGCAGTGAGCTGAACAAGGTAACCACCGGCTCAGGGGCAGCAAGCTGGTCGGCACAGCTGCACGGCTGCCTGCAGACATCATTCACTTTCTATGGCATTTCACAAATACAAAAATTAGGTAGGCATGATAGCATGCACCTGTAGTCCCAGCTACTTGGGAGGCTAAGACACAAGAATTGCTTGAACCTGGGAGGTGGAGGTTGCAGTGAGTCAAGATTATGCCACTGCACTCCAGCCTGGGTGACAGAATGAGGCTCCATCTAAAAAAAAAAAAAAGACATTGAGGTCTGGAGAACTGAGTTTGAAACCTAATGGACCTTGGGAAGGCTGTTTAGCCTCCTGGGGCCTTGTTTTTCTCATCTGTAAAGTAGGCATAATGAATACCATTTGCACATGGTTGGTACGAAGATTAGAAAGACTGCAAGTCTAGTTCCTGGCTGCATAGACTCTTGTGTTGGAGCAGCGGTGATTATTAGTTCTGTCATCACCTGTAGAGCCTGTTGACACTCGAAGGCCACCTTAATTTTGCAATTTGCAGGGAAGGGTCCTCTGTAGTGATTTCCAGAGATTTTTCCTCCATGCACGGTGCCTAGAACGATGCAAACTGGGCAGTCACCTGGGGTTCCGATCTCTCTACAAAACAAAAGATGAAAAAGGAGAGATTCTGTCAAATGCAAGCAAGGTGAGGAAGCATGTGACCATGCCCAAGACTTCAAGGAAGTCGGGTTGTGGGCAGTGTTTACACAAATGGGAACTGCATTCCCCAGCACCGGATCTGTGGGTCTAACTCTTAGGCTTGCCAGCCTCAGCATTATGGCACCAGCCACTGGAGAGGCACAAGTGGTTCCTGAGCATTTTGCCGTCAGGGAAGGCATAGGTTCAGGTGAATATGTGTAAGCACTCATCTTCTAGGATGCTGGAATGTGTCGAGATGTCGCTTCAGCTGAGTCGGCTTTTCCTTCTCCAACTTTTTTGGGAAATCTGATTCTATAGATGCTGTGCTCAGCTGTCAGATTGTCTCAGTTCTCTGGAATTAGTTTAAAATGAGTTTTTCCTTGTCTGCTATAGACAATTCTGCAAACAGAATTACTCTCCTTTTCTTAATTGCTTCTGTCTTCAAGGGCAGGAAATGATAACTTTCTCTATAGGAAGAGAGGGAGACCCAATCTGGGTTCTTTTTTTCTTTTCTTTTCTTTCTTCCTTTCTTTTTTTTTTTTTTTTAGACGGAATCTCGCTCTGTCGCCCAGGCTGGAGTGCAGTGGCGCGATCTCTGCTCATAACAGCCTCTGCCTCCCGGGCTCAAGTGATTCTCGTGTCTCAGCCTCCTAAGTAGCTGGGATTACAGGCTCATACCACCACACCCCACTAATTTTTTGTATTTTTAATAGACACGGTATTTCATCATGTTGGCCAGGCTGGTCTCAAACCCTTGGCCTTTCAAAGTGCTGGAATTATAGGCGTGAACCACTGTGCCTGCCTCTAGTCTGGGTTCTAAGGGATCATTTGCTTTTTCCCATTTTCCACATAAACAAGTGCGTTTGTTTTTTGGCATAGTTGCTGCCACGTGACCGTGTAGGTGAGAAAGCAGTGGGGCTCTTCTGGCAGGGCATGGCACCTGTTGTTCTTAGGCATGGACAGCAAATGTGAGTAGCTAACATCTCGCCCAGATGGATCTCTTTGGTATACGTGTTGATGCTGAAAGCTGACTTCCTGTTCTGAACTTTTCTCTTTTGAGTGGCTGAGTGGGTGACTGTCCTAAGATACCAGTGTGACTTGGCTGTTTGCAAATGATTGCTCAACAGGGCTTCCCCCAAGTTGTTCTTCCCCATGAGAGGAACAGTTAGCAAACAGAATGGACTTTGGAGTTGGTCAGTTTAAAAGAGCTATTGAGTACTGTAGACTCCATTATGAGGTCTGGGGCCACAGGAATGAACTGAACACTTCAGGATCTTTGTTCTCAAGGAGCGTGTAATTGAGTGGAGGCAGACAGACAACAAACATGGAAGCAGAAATAAACACAAATAGTGGGGGGCAGGGGCAGAGGAGCGGAAGCAAGGAGACCCCTTCGCTGGCTTTTGATGTACTCCAGACCATAGTAATGTGGCTTAGCCAACGCGGGAGCCAGGTGAGGCAGTAGGTTGGGGCTGGCGGGAGGAATTCCTTTTGTATTTTAGAGGCAGAGCCAATGGGACTTGCTAGGTCTTGCCTCTGCTATGGCTTAGGTATGTTACTTGACTTCTTTTTAAAACCTTCATTTGTTTCCTCTGAAAAAGGGAGATACTTAACAGAGTTGTGGTTAAAATAAAATAGTTTTGTAATTAGTTTTGTTGTTGTTGTTGTTGTTTTTTAGAGGAGGGGTCTAACTGTGTGGCCCAGGCTGGTCTCAAACTCCTGGCCCCATTGATCCTCCTGCCTCAGCTTCCTGAGTAGCTGGGATGACAGGCACCAGCCACTGTACCTGGCAGATTTTTTTACTTTTAGTTGTTATATAAGTAGTTATATAAGAATGAGCACCTCAGACTGGTTTTTAGAGGAGAGGCCCCTAGACTCTCTCCGTGTGGCCACTTGTCCGACTCTGGGTTGGACCAGCGGGAGCCTGTGCTCATCTGTCCACAGGGACCACCTCAGTGTTCGGCATTACGAGGCAGCGGTTGCGCCCATTGCCTCTTCTATCCCCTTCTTCGCATTGGAGTAGACATCCCTGGGGGCAGCATGGGAAGTGGTTCCTGCTGCACCTTGCAGACCTCTCTTGACGTCGGTGTTGGGAGGGTGCTGGAAGTGGAGGGGCTAAGGGTAGGGAGGTGGGAACCTCAGGCCTGCGCTATTTTTCTCTCTGCCCGGCCGATCCTGACCCCTCTCTGTTCTTAGCAGCTGCCACTGTCTTCGCTGATGCTGTGGTTACCTTTACAGCAGTGGTTCTCAAAGTGTGGTCTGAGCGTCTTTTGCATCAGAATCAGCTGAGATAATTATTAAAACGGCAGGCTCTGGGCCTTACTCTAGAGTTACTCAGAATCACTGGGACTGGGCCCAGAAATCTACACTTTTTAATGAGCTCCCTAATTTAGTGAGCCTTGTGTGCTCTAAATTTTGAGAATCTCTTATTTAGAAAATTTGATTTTCCTTTTGGAGTAATAATAACAAGTAATATTTGTTAGAGGTTAATTATGTGATGCTACTCAGTGTTTTATATTCAATAACTGAATTATTCCTCAAAAATAATAATGTGAAAGAGAAACTAATATTATCCTTGTTTTGCTGGTGGGAAAATAGAGGCAAAGAGTATTTGCTGAAATGTTGATTGAAGAGCCAATATGTATGTATGTATGTATGTATGTATGTATGTATGTATGTATGTATGTATTTGAGACAGGATATCCCTCTGTTGCTCAGGCTGGAGTGCAATGGCACCATTACGGCTCACCACAGCCTCAACTTCGCAGGCTCAGGTGATCCTCCTACCTCAGTCTCCTGAGTAGCTGGAACTACAGGCACCTGCCACTAAGCCCAGCTAATTTTGGTATTTTTTGTAGAGACAAGATTTTGCTGTGTTGCCCAGGCTTGTCTCAAACTTCTGGGCCCAAGCGATCCTTCCACCTGGGCCTCTCAAAGTGCTAGGATTACAAACGTGAGCCACCACACCTGACCAACAGCCAGTACTTAAACCCAGGTCCCCAGCCTCATCCTTCACGTATTCTCTTCCAACTTCCCTCATGTGGTGATATTACATGAATGAGTCTTCTTGGTTTAAACTGAGTACTGGATGGCTTCCTGTTATGTTAAGAGGTAGCAACTTAAACACAGAGCATTTTAAAATTGAGCGTTAACTTACATCAAAGCCTAAGATTTGACTCTGATTTTTACATCCTAAGTAAACTTAAGCACTGTTCTCCTTCATTCACTTTGGTAAATGAGCTGTGCAGCCATGCTCTTCTCATAAACGTTTACCTGCTGTGCTAGGCTATGAGCCACTAAGTGCCTGCACTGCCCTGTGCCAGTGTCTGTAACATTCTCCAAGTAATTGGCCAGTGCCTGCACAGATAGAATGCAGGTAGAATGCCAGTTCTCCCCAACCCTTGCCATTGATATGCATCTTGGGAGGCTGTGCAAGGAGTTGGAGGATCTGGGGTTTTCCCAGTGTCTGGTCACTGACAGAAATTTTTTCTTTTTAGTGACTCCAGGTTAGTGTCTGAGAAAAGTTGGCCATCAAAACAGGACTAGCCTGAGCAGGTTTGAAGATAAAAATCAATCATTCCGTTCATAGTACTTTCTTATTTCATGTTCATATTGCTTCCAACTCCCATAAGGAATTTGGTAAAGATACAACCTCATAGATAGCTTAAGGTGGAGAGAAATTTTCGACCGTAAGTTCCTTGGAGAATATGAATTTAAGTAGGGTGAGTGGGAAGAGGTTTCTACTAACATTTTCTCAGGTCCTGAATCTTCCAAAAAGTGCTGCTTGTGCCCTACACTGGCTCAAATTTGCATTTCTGAAACTAGTTTGGTTTGCATTAATTTCACTGGAGTTGTGATCACATTGAAAATCCAAAGCCTAACTGTTATTTTTAAAAAGTCATTTTGAGATGTCATGGTGTTTTACACTCAACGTGAGCAGGTTCTATTTGGTTGCAGCAACCTTAAGATTTATGACTAACTGTCCCATCAACACTTGGCAAATGTTTCCATGCTATGGGGATGCATTTTACAGGCTGTTTAATAAGAACCCATGAAGTGGTCAGGTAAGTTTTTAAAAAATGAGCCTAGCACCAATGTACAGCTTTCTCTAGAATTTAAATCTCATCGTTAATTTGAAGTTCCTCTCTTTTTTGAAAGCTGGGTGTTGAATACACCTACTGGGAGATGTGGCACATAGAGATAGTCTGGATTAATGGGCTTTCATCTTATTTTTTAGGCCTAAATTTATTCTCCATTTAAAGAAGAGTAAAAAGGCCAGGTGTAGTGGCTCACGCCTGTAATCCCAGCACTTTGGGAGCCTGAGGCAGGTGGATCACTCGAGATCAGGAGTTTGAGACCAACTTCTCAGTTGGTCAACATGGCAAAACCCCTCTCTACTAAAAATACAAAAACTTAGCCAGTTGTGGTTGTACACACCTGTAATCCCAGCTACTCGGGAGGCTGAGGCAGGAGAATCGCTTGAACCCAGGAGGTGGAGGTTGCAGTGAGCTGAAATCATGCCACTGCACTCCAGCCTGGGCGACAGAGCGAGACTCCGTCTCAGACCAAAAAAGAAAAGAAAGAAAGAATAGTTAAGAAAGGTGCTTTATATTTTCACTCAGAAAGTTTCTTTATATTTTCACTCAGAATACTTAGGGTTACATATAGTAATAAAATTTTTAGTAACTCTATTAAAAGAATTGCCTAACTCTCAGGAGCCACCACTTTCCTTAATAAAAAAGTCAAGAATACACTAGGGTTTATGTAAAAGAAGAAATCTCCAGTCCAAAATCAGTGAAATAAGAATACAGCATCAAATTATATTATTGAAGTTGAAGAACAGTGCACAGGGAGAAAATACTCAAAGTGATAACTTAATTCAATGCTGTAGAAAAGTGATTTGTGAGTCACTGTAACATTTCAGATTTGTTTAAACTATAAAAGTGATAAATTAGCCAAAGAGCTAACAATTGACATTATCTTAAGTTCACATAAATTTTGATTTAACTGAAGCAAATGAAATCAATGTAGTTACTCCCTTCCCATTGCTTCATCTTTGTACAGTTTATAAAGCTAAGAAAAAGTAGCTCAAATGAACAGTTTTTGTTTTTAACCTTTTTTGCTGAGATTTCTCTTATATGTGTCTTTTAATAATCTCTTCATTTTTTCCTCCCAGTTCCTCATCTCTTGGGCTCAGCATCTCCTTCTACTTAGAGCACCCTGAACGTGTACACACAGTGGTAATGCACCTTTCCTTGTGGCTATTTTGCCACACTAGGAACTCTTTACATTCCAGGAGTCCCATTCCAGAGGTCCCAGTATGCAAATATTCTACCATCTATTCTCAGTGCTGTGAAGTCCTCTGTTAGAGAGTGAACTACAAGGCATGAACAGGCAGGATCGATGCGGCTAGAGGTTTTCTCTCCGAAATCATCAGGGAAAACAAACTCAAAGGGCAAATGTGTGCATAGCAAGAGGGAAGTCGTGGAAAGAGGTCTGTGGCTTGCGCCTTTGAGAGTTGGCAGAATGAATGAGCAGCACAGGCTTGGTGAGTGTTCCAAATTTATTCAGAGATCCCTCTCTGTCTCCTCAGATTTGGTTTGGTATGCGTGGGCTCTTTTTATTACTTCCTTTGTTAGAGGTTCAATGTTCAAAAGTTTCGAAGAGTTGCTACAGAGTTTCTTCATCATTCTTAGGGAGCCAGGCAGGTGGGCAACTCTTTCTCTTAAGCAGCCATCTGAAAGACCTTACCTCAAGATTACACGTGGAGAGTCAGAGCTGTGAGATGCCTGCCCGTCCCTAGCTTTCCTGACTGTGTTACAACTCTGGTAGTCTGTCTGCACCTGGCTCCAGGCTTTTTGGGTTGTTGATCATTTTTGAGGTGTTGGAAACTTCACTTTGAATTCAGGAGAGATTGGCCCAGCCAACTTCTAATCAGAGACTCTTTCCAATCCTGTCCAGTCTCTCTCCCTCCACTCCTTCCTCTAGTTATTCTCCATCAGGCCTTCAGAATATGCTTTTTGGTGTGTCCAGTCAGATCATGGCACTCGGCTTCCTCTCTACACAAGGAAAATATCCACACCATGTTCACCAGATGCTTATTCAACCCGCTTCAGTCCTCCAGGCTTCCTGCTGGCTTCCCAGCCTCTCCCAACACTTTGGCCTCAGGGCTTTTGTCTGGACCACTTTTCCCAAGGTATCTTCCCCTTTTGCTCAGTCAGTCATGAGCGAGGCATTCCTTAATTGCCACATGTTCTTTTTCTCTTTTCTTTTCTTTTTTCTTTCCTTTTTCGTTTTTGAGATGGAGTTTGGCTCTGTCACCCAGGCTGGAGTGCAGTGGCATGATCTCGACTCACTTCAGCCTCCGCCTCCCCCTGTACCCCAGGTTCAGGTGATTCTCCTGCCTCAGCCTCCCAAGTAGCTGGGATTATAGGCACCCACTACCACACCTGGCTAATTTTTGTGTTTTTAGTAGAAACAGGGTTTTACCATGTTGACCAGGCTGGTCTCGAGCTCCTGACCTCAGGTGATCCACCTGCCTCAGTCTCCCAAAGTGCTGGGATGACAGGCATGAGCCCCTGTGCTCAGCCAATTGCCACATCTCTATCCCACATTGTCACTGGGTTGTCATTTGTCTTTCCCTCTAGAATGTGGGCTTCCTGAAAGCAGGTTAGTTCTCTGTCTTGTTAATTTATCTAGCTTTAGCACCCAGAACAGTGCCTGGCATACCATGGGGGCTCAGTCAATATTTGTTGCATTGTAAATAGTGGGTTTGTGAGTTTTCCGTTTCTCAACTACAACTCTCAGCAGATTTCAATGGGAGGGAGAACCAGGGTAGTCAGAGAGATAATAAACAAAATCAGCCAACATAGATAAATTCAGAGTATGGAGGACCAGGGAGGATGTGTCATCATACTTAAGAACACTGCCTCTGCTTAAAAGTTATTGTTGGCTCTGGAAACAATGACATATCTATTTGTGTAGTAGCCCTTTGTGGTAAACACATATGCATGAATTCATTAGATTCCCCTAAAAGAGTCTATTAAAATGGTGTTTAACTTTTTGATGCTGATAATGTAAGATCTTCTTTGTAGGAATGCCTCTATTTTTTTGTTGTTGAAGGTCAGGTAGGGTATTGTAAGTGTTGGGTGATGTTTAGAACATACCTGTGACATTGAGCTGTTACTACTGAGCATCCATGTTGACATGTGGATTTTCTCTCTCTCTCTTTTTAAAATATTATTTAAGAAAACATATCTCTCTGTCTCCCAGGCTGGAGTGCAGTGGTGTGAACACTGCTCCCTGTAGTGCCAACCTCCTGGGCTCAAGCAGCCTTCTCCCCTCAGCCTCTGGAGTAGGTGGGACCACAGACATAGGCCACCAAACCCATCTAACTTTAATATTTTTTATAGAGGTGGGGTCTCACCATGTTGCCCAGGCTGGTCTCAAACTCCTGGACTCGAACAGTCCTCCCACCTTAGCCTCCCAAAGTGTTGGAATTATAGGTGTGCGTCACGATGCCCGGCCTCATAGTTTTTATTCTAATATTTTACACTGTTATTCATGAGTCCTTCTTCTAACCTTCCCTGGCTGGTGTTACTTATGTGGAAAAGGAAGATGGGTCTTGTTAGTTGCCTTCAGGAAGACTAAAAATCTTGTTTGGGAGAGAGAAGTCATAAAATGAAACTAATTTATTGGCCTTGATGAAGTGTCAAGAACATTTAAGTCAAGACCAGGAGAATGGTGCTGGGGAACAAATTTAAATGTGTTTTTTATCTTTAAAAAATATTAATTTTGAATAATGGGAAGGAATGGTAGGCAGAACTCTATAGTCCCTAAGATTTTCATATTATGGTATATATACATCTGTTTATCTAAACAAACATTAATGTAGGTGCTGCTCTGAAAATATTTTTGCAGATGTAATTAAAGCCCTAGCCAGGCGTGATGGCTCACGCCTGTAATCCCAGCACTTTGGAAGGCTGAGGTGAGCAGATCACTTGAGGTCAGGAGTTCAAGACCAGTCTGGCCAACATGGTGAAACCACGTCTCTACCAAAAATATTTTTAAAAAATTAACTGGATGTGGTGGCGCATGCCTGTAATCCTAGGTACTTGGGAGGCTGAGGCAGGAGAATCACTTGAACCCAGGAGGCAGGGGCTGCAGTGAGCCGAGATTGTGCCACTGCACGCCAGGCTGGGTGATAGAGCTAGACTCCATCTCAAAAAATAATAGTAATAATAATTAAAGCCCTAAATAGTTGGCGTTAAAATAGGGAGATTATCTTAGCTGGAACTGCCGTAATCTGATGAGCCCTTAAAAGGGGCTAGACTAGACACTTTTTTCTCCAGCTAAAGAGTCAGTCCATGAGAAAGCATCTTCTTTCATGGCTTTGACGAATGGGGGAAGGGAGCGTAGGCAAGGATGCAAGTGTCCTGTGGTAGCTGTGAGTGACCCTGACTGATAGGCAGGAAGGAAACAGAGATGGCAGTTCTACACCTGCAAGGAACTGAATTCTGCCACAAACGTGTGCTCCTAAGAAGACCTAGGGCTGTAGACAAGGACATGGCCGACTGACACCTTGTGAGACACTGAGCAGAGAAACCAACCACACAGTGTCCCCAGACTTGTGACCTAAAACAGGGGTGTTGTTTTAAGTTGCTGGGTTTATGGGAATTTATTACAGCAGCAATAGAAAACTAATCATTGAGGGAAATCTCATTCTGACAAAATCTGGAAAAAAAATCTAAACTTTAAAAAATGAAATTTAGTTTGTTTTCTGAAAGAAAGTAATTTTTCCCCTTCCTTCCTTCCTGCCTTCCTGCCTTCCCTCCCTTCCCTCCCTCCCTCCCTCCCTCCCTCTCTCTCTGTTTCTTTCTGCCTTTTTTTTTTTCAAAGTCTTGCTCTGACACCCAGGCTGGAGTGCCTTGGTGTGATCTCAGCCGACTGCAGCCTCTGCCTCCCAGATTCAAGTGATTCTTGTGCCTCAGCCTTCTGAGTAGCTGGGATTATAGGTGCCCGCCACCATGCCTGGCTAATTTTTGTATTATTTATTTATTTATTTATTTATTTATTTTTTAGTAGAAATGGGGTTTCGCCATGTTGGCCAGGCTGGTCTTGAACTCTTGACCTCAAGTCATGTGCCTGCCTCGGCCTCCCAAAGTACTGGAATTACAGCCATGAGCCACCATGCCCAGCAGAAAGTACTTTTTCAAGAACAAATGACCAACAAACATCACCAGTGGGATCCATGCTGCTTGCCTTGCCCCTTCAAGACCTGGTTAAATGAATAGATAAGAAGTTTTGGAATTAGTAAATCAAGTATTTATAAATTAGTGGGTAGCTCCAAAATACTAGAAGAGACCTAAAATAGTTCTTGCCAAATATTTATCTATTCTCGGAACAACCTTACTCATGCATTATAATTTGCTTAGCAATCCTGTCTTCATAGGCAGTGCAAAGATTAGTTACAGCCCTCCTACTGTCTGAATTACTGTACTTTCTGAATTAGTAGAGTTGGCACTGATAATCTTAAAAATAAAAACAGTAAATAAAGCATTTAAAACCCCCTAGTGTTGCTGACTTCATGTAAAGAGATAGTCATTTTTGAATATTTTGATGTCCGTACACATTTTTTTACAGAGGCAATATTTAAATGGGTTTGTATAAATAAGGTCTCTTTCTTGAAGCTTAAGCAAAGCATCTTTACACAAGAAGCGAGTCAATAAATTCAAGAAAATGGCCCTTTTGAAAGGAAGCCACTGATGCATTTGTGGACTGACTTTTGCATGAATGACAGCGCAGTAATAAGAAAGCAGACAACAGCTTCCTCCGCCACCACCGCCCTGCCGTGCGTACACAGCATGGGGCTGCCCTCGCAGCAGGAGTGTGTGTTTGTCCTGGTGGCCGGGGACTGCGGCTTGGCCTTTTTGTTTACAAGAGAGAGGACAGCAGCCTCTGCCCTCCAGCTGCTGTGAAAACAGTGTTGGAAAACCAGAGCGAAGTTTCCACTGAAGAACTCACCCTGGGAAAAAAAAAAAACAACAAAAAACACCCGAACAAACAAACCTTCCCTCATAAAAGACCATCTGGGTTAAAGTACAGACCACTGGGTCAGAACCCAGATGGTAATGAGAATAGTTGTTCTTTAGCAAACTTTCCGAGTGAGATTTCCATAGATTAAGTTGGAAGAGAGCCCAGCGTTGAAAAACAGGAAACTAACTGAAGGGCTGTTACCTGTCGTTTGTAATGAAGATTTTAGCAGTGAGATTAATAGTGTGTGTTGGATAAAGGATCCCCATCACTGGAGGTCTCCTTCCAAGTGAAATGGGTGCTCATGCTGATTTGAATTTGGAGGTGACAGTGGTGATGGCGAATGCGTATGGATTAGAAGCAATACTTTGGAGGAAGTCTCAGCTGGTGTTGGGGATGGATTGCATCCTGAGGGGTACAAAAGGGGAGAAGGGAGGGGGAAGGACGAGGATGACTCTCAGGTCATTTCTTTCCCCTCTTATCCTTTGTTCTTTTCTCGTATTATCACTCAGGGAAAATGGGAGTGGGCATGGGAGATATTTGCTTTGATTAGTCAGTGCCAGCATCCAGCAATGTGGAATTCTCTGCAGGGTGTCTTGAAGTCTCTGGGTGTTGATGTGGAGTGTTGACCCTCTTTGCATTAATAACACACCTCTAGCTGTCTTAGACAGGAAACCACAGTCATTACACCGTGGAGATCTCTTCATTACAACTTTGCTACCTTGTTCATGGTCACATTAACGATTCCTGTCCCAGTTCATCATTGATAAACACCTACAGTAACCCACGGGGCCCTGGGAGAGATATTGGGGGAGCAGACATGGAAACAAAACAATTTGTTTAAGTGGTAATTTATTTTCTAGCTTTTCTCTGTCACTCACTAAAGGTACAGTAGTCCAAATAAATGCTGTCTTGTATGGATGTTTCCCCTGGCATTCTGTTCTATTGCAGTGCTTTGGAAAGACGAAGAGTCATTCTACCCATTCAGGGGTAGAGATTAGGGGTCAAAATGTAGAACATTTTGTTGTAGAGATTCTGCATCTAGGATAAATGGTGTTTTGCCCGGTCTAGTTACTAAAATGTGGAGGGGAACTGACTTTTTCATGTTCTTGTTACCCTTTTCTTTTGTAACTGTCTACCATGATACTCCTGGTTGCTCCACTGTCTAGAATTTTTTTTTCATTTTTGATGTTTGGTTTTGAGTTAGGTATCTAACTGAGTTCCAGAACTTTTGCTACTTGATCACCCGCTGCCAAACAATCATTAAAATAGGCTCCTGTAATCAGTAATGAAGACAGAAATAAGTAATGGATAAGGATTTTTTTTTTTTCGTTTTTTGTTTGTTCTGTTTGCTTTGTTTTGTTTGTTTGTTTTTGAAATGGAGTCTTGCTCTGTCGCCCAGGCTGCGGTGCAATGGTGCGATCTTGGCTCGGTGCAACTTCCGCCTCCTGGGTTTAAGCGATTCTTCTGCCTCAGCCTCCTGAGTAGCTGGGACTACAGGTGCACCCCCCGACACCCAGCCAATTTTTGTATTTTTAGTAGAGAAGGGATTTCACCATATTGGCCAGGCTGGTCTCGAACTCCTAACTTCATGATCTGTCTGCCTTGGCCTCCCAAGGTGCTAGGATTACAGGCATAAGCCACCGTGCCTGGCCGATCATTTGTTTTTTTAACTCAACATAGTAATATCTTCTTCTTGGGGCCATGGCCTGGAAACTGTAGCACGGGATGGTGGGACAGGCATGTCACTTGGAGTCATTTCCAGGGGTCCACTCTGAGCTCTGCTAGTTTCCAGCACTGGTCTTCTGTTTCTTCATGTTTAATGTAATAACAACACCCGTCCTGCCTCCATTACAAGGTCAGAGGGAAAATTAAACATAAGTTGGCATTATCATTGTGGTACAGCACACTGTTGCCACGGGTGGTTGTTAGCGTTATTTCTGGACTGTTCATGAGAGTGAACGGGGATACCCCAAACCAAAGCTAGCCTTTGCAGAGTCTATGTTCTGGTGATAATCACTGCTTTCAAACAAGTACCATTAGGTCAAAACTACAAGTGTGAGTCATGCGGCTGTGATATATTTGTGGAGAAACCTTTCTGGGCTTTCCTGGGAACGTTTAGTTTGTTGTTCCCATATATGTCATCCAGAGAAGGACATCTCTTCCCTACTCCACCTCATAATCCTAAAACAGAAATATGACCCAGTCTTTTTTCTTTTCTTTTTTTCATTAATTTAGATAAGTTGTGAATTTTAGGGAGAAACGTTCAGGTTAGAATTACTTTTACATAGTTGAATGTGGCCCCTGGATTCCAAAGAGATGATGTGCTTACTGGCTGAAGAAAGCCTACAGATGGAGGATGGGGAAAAAGTCATGAACTTATTACTCAGTTTCTATTTTGTAACCACTTGGAATAAATATTTGTGTAAAATATGAGTGTAACGATGTGGTTTTAGTTAAAGCCAGAATGTGGTTGTTCGGAAATAACTGAGCGAAAGTTTGCCAGACATTCACATTTCACTGGGCACCCTGTATTGCTGTATACTAAATCCAGCCACCCTACCCAGGGAGCAAGGTATATAACATTTCCATTTATTGCGTGCCTCCTACACCTTTCATCACCAAAGGGACACCTATACATCCTGGGGACAGAGCAGATAGAAGACACACATTCCATTGCCTTCATTCAAATAGATACGTTTCAAAAGATTTTAAACCCTGAGTTAAGGCGACCTCACTCTTAATTATTGTGTTCAGGAATTCTTTTCTTTGAAATGAAACCTGCATTAGCACTGAGCATCTCCTTATTTACTTTTTTGTTAAATATCCGGATAATACATAGCTCCCCTTAGGGACCTTTCTAAGTTTGGTGGAGAAAGAAACCCTAGTGGCTAACTTCAGTGTTTAGTCCTTAAATTTAAGTTCTTTATTATGTACCCAGCAGGCCACTGGTCCTGGGTAGTGGGTATGGAGACATTTATGTGGATCTCACCCTGTCTCATCTGACCCTCCATGGATTAGATAGCCAGGCCAGGCAATGATTAGGAGGACCCCAAAGCCCAACTGAGGGACCAACCAGCATTTTCTGTCATGCAAGGATTAATTGGCCCTGTCTAGTGTCTACATTATTCTCCCCTTTTAGATATGTTCTTTGTATCCAACTGACATATTTAAAATTGCTTATGGTCTACTGTGAGCCCCACGTCATCTTTACCTCTAAAATTACCAACTCATTCTAACTTCATTTAACATCTGGCAACTTCTTTTCCTATTTACACTTTCTTTTACTACTTTGTGATATACCTGATGTTCCTGCTGAGTAGGCCCTTGGATATATGGTCATTTTTTTTCTTTTTTTCTTTTTGAGACGGAGTCTTGCTCCATTGCCCAAGCTGGAGTGTACTGGCACAATCTTGGCTCACTGCAGCCTGCACCTCCCGGGTTCAAGCGATTCTCCTGCCTAAGCCTCCTGAGTAGCTGGGATTACAGGCATCTGCCACCATGCCCAGCTAAATTTTGTATTTTTAGTAGAGACAGGGTTTCACCATGTTGGCCAGGTGGGTCTCAAACTCCTGACCTCAGGTGATCCACCCGCCTCAGCCTCCCAAAGTGCTGGGATTATAGGCGTGAGCCACCGTGCCTGGCCAGTTATATGATCATCTTTTTTAAAAAAATCAAGATTAAGTGTCCTCATATAAGCCTTAACATATTATGTAGTAACTGCTTCCCTGAATGGTCAGTTCCAAAGATTTTGCTACTGTGTCCCAGGATGCAAACACTAGAACCTCAATATTCAGGGCTACTCTCCTTTCAGGGGTCAAACTTGGGATACCAACACCCTGACATTATCTTTTTTGCTGTAGCTACTCAGCTTATCCAAAAGGGTCTCTACCCCTCTCTGCATAACCCCACCAGGATTGCTCATTAACTCCTTTTTCACCTCCAGGACCCTCTGCTACTATGTTAGGATTAAATCTCCTATGAGACTGAGATATCTAAACAAATTTATATTTATTTAAAATTTCATTAAAGTATAAGCTTACATAAAATGCAAACTCTTAAATGTGCAACCTTATGAATTTTTGTGTATGTCTATATCCATGTAATTAACACCACACCAGGTTCATTCAAAATATAGAACATTTCTAGCACCGAATCATACCCCTCATACATTATCTCAGTCAGTAATTTCTTTTCCATGTTTTTTGATTTCATACACATGGAATATAGTCTTTTGTCTGCAACTTCTGTAACTTGCCATTATGTCTGTGAGGATCCATGAGGTTGTGGTTATCTGTGGCTCATTCTTTGCTCTTGCTAGCAGTATTTGTTTTATAAATATGCCAGGGTGTATTTACACATTCTTTTTTTTTTTTTTTGAAGACAGAGTCTCGCTCTGTTGCCCAGGCTGGAGTGCAGTGGCACGATCTCAGCTCACTGCAAGCTCCACCTCCCAGGTTCACGCCATTCTCCTGCCTCAGCCTCCTGAGTAGCTGGCACTACAGGTGCCCGCCACCACGCCCGGCTAATGTTTTGTATTTTTAGTAGAGACGGGGTTTCACCATGTTAGCCAGGATGGTCTCAATCTCCTGACCTCGTGATCCACCCGCCTCGGCCTCCCAAAGTGCTGGGATTACAGGTGTGAGCCACCGTGCCCGGCCATGTGTTTCCACATTCTCCCGTGGGTGAACATTATGCGTGTCTCCAGTTTGGGACTGTTTGGAATAAAGCTTCTACGAACATTCTTATATGTATGTATTTTGATAGAAACAAACACTTATTTCTGTTGGATATATGGCCTCAAAGGATTTGCTGGGCGGTAGGCTATTTGTGTGATATTTTTAATGCGAGATAATAGATTTACATACTGAGAATTGTGCTTCATAGTAAGCTGTTTTGGGTGTATTTTTCATTGATTGAGAAATAGCTCTAATATGGGCCTAATAGCTCATATATACATATTGCTTAAGTTCTTCAGTCTGAGATAAATGATTTCTTTAAGTTACCAATGTCATTTTGAACACTAATTCAGTTATGTTTTCTTGTTAAAGTCCTGGCCCACTTCTGTAGCTCATGTTACTGTTTTCTGTATTAGCCTTCTTTCTCTACCAGCATTTAGATTATTGTTGAAAAAATAATATGAGGGTCCAGGGTCAACACTGTCAGAATCTTTCTTGTAAAATTACTCCTGGGTTGACATTGAACTACAGATGACAAGTATGTCAGATCGTGTGAGGTAAAACTACAGAGCAAGGAGGTTAATTTTTCAAATGGATTTATTTGAGCAACAAGCATTTATGAAGCACTGTGTGAAGCCATTGCTCTGTCAAGTAAAGTAAAATATAGCCATTATATTCAAGTACCTGACAGTTTGGTGGTGGGGGCAGAAAATGAAAACCATTGTTTGCAATGTTCTTTAAGCAAGCATTGCCCCACATGTTAGAGGGGAGGAAGGGAGTGGGGGGCGGTGATGAGAGAGCATGAATGAGGACATCAGAATCAGATTGGAGATTCGAAGAAGGCTTCCTAGAAAAATATATTTTGATGGAAGAAAACAAATTAGATATTTGGGGAGATAGAGTGAGAATGAGGACTTTGCACTCTAGGGGAAGGGACCAAATAGCGTATTTAAAGGAATGGAGGCATGAAATAGCATTATCCATCTAGTAGTCAATTTAGGGTATAAAACATTTTTTATTCCATTGATGGTGTTATTGCTATATACATTTCTGGAATGCCTCTTTTGGAGTGACTTTTAGAGCTAATTTTCAAACCACACCAGAAAATCACTCTTGGTACTTTATAGCTTTGACCCAAATGGTATTTCCCAGCTGGACACTCACCAGATTTGTCTCCTAAACACTTTTGGCTCATTCCAAAGAAATACAATCTGTCTTCAGAAGGTTTAAGGCTTACCACTCTTGAGGACATTCAAAAGCCTGTGTGTGTCCCAGAACTCAGAAATCAATTCCAAAAGGCCACTTGTGTACAAAAAGCACTTATCATTGGAATAAGTCTATAACCTCCTAACGTGAAGGTTCAGTTTCCCAGAGACTCGGCTTTCAACCAAATTTTTATTTTAGAAATTTTATGTCAAAATTGGATCATTTTATGTGTTGGGGGCCAGGGGAAAGAGACGGTGGGGAGTGAGTGGGTGTGCTTTATACTAAGCCCAGTGCTTTTTATTAGTTGTCTTAGGATATGATAACTATCTCTGGGTTTGGTTAAACTGGCTTGTAGATCATGGAAACAATGGTTATCTGAGAGGTGGCAATGAAAGCCAAATTCAGGTAGTGAGGGCTGGGTGTGGTGGCTCATGCCTGTAGTCCCAGTACTTTGGGAGGCCAAGACAGGTGAATCACTTGAGGCCAGGGGTTCGAGACCAGCCTGGGCAACACAGTGAAACCCTGTCTCTACAAAAAATACAAAAATTAGCTGGGAATGGTGACATGGGCTGTGGTCCCAGCTACTTAGGAAGCTGAGGTGGGAGGATTTATTGAGCCTGGGAGGTCAAGGCTGTGAGCCGTGGTCTCACCACTGCACTCTGGCCTGGGCAACAGAGCAAGATCCTGTCTCAAACAAACAAAAATTCCAGGTGGTGAGAATCTGTGGTGTCAGGCTGATTTGGCCTAACTGTAAAGCAGCTTTGTGAAGCTGTGGAGCAGATGAGGAAGCATGGAGGAGATACTATAGAAGGGAAGAGGGCTTGGGAAGGCAGGAGGGGGATCCCAGAGAGTCAGGGAACCTGGGCCAGCTCAGACAACAATCAATTCTTTTGCCTCCAGCTGTATATTTTGAATTGATCTCTTCTTAGTTCATCCACTACCATGACTTTTAAACAAAAATAACCTGAAACCTCTTCTACAATCTCCTAAGATCAGTATAGATCTTACCTGTTATGTTCCATGTATTTAATTAATCAAACCTAGTTATTTTTGAAGATGAGAAACAGTTTTGTGACCCAGCTGGGTGGGAGGGGATGAGAAGAATGATGACCTTTTCACCTTAAAACTTTCCTGATGAGGCACTAAACCACTGGGCTGGTCTACACTGGTCCAGAAGA